>NC_079189.1:12159759-12522105 GCF_029499605.1 Hyla sarda
TCACAGCTGTCCCCATTGGACGCCATTTTGCGGCTGTCGCTGCAGTTGTCAGCTGAAAAAACGGCCATAAATAAAGTACCGCCATCTCTTTACAGTGTGTGAACACGGCCTTATTGTTTATACATGGACCTTGAATCCTTCCTCCTAACACACTGTGACGAGACAGCAGCGAGGCTCCTTAAATATATTGTTATTCCAGGTAAGGATGGTGGGGGCTGCACAGAATGGTGCCTGACAGGTGCAGTAGTGTAAAGACATCCGCCATATGGTGCCCTGAGCTCAGGATGGGCCCCCGGGGGACACTTAGCAGCCAGGTGCCACCACCTGGAGAATAGGACAATGCTGTGAGTAGTCATGGCACATAATATCTGTATGGCGGCCATATTGGTTGTCCCCCAGCTTTCCCAGATGTTGCAAAACTACAACTTCCAGCATGCCCGGACAGCCGCTGGCTGCCCGGGCATGCTGGGAGTTGTAGTTTGCAACATCTGGGAAAGCTGGGGGGACAACCAATATGGCCGCCATACAGATAAATGGCTGCTCACACAGCTGCAGCCTGTTACACTGTCTGTGAGCGAATCCCAGCAAAGGCAACACTGATACACTGTGACAACCCCTCAGCTGTGTCAGGTATTAGATCAGGGGGGAAGGTTTGCAGCCGCTGAATATAGATTTCTGATGATGCCCGTCACTGACAGCAAGCGGAGGTCTTGAAGATGGTGAGAGATACCGAGTCTATGGGAAAGTTGTGGCTGATGAAGAGCGATTTACATAAGACTGTGACCATAAACCGGTCCGGTGAGGGGGGAGGAGGGTGCGGACCCCATGGGCCTCGCATATCAGAGCCAGCGGGAGGGACCCACATTTTCACCTGAAAGCAGAAGGAAGAGCATCAATATCAATAGAGAGTCCTCCCCCGCTAGGTACAGCAGGGACCCCCCAGCTCATCCTAAATTACACACCTCACCTCTCCCTGTGACAGTAATTGTTATGGGGGGCAATGGGGGACTGATGATAGGGGGAACTGTGAAGATCAGTGTTACGGGGGCACTGTGGATATCACTGTTATGGGGGCACTGTGGGGGTCTCTGGTGTGGGGGCACTGTGGAGGTCACTGCTATGGGGCAGTGTGCAACTGATAATATTATGGTGGAACTGTGGAGGTCACTGTTATGGGGGCACTGTGGAGATCACTGCTATGGGGGCACTGTGGAGGTCACTGTTATGAGGGCACTGTGGAGGTCACTGTTATGGGGGCACTGTGGAGGTCACTGTTATGGGGGGACTGTGGAGGTCACTGTTATGGGGGGACTGTGGAGGTGACTGTTATGGGGGGACTGTGGAGGTGACTGTTATGGGGGCACTGTGGAGGTCACTGTTATGGGGGCACTGTGGAGGTCACTGTTATGGGGGGACTGTGTAGGTGACTGTTATGGGGGCACTGTGGAGGTGACTGTTATGGGGGCACTGTGGAGGTGACTGTTATGGGGGCACTGTGGAGGTGTCTGTTATGGGGGCACTGTGGAGGTTACTGTTATGGGGGCACTGTGGAGGTCAATGTTATGGGCGCACTGTGGAGGTCACTGTTATGGGGGCACTGTGGAGGTCACTATTATAGGGGCACTGTGGAGGTCACTATTATGGGGGCACTGTGGAGGTCACTGTTATGGGGGCACTGTGGAGGTCACTATTATAGGGGCACTGTGGAGGTCACTATTATGGGGGCACTGTGGAGGTCACTGTTATGGTCCACTGTGGCTTAGTACTGTGAGGGACTCACACGTGTCACCTATATGGCGGTGTAAGTTATGTATACCTATTCCTAACACCGTCCTCCCCACACCACACTCCTCATATGGAAACAATTTAAGGTCTGTTTTTGGAACATGAACCCTCAGGCCTCAGTCTGTAGAGAAGATGGAGGATCAGCGGCGGCTGGGGAAGGGGGCACATAGTATCGTGGATGTATGAGGGTCATAGAGAAGTCCTACAGATGATGCCAGGCACACTGCGGGCCCACACCACACACGTACTGGGCTCCCCGTCGACATGACAACGCTGACAACTCTGCCTGGGGTGACATCCTGTGTGGGGGATGTGATGGCGGCCATGTTGGTTGCCCTATATTATACTATGTAGGTTATATCTTCCATTTCATGGAAACTGCAGGAGACATGTCACCGTTCACATCATGTCCATGACCTGCTGCAGGTATACGGCATCAGCTAGTGTGTCCAACATATACCATGGTGCAGCCACAGGGCTTATAGACCAGATACAGGCCACGTGTGAGGGATACAGCAGATAAATGGCGGAGACCGTGCACTGGAAATGACCGCCTGGTCCGTCTAGTCCGCCCTTATATTACTTAGGATAGATGTTTATCCCGCAGTGTAACCCATAATCCAGGGCAGGGGACAAGATGGCGGCCATGTTGTCTGTTACATGTTACAGTACATTGTAGTACGCCATGTTATGTTAGATTGAATTGTAATACAGCAGGGTTTTCCTGATAGTCTGCCTCCAGCTATTGCAAAACTACAACTCCCAGCAGCCGTTGGCTGTCCGGGCATGCTGGGAGTTGTAGTTTTGCAACAGCTGGAGACACACTGTTTGGAAAACACTGTTTTACAGTACATTATACTACATAATATTGCATTGTATTACAGTACATTATGCTACATTATATTGTATTGTATTACAGTACATTATACTACATTATATTGTATTGTATTACCGTACATTATACTACATTGTATTGTCTTGTATTACCGTACATTATACTACATTGTATTGTCTTGTATTACAGTATATTATACTAAATTATATTGTATTGTATACAATACACACTCACTCACTCTAAATTATATTGTATTGTATTAGCAGATATTATACTACGTTATATCGTACGGTATTATAGTATATTGTATTGTATTACCATATATTTAACTACATTATATTGTATCGTATTACCGTATACTACATTATATTGTATTGTAGTATACTTCATTGTATTGTATTGTATTACCGTATATTATACTAAATTATATTGTATTGTATTAGCAGATATTATACTATGTTATATTGTCCAGTATTATTGTATTCTGCATTGTATTGTATTACGGTATATTTTACTACATTATATTGTATCGTATTATTGTTTACTACATTATATTGTATTGTATTTAGGTAGACTACATAAAATTGCATTGTATTATAGTATACTACATAATATTGCATTGCATCACCGTATATTATACTAAATTATATTGTATTTTATTACCGTATTTTGTGCTACCTAATATTGTATTGCACTATAGTACATTACTAGAATACACAATAAATTATATTTTACACAATAGTGTATTATATAGTATTTTAGTATATTACACTACAGTCTAGTACAGTACATTATATTGTATTACACTAAATGATACAACAGTATTACCCTACAGTACATTATATTGTATTACAGTACAGTACATTATATTGTATTACAGTACAGTACATTATATTGTATTACAGTACAGTACATTATATTGTATTACAGTACAGTACATTATATTGTATTACCCTACAGTACATTATATTGTATTACAGTACAGTACATTATATTGTATTACAGTACAGTACATTATATTTTATTACCCTACAGTACATTATATTGTATTACCCTACAGTACATTATATTGTATTACAGTACAGTACATTATATTGTATTACAGTACAGTACATTATATTGTATTACCCTACAGTACATTATATTGTATTACCCTACAGTACATTATATTGTATTACCGTACAGTACATTATATTGTATTACCCTACAGTACATTATATTGTATTACAGTACAGTACATTATATTGTATTACAGTACAGTACATTATATTGTATTACCCTACAGTACATTATATTGTATTACCCTACAGTACATTATATTGTATTACCGTACAGTACATTATATTGTATTACAGTACAGTACATTATATTGTATTACAGTACAGTACATTATATTGTATTACCCTACAGTACATTATATTGTATTACAGTACAGTACATTATATTGTATTACACTTAATGATACAACATTATTACCCTACAGTACATTATATTTATATTACTGTACAGTACCTAACACTCCACTAGATCAGTGTTTCCCAACCAGGGTGCCTCCAGCTGTTTCAAAACTACAACTTCCAGCATTCCCGGACAGCCTTTGGCTGTCCGGGCATGCTGGGAGATGTAGTTTTGCAACAGCTGGAGGCGCCCTGGTTGGGAAACACTGCACTAGATGACAGCAAGTGACGTCACGCCCTCAGCACGCGCAGTTCACGCCCCGCCCCCGGTCCTCCTGATTGGCTGTCTCCTCGCCGCCTGTCTGTGTTATGATTCGAATATAAATGTAGAGCGGAGGTGGCGGAGTAGAGGAGGCCCGGGTGGCGGACACGGTACTGAACGTATTGCGGTCCCGGATAGGACCAGGCCAGGACCATCGGCCCCGTGTAACCCTCCGCCGCTATTCTGTATGCTGTCCGCAATACCTGCACACTGCTCCGCATGCCGCGCTATTCTGCACACCCTGGTTCCTAGCTGACGCTGTTCTGCAGTCCCTGGTTCCTAGCTGATGCTGTTCTGCAGTCCCTGGAGGCTAGCTGACGCTGTTCTGCAGTCCCTGGAGGCTAGCTGACGCTGTTCTGCAGTCCCTGGAGGCTAGCTGACGCTATTCTGCACACCCTGGTTCCTAGCTGACGCTGTTCTGCAGTCCCTGGAGGCTAGCTGACGCTGTTCTGCACACTGTATCGCTATTCTGCACGCTCTTCCCCGCCGCTTTGCACAATGGAGATGGAGAAGCTGCTGAGTGAGTTCAGCCCCAGCCGCCCCTCCGCAGCCCTGCCCCGGCCCTGCACTCTGCTGCCCTGCGGCCGGAGCATGATGTACCCGGACACCGGAGGAGTGCTGTCCCCGGTCACCAGCCTGGCCTTCACCATGAACAGACTCACCGGCCTGGGGAGGTAAGTGCTGTGCATTATGTGTACATATATATACTGATGTGTACAGTGCTGTGTGTATATATACTGATGTGTACAGTGCTGTGTGTATATATACTGATGTGTACAGTGCTGTGTGTATATATACTGATGTGTACAGTGCTGTGTGTATATATACTGATGTATACAGTGCTGTGTGTATATATACTGATGTGTACAGTGCTGTGTGTATATATACTGATGTGTACAGTGCTGTGTGTATATATACTGATGTGTACAGTGCTGTGTGTATATATACTGATGTGTACAGTGCTGTGTGTATATATACTGATGTGTACAGTGCTGTGTGTATATATACTGATGTGTACAGTGCTGTGCATTTTGTGTACGGGTATACTGGTGTGTGTGTGTGTGTGTGTGTATAGATAGATATAGATGTGCTGTGTATACTTGTGTACAGTGCTGTGTGTGTGTGTATATATATATATATATGTGTGTACTGATGTGTACAGTGCTGTGTATATACTGATGTGTACATATATATACTGATGTGTGTGTGTATATATATATACTGATGTGTACAGTGCTGTGTATACTGATGTGTACAGTGCTGTGTGTGTATATATAAATATATATATATATATATATATGTGCTGTGTGTGTGTGTGTGTGTATATATATATATATATATATATATATATATATATATATATATACTGTTGTGTGCAGTGTATACTCATCTGCAGTATGCACAATGCTGTGTATATACTGATGTGTACAGTGCTGTGTATATACTGGTGTGTGTGTGTACACTGTTATGTGCAGTGTATACTCATCTACAGTATGTACAGTGCAGTGTGTATACACTGAGCTATTGTGTATATAGTGATCTAATATGTATACTGAGGTGTGTGTGTGTGTGTGTACAGTACTGTGTATACTGATCTTGTGTATAGGGCTGTGTATAGTGAAGTGTACAGTACTGTGTATACTGACCTATATATCACTGTGTATAGTGATGTGTATTCCGATCTGCAGTGTGTACTGATGTGTACAGTGCTGTGTATACTCATATGATGTGTACAGTACTCTGTATAGAATATGTGCACTACTGATTTACAGTGCTATGTATATGATGCGTTCTGTATAGGGACTATGTATATGAGGCCTGGTGGGTGGTGGTTGTATACAGTGCTGTGTGTAGTGGCTATGTATATGAGCCCTGCTGGGTAGTGTTTTTGTACACTTCTGTGTATATGAGGCCTGGTGGGTGGTGGTTGTATACAGTGCTGTGTGTAGTGGCTATGTATATGAGCCCTGCTGGGTAGTGTTTTTGTACACTTCTGTGTATATGAGGCCTGGTGGGTTGTGGCTAATGTACAGTCATGGCCGTAAATGTTGGCACCCCTGAATTTTTTTCTAGAAAGTGAAGTATTCCTCACAGGAAAGGATTGCAGTAACACATTTTGCTATACACATGTTTATTCCCTTTGTGTGTATTGGGACTAAACCAAAAAAAGGAGGAAAAAAAGCAAATTGGACATAATGTCACCAAACTCCAAAAATGGTCTGGACACAATTATTGGCACCCTTAACTTAATATTTGGTTGCACACCCTTTGGAAAAAATTACTGAAATCAGTGTCTTCCTATAACCATCAATAAGCTTCTTACACCTCTCAGCCGGAATGTTGGACCACTCTTCCTTTACAAACTGCTTCCGGTCTTTTATTGGAAGGCGCCTTTTCCCAACAGTAATTATAAGATCTCTCCACAGGGGATCAATGGGATTTAGATCTGGACTCATTGCTGACACTTCAGAACTCTCCAGCGCTTTGTTACCGTCCATTTCTGGGGCTTTATGATGTATGTTTGGGGTCATTGTCCTGCTGGAAGACCCAAGATCTCTGACGCAAACCCAGCTTTCTGACACTGGGCTGTTGGTAATCCTCAGATTTCATGATGTCTTGTACACATTCAAGGCCCCCAGGGCCAGAGGCAGCAAAACATCACTGACCTCCACCATATTTCACTGTAGGTACTGTGTTCTTTTCTTTGTAGGCCTCATTCCGTTTTCGGTAAACAGTAGAATGATGGGCTTTACCAAAAAGATCTATCTTGGTCTCATCTGTCCACAAGACGTTTTCCCAGAAGGATTTTGGTTACTCAAGTTCATTTTGGTAAAATGTAGTCTTGCTGTTTATATCTCTGTGTCAGCAGTGGGGTCCTCCTGGGTCTCCTCCATAGTGGGGTCCTCCTGGGTCTCCTCCATAGTGGGGTCCTCCTGGGTCTCCTCCATAGTGGGGTCCTCCTGGGTCTCCTCCATAGCGTTTCATTTCATTTAAATGTCAATGGATAGTTTGCGCTTACTCTGATGCTCCCTGAGCCTGCAGGACAGCTTGAATATCTTTGGAACTTGTTTGGGGCTGCTTATCCACCATCCAGACTATCCTGCATTGACACCTTTCATCAATTTTTCTCTTCCGTCCTCGCCCAGGGAGATTAGATACAGTGCCATGGGTTGTAAACGTCTTGATAATGTTGCGCACTGTGGACAAAGGCAAAACTAGATCTCAGGACTTGTAACCTTGAGATTGTTGATATTTTTCCACAATTTTGGTTCTCAAGTCCTCAGACAGTTCTCTTCTCCTCTTTCTGTTGTCCATGCTTAGTGCGGCACACACAGACACACAATGCAAAGACTAAGTGAACTTCTCTCCTTCTTTATCTACTTTCAGGTGTGATACATTATTATTATATATTTTTTTATATTGCCCACACCTGTTACTTGCCCCAGGTGAGTTTAAAGGAGCATCACATGCTTGAAACAATCTTATTTTTCCACAAGGGGCCAACAATTTTGTCCAGACCATTTTTGGAGTTTGGTGACATTATGTAAAATGTGCATTTTTTTTTTTTTTTTTTTTGGGTTTAGTTCCAATAGACAGGGAATAAACATGTATATAGCAAAACACTTGTTACTGCAATCCTTTTCTGTGAGAAATACTTCATTTTCTTGAAAAATTTCAGGGGTGCCAATATTTACGGCCATGACTGTATATGATTCATTCTTTGCCATGTATATGAGGCCTGCTGGGTAATGGTTGTGTATATGATGTATAATGCCTAGTGATTGTGTACAGTGCAGTACATATGAGGCCTGCTGGGTAGTGGTTGTGTATATGATGTATAATGCATAGTGATTGTGTACAGTGCAGTACATATGAGGCCTGCTGGGTAGTGGTTGTGTATATGATGTATAATGCCTAGTGATTGTGTACAGTGCAGTACATATGCGGCCTGCTGGGTAGTGGTTGTGTATATGATGTACAATGCATAGTGATTGTGTACAGTGCGGTACATATGAGGCCTGCTGGGTAGTGGTTGTGTATATGATTGTGTACAGTGCGGTACATATGAGGCCTGCTGGGTAGTGGTTGTGTATATGATGTATAATGCCTAGTGATTGTGTACAGTGCGGTACATATGAGGCCTGCTGGGTAGTGGTTGTGTATATGATGTATAATGCATAGTGATTGTGTACAGTGCGGTACATATGAGGCCTGCTGGGTAGTGGTTGTGTATATGATTGTGTACAGTGCGGTACATATGAGGCCTGCTGGGTAGTGGTTGTGTATATGATGTATAATGCATAGTGATTGTGTACAGTGCGGCACATATGAGGCCTGCTGGGTAGTGGTGGTGTACAGTGCTGTGTATATGATGCATTCTGTACAGTGCTGTGTATATCAGGCTAAATGATACAATGTTAGGGGGATTAGTGATTGCTCATGTCTACCACTGTTGTGTGTACTGTCCACAGTATATTCTGCTCCCAGACCCTATAGACATGGGCAACAGCGACATATACCTGTATGTACCATAGACACAGCAGGCAGAGTAATCTGATACAATGTAACAAGGCTGCTCCAGTGTCACCACAGATACAGTAACAATGTATGGCTGTGATGCTGTATCATATTCCGAGCTGTTCTATAAGTTGCATTACACGGTAACACTGAGCAGCAGTGCAGGACTAGGCCTACAGGGGCCTATACTAGAACCGGCCTTATAATTATCCTCGGCCTATACTAGAACCGGCCTTATAATTATCCTCGGCCTATACTAGAACCGGCCTTATAATAGTCAGGGGCCTATACTAGAACCGGCCTTATAATAGTCAGGGGCCTATACTAGAACCGGCCTTATAATAGTCAGGGGCCTATAATAGAACCGGCCTTATAATAGTCCGGTGCCTATACTAGAACTGGTCTTATAATAGTCCGGTGCCTATACTAGACCTGACCTTATAATAGTCAGGGGGCTATACTAGAACCGGCCTTATAATTATCCTCGGCCTATACTAGAACCGGCCTTATAATAGTCAGGGGCCTATACTAGAACTGGTCTTATAATAGTCCGGTGCCTATACTAGAACTGGTCTTATAATAGTCCGGTGCCTATACTAGACCTGACCTTATAATAGTCAGGGGCCTATACTAGAACCGGCCTTATAATTATCCTCGGCCTATACTAGAACCGGCCTTATAATAGTCAGGGGCCTATACTAGAACTGGTCTTATAATAGTCCGGTGCCTATACTAGAACTGGTCTTATAATAGTCCGGTGCCTATACTAGACCTGACCTTATAATAGTCAGGGGCCTATACTAGAACCGGCCTTATAATAGTCAGGGGCCTATAATAGAACCGGCCTTATAATAGTCAGGGGCCTATACTAGAACTGGTCTTATAATAGTCCGGTGCCTATACTAGAACTGGTCTTATAATAGTCCGGTGCCTATACTAGACCTGACCTTATAATAGTCAGGGGGCTATACTAGAACCGGCCTTATAATTATCCTCGGCCTATACTAGAACCGGCCTTATAATAGTCAGGGGCCTATACTAGAACTGGTCTTATAATAGTCCGGTGCCTATACTAGAACTGGTCTTATAATAGTCCGGTGCCTATACTAGACCTGACCTTATAATAGTCAGGGGCCTATACTAGAACCGGCCTTATAGTCGGGGCCTATACTAGAACCGGCCTTATAATTATCAGCCTTGTGGCCTAGGAGGAAGATGCTGCTGAGATGGATCTGCACTTCAGTATTTTATATAAAAGAGCGCCCCTAGTGGCCACTCATTGCAGTTCATCTTAGATTATCTGGTCCATGCCTATCTGTGACTTGTAGTCCTTATTGACTTTTGGTTCCATTCCTGATCAGTATCTTTACTATCTTCTCCATTGCAGCCAGAACGATACCCCTAAGAGAAGACGGGAGCTGACGTCCTACCAGGGCCAGATCTCCACCCTGATCCGCACCGCTTCCTCCGACTCCTCCGATTCTGGTAGGTTTTATAATGTCCGGAGGGAATGGGATTTATTATAATGCGCAGATGTGTGATTCGTGTTTATTAACCCTTTCTCTGCCCTCCCCAGGCCTATGTTTGGATTTCCCCAGCCCCGTGGACCCGGACATGCCCCCAGAAATGTAAGTTTGATTCATGATTTATTTTATTTATTTTTTCCCCACCGCCTGGTGTCATATTTGTGGCGCCATGAAGTCGGGCGTGTGCGTCTTTACTGGTTTTGGATTCGCTTGTACAGCGCTCCTAGCTGTGTTGACAGGAATATTCGGATTCTATTCAATGACATCAAGCAGAGATATTGATACGTACGTCCGATGATGGCTCCGGACGCAGGTTGTGTGTTTAAATTTCGCGGCAACTTCGCAAACCTGATGAAACACCCCCCCCCCCTGAAGCTACAGCGATTAGGATGCAGGTTTGCCGGAAGTCCCATGCAAGTCTATGGGACTTCTGGCACATCTGTCTCTTGGTCCGAGGTTGCCGCAAAATTTAGGCCCCAGCATTGGATGTACGTGTTAAAAAACCGCCATGTTCTGGTAAACATATAGGATCGCAGTCCTGAAAGAATTGCGCACCTTTAGGAGGTATATGACAGGTGTGAGGGGCGTATCATCCACCTTACACATAGTCATAGAGCGGCCCCTGCAGGAATGTGCAGCGACAGCTGGGGGGCGACTGCGGAGGGCGCCGGCCCGACAGCTGCTGTGCTGATATAATCCGTCTATTATGTCGCTCCTCTTGTAACCCAACGCCACTCATCATCCCAGGAAGGAACGCTCTAAACCGCAGTCAAGGCTGGTCTCGCCCTTTTATTTATTTATTTATTTATTTATTTTTTTGTGTGAAAAACTCCCAAGTTTTTCACTTTTTTTATTTTATTTTTTTTTATTTTTTTTCCATCGACAAAATTAAATCTAAGAAGTAGCTGTTCATACAAAGCGCAGCTTCTAGTTTCGTTCTTTGTAACATAGACGGGCGCTTTGTTCTCCTGCCCTGGGAGGCCCGGAGGAATGCGGCTGTAAATACCTAACCCCAAGGGACCGGCCCATAGCAGTCAGTCAAGTTCTACAGCAGCCATTTTTCCACCGCTGGCTTTTCAGCTGCTGCAATACTACAACTCCCAGCATGCCCTGACAGCCGAAGGCTGTCAGGGCATGCTGGGAGTTGTAGCATTGCAGCAGCTGGAGAGCCGTCCGTTAGGGGAAATGTGTAAAAATGGTCAATAAAGTTTATTGAAGAGACTACAAAATGTTCTAATTTTTAGTTTTTGTCATTTTGTTTAAACAAAAAGAGGATAAAGTTGATAAAAAAAAGAAGAAAAAAAACACACTACTTTCACAGTTGCCTATAGCAACCAATCAAATCTCCAGTTTCTCTTCTAACATGTAACAGTGGTTGCTATGGGTAACCAAGGTTCCAGTTTCATTTCTGACCTGCACTGGTTGATAATTGTGTGCATATTTTTTATTTTTTTTTGAATAAACTTTATTGTTTTACTTTTATGAATCAAAATCAAATAGATGACAACATTTGTCAATTCTTTTTTCCTTTAAATGTATTCTGGTCGGGTTGTATGAGGGGTGGGGGAGGATAGAGGGGGGGGGGGGTCACAGTTTATGGCCGCAGCTTTAGTGACAGGTGTTCTTTGTGTTGACAGAGATGTCAGATATGATAGAAAAATAACACTGCGGGCTCATGGTGCCCCCCTCCCTCCATCTCCTCCCCTTTGCAGGGATAATATCTGCCCTAATTGGGGTCAGTCTGGCGTTTCGGCTGCCGGGCACCTGTCGCCACTTCATGAACTCTGTTCATATAGACCGCACAATAGGACGGGAGAGGGGGGGGACATGTTTGCACCTCATGCCGCCCCCCTCCTCATAGAGAACAGCTGTTTGGTTTCCTTCACCTCTAATAACCCACCCCTCACTCTTTCGGCCAAGCCTATACACCCCACTGGTGGGCAGTGGTCCCTCAACGAGGAGGGGGTGTTTTTTTTTTTTTAACATTACGCTCTATGTAAATCGGGTTGTATCGATCCAATTGGGCGTTAATTATTTTATCTATTTTACACATGTGCAGTAGCTTTGTTATAGTTTAGAACAGTGTTTCTCAATCGGTGTGCCTCCAGCTGTTGCAAAACTACAACTTCCAGCATGCCCGGACAGCCCTCGGCTGTCCGGGCATGCTGGGAGTTGTAGTTTTGCAACAGCTGGAGGCACGCTGAGTAACACTGGTCTTGAAAGATCAATAACGGAAATGTAATGGCGTTTCCTTTTGCGCCCCCCCCCCCCCCCCTCCCCCTGAATCTCTGGGCATTTTACTAAATGTGGATGAGGGGCGCACGTATGACAAAAGCTGATCATTCTGACTGTAGTAGTGCGGTGAATAGGATAGGGGCTGCGTGCAATGAATAGAAAGTAGTCCTGGGGAAAGGGACACAATGGTTGTCTGCAGAATAAGGTAATTGGGTCGTCCCAACCCCCATCTGTCAGGGTCTGCTCCATCTGTGGGGCCCGCACACGTGCTCTGGTCGGGGGCCTGCTGTTCTGTAATGAATGAGCTGAATAGAAGCTTTTCAGATGCCACACTTATCAGGCAGCTGCTGGGGCCCCGGCCTGACGCCTGCAAAGGGGGGGTGTACGGCTTAGGGTGAGGACAACAAAAGGGCCAACATTAGCATACAGGTGGAGGGAGCTGAGCCTACCATAGAAATGGTAGGAGGGGGGCGGGGGTGTCTGGGGGGGGCATGGGACAAGAACGCCTTTTGTTCTGGGCTTTTCTGTATTATATTATGCAAACGAAAAATAAAATTAAACATTAAACTGGCCTCCGGGTCATGTGACCTCGGTGTATTACCACGCGCCCTGCATGACCTCTATGGCTGGGTTGACACCGGCATAATACCTCGCATCCATCTTACGGCCACAAATCTTGGCCCAACTGCAAGTCATTTGGGGTCATTGGATTCGTGGTTGGGCCTGGGTTCACACTGCGCTTAGGGCTCTCGTCGCAGGGATGCCGACGTATACTGTAGCGGAGAACATCGGGTGCCATTTATTTCAATGGAGGAAGGGAAGGAGAGGACTCCAGCCAGCTCATCCCGCCCGGAACAGATGGAGCACGGATCCAGGTGCTGGACAACACCAAACAATGGAGAAAACAAGGAAGGTAGGATCCAGCTCTAGTTGCAAATAAAATCCATTTATTCAAGGACAATCCAGGAACAAGAAGGCTAGTTACGCGTTTCATTATGAATAAGAGCGCTTGACGCTTGAAGCGCATAACTACCCTTCTTCCTGGATTGTCCTTGAATAAATGGATTTTATTTGCAACTAGCGCTGGATCCTACCTTCCTTGTTTTCTCCATTTATTTCAATGGCGCCAACATGGTCACCTAGTGACTCCTGTTTCGGTACATATGCTCTGTTTAAAACCTACTGAAAATAGCGTATATGGTGCGTATGGAGTTACTAGGTGACACGGTTCGACCCACTGAAATAAATGGTATTTGCTGCTCCGTGCCACGGTATAAGTCAGCACTATGGCGGGACATAGTGTAAATAAGCGTGCAAAAATATCTCTATCGTGTTAGTGTGAACCCAGGCCTCTGTATTACCTGTCTGCACATGTTGTATATATCTCAGATCTAGACCCTCGCCCCCGCCTCACCCGTGTTTACCCCGTTCCGTATCTATTTTTACATTCTTCACTTGCGCAGGATGGATCGGCTGCCGGTTTCTAATCTTTCTTTTCCTTCCTTTTTCAGCTTTGAGAAGTCTATTTTGGACAGCCAGGTCCTTCACAATGAGTGAGTATGACTTTGTTTTGGTTATGGGATAGCGGTCTGGTGGGTTGATTGGTCGCGTGGCCCCTTTTCGCTGCCAGCGGATGGAAATGAGATATAATGCCCAACCCCCCCCCCCCCCCCCATGATGACTCTGATGCTCATTATTTCTCATGAATCTAACTTCTTTCCTTGTCTGGTTCTTGCAGCTTGAAGCCACCAATCAGAAGACGTTCTTTGCCGGTAAGTGTTATTGCGGGTTCACATGGGGTATCTGCTTGACTGGCGTATACCCCACTGTTAGGGGGAGGGGGTGGCCTGTTATCAGTAACATACCTGGGAAAGTATTTGCAGCCAGCAGGAGATTGGACTTCATGAGGGTCTGTGTTTGGGTTGTAAATCTGAGATAATCCTGTTACCTCTGCTCTCTTCCTGTGTTGCGCAGCATATGGCTATCATCACCGTAACCATCTGTCTATCTTATAGGTGACACTCCTGCGTGGAAGCCCTGCCCTGAGAAGACTCTCCAGTGCATCAGCCTTGGATGTCACCAGTCCCACCGAGGGTCTCCCAGCCACCAAAGATAACAAGGAGAATGTAAGTTCCTGTGATAACCTGGTGCAACCTCTAATTGTTATCCGTGTAAATTAGGGATCGACCGATTATCGGTATGGCCGCTATTATCGGCCGATAATCACAATTTTGGGCATTATCGGTATCGGCAATTACCTTGCCGATGCCCCGCCCACCGCACCGCGACCGCATCGCACCCCCCACCGTAGTGCTGGGCGGTATACCGGTATGAACCGGATACCGTATTTTTTTATTTTTTTTTCTCCCACGGTATGGCTTTTTGCCCATACCGCTATACCGGTCGGGCCCCTCCCCCACCCTCCGAGTCAATAAAACAAATTAAACTTACCCGTAATGGGGGTGGTCCAGGCCATCCATCCTTCCTGTAGTGTCCGGCGGCATTCCGGGTGGAGGGTGAACCGGTCCGGGCTATCCTTCTCCGGGGGTCATCTTCTCCACTCCAGCAGACTCCGGCCTAGTACGCTGCATAGACGCCGTGAGGTCGGGTGCGTCGCTGCGCAGCGGCGTCTATGCAGCGTTACTAGGCCGGAGCCTGCCCGGAGTGGAGAAGATGACCCCCGGAGAAGGACCGCCCGGACCGGTTCACCCTCCACCCGGAATGCCGCCGGACACTACAGGAAGGATGGATGGCCCGGACCACCCTCCCCGGACGGTCCCTGCAGCAACTGGGAAGGTGAGTCAGGGTTCTGGAATGGACAGGGGTCTGTATAATATACTATACCTACAGTAGGCCCTCCAGCTGTTGCAAAACTACAACTCCCAGCATTCCCGGACAGCCAACGGCTGTCCGGGCATGCTGGGAGTAGTAGTTTTGCAACAGCTGGAGGCACCCCTAGGCGCGGCGGGGGGAGCGGTGGCGGTGATAGGTCTCAGGACCCCCAGACAGGAAGGGGGAGAGAAGCGGGTGGCGGCGGCGGTCTATGGCACCACAAAAGCCACTGCTTAAATCAATGATCTTCAGCGGTGTCGCAGGGGGATAAATAGCCGATAACTTATACCGGAATATTGGTATAAGTTATCGGCCCTAACCTCCACCGATTATCGGTATCTGCCCTAAAAACCCGATATCGGTCGATCCCTAGTGTAAATCTCCGGTTTCTGACCTTCTTTATATTCTCTCCTTGCAGGAAGTCTTCTTATTCAAAAGGCCGTCCATGTGTCCTGTATCGAGGATCCGGATGCGTAGCGAGGAGTCCTTCAGGTCCAGGCCGAATTCTGCTCCAGCTCTCATGGTGAGCCTCTTATAGCCACTAGAAGATGTCTGAAGACCCCACCAGCTGGGGGCGCTATTACCAATGACTTACATGTTTTAATGTTCCTATTCCAGTTCTCCCCGGAGAGAGTGGAGTACGACTTAGATTCTGAAAGCCCTGTCCGGCTACGCAAGTCTTCCTTAACCTTCTCTCTGAACGATGATGATGACGATGGCTTCATGGAGATCATGGATGACGATGATTTGAAGGTATGTCCACCTTGGTATTGTAATGAGCTGGACCTTGCCTTGTTCCTTCAGTGTATTCCAGAGTCGTTTCACTGACCTTTTCCAAATTCTTTTTAGGGTGAACCAAATCTTCCAACCGGGATGGAAAGCCTGCTGACTGCCCCTTTAAAGAAGGAAGAGAAACATGATGTGGTAAGTTTGTTGGAGGAATCTTGTGGAGCGTTCATTGTTTGGGGTTACTTTGGCGCCCTTAAAGGGGTACTCCACCCCTGGACATCTTATCCCCTATCCAAAGGGGAGAACCACGCGATCAGACATCTTATCTTAGGGGATAAGATGTCTAGGGGCAGAGTACCCCTTTAAGGGTGTGGGCCACATATGGAAATCCGCCCCACATAGTACAGTGGTCCCTCAAGTTACAATATTAATTGGTTCCGGGACGACCATTGTATGTTGAAACCATTGTATGTTGAGACCGTAACTCTATGGATACCTGGTAATTGGTTCTAAAGGCACCAAAATCTCATCCAAAAATAGGAAAAAAGTGAGAATTAAAGAAAAATAAGTAGATAACTAATATAGATAAAGCAAATCCTTACATATAAAAGTAAGAAAGATCTGCTGGGAGCTGTAATCACTGTCTATGTCAGTGTTTCCCAAGCAGGGAGCCTCCAGCTGTTGCAAAACTACAATTCCCAGCATGCCCGGACAGCCAAAGGCTGTCCGGGCATGCTGGGAGTTGTAGTTTTGCAACAGCTGGAGGCTCCCTGCTTGGGAAGCACTGGTCTATGTAGAGGACAGGAGCTTCTTTGGGGGCCTGTACAGTACACAGTGTCCTAAAAAAGTAACATGGAGCCGCCCTCACCTGATGTCCAAAGGAGCAGCTAACTGTGGCATAGGTAAAGAGTACAGAACATGTAATACCTCCCTGTACTGTAGGGGGCGCTACCAGACACCAGTCAGTGCATGCACTTCAGTAATACAGGTAAAGAGTACAGAACATGTAATACCTCCCTGTACTGTAGGGGGCGCTACCAGACACCAGTCAGTGCATGCACTTCAGTAATACAGGTAAAGAGTACAGAACATGTAATACCTCCCTGTACTGTAGGGGGTGCTACCAGACACCAGTCAGTGCATGCACTTCAGTAATACAGGTAAAGAGTACAGAACATGTAATACCTCCCTGTACTGTAGGGGGTGCTACCAGACACCAGTCAGTGCATACGCTTCAGTAATACAGGTAAACAGTACAGAACATGTAATACCTCTCTGTACTGTAGGGGGCGCTATTAGACACCAGTCAGTGCATACACTTCAGTAATACAGGAGTTTTACCAGTGAATTCCCACTCTGATTGGTCGGGTTCATTGACACGTTTCACAGATCTGGACTGTGAATAACATTGTATGCTGAGTCTGGTTTCAACTTACAATGGTCCAGAAAAGACCATCGTATGTTGAAACTATTGTATGTTGAGGCCATTGTAAGTTGAGGGATCACTGTAGTAGTCTTTCAGAATAGTCAGGTCTTGCTCACTTGCGACCACTTGTGCTTTCACTTCTGTAGGATTTGGTTATAAGGAGCAAATGTCGGCGCCTCTTCCGCTCGCCTTCAATGCCAAGCAGCCTCATACGACCGATTCTGAAACGCTTGGACAGACCGGACGACGATGACCCTCCAGTGAAATGTAAAAGACACAAGAATGTGACGTCAGCCAGTGTGGACAAGATGGAGCTTGAACCAGTGGAGCCCGTAAGTAAAGGGAACCCTGCACGATTCTGTTATTGGGAATGAAACCTCAAATAAATAATACATAATACATTGGGGCGTAAAAATAAAATAAAAAAAAATAAAATCAAAACAAATTGCACATTATACGGCTTGTTTACATGTTTCCACTATAAAACTGCCGCGTAATCCATAATAAATGTATATTCATAATCTATCTCTGAACGTTTTCTTCTTCTTTCCATAATAGAAAATGAAGTTGGGACGTTCCAAGTCACTTTGTGTTGAAACGGTTGAGAAGTTTCTAGACAATGACCAAGGGGATTTGATTGGCGACTCCTCCAAGGTAAGAAGGAAAAAATAGTCAAAGGAAAAAGAAAAGTGTCAAATAATAAAATTAATAATAATAGAAGCAATTGTATACACGGTAAATTAAAGGGGTACTCCAGTGGCAAACTTTATTTATTTATTTTTTTTTTAATCAACTGGTGCCAGAAAGTTAAACAGATTTGTAAATTATTTCTATTAAAAAAAAATCTTTATCCTTCCAATACTTTTTAGCTGCTGTATATTACAGAGAAAGTTCTTTTGTTTTTGGATTTCTTTTTATTTATTTATTTTTCTTTCCACGGTGCTCTCTGCTGACACCTCTGTCTGTATCAGGAACTGTCCAGAACAGGAGAAAATCCCCATAGCAAACATACGCTGCTCTGGACAGTTCCTGATACAGACAGAGGTGTCAGCAGAGAGCACCGTGGAAAGAAAAATAAATAAATAAAAAGAAATCCAAAAACAAAAGAACTTTCTCTGTAATATACAGCTGCTAATAAGTACTGGAAGGATAAAGATTTTTTTTTTTTTTAATAGAAGTAATTTACAAATCTGTTTAACTTTCTGGCACCCGTTTATTAAAAAATAATGTTTTCCACCGGAGTACACCTTTTTAATATAAAATATTAGTAAAACAATGGAAAATCACAATTTAAAATTGTATAATGCATTATAAAAAATATAAAATATCTTAAATTAAATATAATAGTAAAAAAAAAAAAGTGAAAGCGGTTATAAAATCTAGTCAATCCAATGTGTTTTATTTTTTTGTTTGTTTTTTATACATCTATCCATTTTTGTGTTACAAATTTAATTTCAAGATGATGTTCTTTTGTAAATTCTGTAACATACATTGATGAAAACAGAGGAATTTATTTCTAGTATGTTGTATAATTAAAGGGGTTATCAACTAGCTCTAGAAAGTTAAACAGATTTGTAAATTACTTCTATTAATCTAACTAAAAATCTTAATCCTTTCAGTACTTATGAGCTGCTGAAGTTGAGTTCTTTTCTGTCTAAGTGCTCTCTGATGACACGTGTCTCAGGAACTGTCCAGAGTAGAAGCAAATCCCCATAGCAAACCTCTTCTACTCTGTGCAGTTCCTGAGACAGACAGATGTCAGCAGAGAGCACTGTTATCAGACAGAAAAGAGCAACTCAGCTTCAGCAGCTGATAATTATTGGAAGGATTAAGATTTTTTTAATAGAAGTCATTTACAAATCTGTTTAACTTTCTGGAGCCAGTTGATATATAAAAAGACATTTTTTTATTTTATTTTTTTCCCCCCTGGAATACCCCTTTTAAAAGTGTCTCTTGTGGGGTCAGGGCCCCCGGGTCCCATGAATGATGTTTGCTTTGGACTATGTAGGTTTGTGTGTATTTCATACTACATTTAATAAAGATATTTATCATTGTTTTGTGTTTTTATAGAAATACCTATTGAGGACGGTAAATGGTCCAGACAACAGTCTCAAATACATCACCCCAGAAATGGTAAGTGGGGCCCTCCAGTCGGCCTTTTATTCCAATAAATATACACACATAGATACATAGATAGATAGATATATATATATATATATATATATATATATATATATATATATATATATATATCTATCTAATATTATACTCTCTCTCTCTCTCTCTCTATATCTATATCTATATCTATCTATATCTATCTAGATCTATCTATATAATTATATAAAAAAATTACTAAAAAAGTAGACAGTATAAAGCTCCTGTTTGTCCCTTCAGATGAATGAAGTGCTAAAAGGAAAATACCAGGATCAAATTGAGCGCTGCGTCGTCGTAGACTGCCGCTACCCATACGAGTATGAAGGCGGGCACATCACGGTAAGGGCGGAGCTTTAAATTCACGTATGGAAAAAACGTGATATATACCTTATCTGTGACTGTTTATAATGCCGTGTGTCCTTCTTCCTGTAGGGGGCAGTGAATCTCCCTCTCGAACAAGACGTGGAAGAGTTCCTCCTTAAGAATCCGATTGTGGCGAGCAGTGAGGATAAAAGAGTGATCATCATCTTCCATTGTGAATTCTCCTCGGAGCGAGGCCCCCGCATGTACGTCTCCTTTTGTATATAGATGCGTTACTTATCTGGTTGGTCCATCGGGTTATAAACCGCACAGTGTAGATGTGACCCAACTAGAACTTCAGCAAACCACCAATAACTGTACGCGACTCGACCAAACGGGACAATATCACTTACCTGTTTTAGTTGTGTTTCGGGAAAAACTAAAAGTAAAACACAAACTGTGCTACACCCTCTTGACGCGTTTCGAGCGCATGCGCTCGAAACGCGTCAAGAGGGTGTAGCACAGTTGTTGGCTGTTTTAAAATGGCTCAAATAAAGCCTAAATAGCAAAAACTGAATTTTATTTATTTCCTTTCTTTTATGACCCCCCCCCCCCCCTGTATAATCTTCTTGTTGTGTTTTTTTTTTTTTATTTGTTTGTTTTTTTTCTCACCTTTTTTGTATTTAAACAGTTTGTATGTATTTTAAAGGGGTATTCCAGGCCAAAACTTTTTTTTAAAATAAATATATATATATATATATCAACTGGCTCCGGAAAGTTAAGCAGATTTGTAAATTACTTCTATTAAAAAATCTTAATCCTTCCAATAGTTATTAGCTTCTGAAGTGGAGTTGTTGTTTTCTGTCTAACTGCTCTCTGATGACTCGCGTCCCGGGAGCTGTGCAGTTCCTATGGGGATATTCTCCCATCATGCACAGCTCCTGTGACTTGACATCATCATTGAGCAGTTAGACCAAAACTTCAGAAGCTAATAACTATTGGAAGGATTAAGATTTTTTAATAGAAGTAATTTACAAATCTGTTTAACTTTCTGGAGCCAGTTGATAGATATAAAAAAAGGTTTTTTGCCTGGAATACCCCTTTAAGTCTCCCATCTCTTCTATTTAAACCCATTACGTGTCTCTGTATCCTCACCGTCTCTTCTTTGTTGGTCAGGTGTCGTTTTGTCAGACGACATGACAGGAACAGCAATGAATACCCGAAACTTCACTACCCCGAGCTGTATGTGCTAAAAGGAGGCTACAAGGATTTCTTCCCCAACTACCAGGTGAGTGACAGCACTGCCCCCTCCTGAGGGGATCCATTTTACTTGTAAAAGCTTTGTCAACCTTCTTATTTTATCTTAATCTGTGTTTAAATTTTTTTATTTAGATATATATATATATATATATATATATATATATATATATATATATATATATATATATATACATATATATATATAATCACTTGGCTCCAGAAAGTTAAACAGATTTGTAAATTACTTCTATAAAAAAATCTTAATTCTTCCAATAACTATCAGCTGCTGAAGTTGAGTTGTTGTTTTCTGTCTGACAACAGTGCTCTCTGCTGACATCTCTGCTTGTCTCGGGAACTGCACAGAGTAGAAGAGGTTTGCTGTTGGGATTTGCTTCTACTCTGGACAGTTCCCGAGACAGGTGTCATCAGAGAGCACTTAGACAGAGAAGAACAACTCAACTTCAGCATCTAATAAGTACTGAAAGGATTACAATTTTTTTTTTTTTTTTTTTTTTTTTTTATAGAAGTAATTTACAAATCTATCTAAACTTTCTGGAGCCAGTTGATATACATATAAAGTTTTTCCCTGGATAACCCCTTTAAATAAAAAATGTAGCCACTTTACAATAGATGTCAGTTTTAAAAATCTCCCTACTATTTTTTTTGTTTCTGAAGATTCTATATAGAACTGTCTCCATGGTAACAGACTACAAACAAACACTATGTAGTCTGATCTTGTAGTCCCACTCATTTCTATCTCTTCTTTATATTTTTTTTTATAACCTGTAAAGCATGGATAAGTATAAAGTAGGGGACATATGGAAGGAAATGTGACTGCACAGGCTTATGGTTACCATGGAGACACAAGGGCCGACAGAGGACCAAACAGCAGGAAATCTCGATTATCTATAGAAAACTTTCCTCATCTTTTTGTTTTATTAATGTTGAACAGCCTTTAAAGTTTTGGTTGCTAACACTTAAAGGGGTACTTCACTTTCACTGTGTACGCACTGCAGGGGCCGGCCACGCCCCCTCACGATGTCATGCCACGCCCCAACAATGCAAGTCAATGGGAGAGGGCGTGACGTGACGTCCCACAGTGCGCGCACACACAGCGTTCGAAACGAGGATGTTCCGAACACTGGCCAGTGGAGTACCCCTTTAAGGGCATCTGTCCTGCATCAAGCGAATGTGAACATGTCTGTATTTCACAGAAGATTTACCTGAGCTTTGACCTTTGATCCCTGTCCTCTGTTGCAGACCCTCTGCGAGCCGCAGTCCTACCGCCCCATGTATCACAAAGACTTTAAGGAACACCTGAAACTCTTCCGTTCCAAGAGCCGCACATGGGGAGGCGACAGGAGCAAACGGGAAATCTACAGGCAGCAGAAGAAGATCTAACCTGGCGGCGTCCGGGAATCCATTGTCCCATCGGTCGGAATCTCCTTCAGGCTGGACGCCCATCTCTGAACTTTTTATTACCGTCGACCTCATTACAGAGAATGGACCCCCCCCAGGCTGATGGATCCGCCATCTTGTATGTGGAGACAGGACGTCACCTGCCCATGGTGTCCTGCACGAATCAAACACTTGATGATGTCTCCACCTTTACTATAAGGACGACTTCTTCTTATGGCCTCAATCTGTATGTTGTGTTGTGTTGTTGTTTTGTGTGTATATTTTTTGTTGCACTTGCACTTTTATCAAGTATTACAAGGTGGTTGCAGCCGCTCCTGCTTTGCACGATCAGTCAGGCTTCACGCATTGCCGCCATCTTCCTCAGGAGAAGCTTACTTTGTCCTTACCCCTGAATAAGGATCAAGGGCGCTGTCCTCTGTTTGTTTTTTATTTTTTTTGTTATTTTTGGTTTTATAGTCAAAAATTATAATTTTTTTTTCTATATATATATATATATATATATATATATATATATATATATATATATATATATATATATATATATATATATCTATATCTCCCCGGCTTAACTTGCTTGTTCACATTGTCTTTATAGATTTTATATGTATATATTTACATATATATCCTAATATATGAGTATTACCTACATAGATTGTTTAGGAGATTTGCTATGGGATTATTATTCAGATTTCCTGAATAGAGGAGAATTACCATGTATTAGCGAACAGAGGAAAAGCCTCTGACACAATGGAAGGTTCATTGGATCATTTGTGATACCCATACCTCCCTGTTCTTTATTGCCAGCGGAGGCGGCCATTTTGTATCCTGTGTAACTGGTCTACCTGTATGATTTAACCACATTGCTAGTTTTCGGGAAGACCGTCTACAGGTAAAAAAAAAAAAATGCTCAAATCATAGTTGAATGGTTCACTTAAAAAAATTTTGGGAAATTTACCAAAAAAATAAATTATTACAAGGGATGACTAATACTTATTACGGCTTAGAAGACGGCAGCTATAGTATAATAACTGTGATCCTGACCAATGCAATTTCAATGAAGATGATGAGTTGGAAATGTTTAGAGATTTCCAAAACTTTTTGATATTTACTGTAAATTTAAGCCCGAATTGTATGATGGAATAATCTGGAGAAACTTTGATCTCTGAAAAATTCTAAATTGTCATCCGGAGTAAGTAAAATATATATACATAGATAGATATATATATATATATATATATATATATATATATATATATATATATATATATATATATATATATATATATATATATATATATATATATGTGTGTGTGTATGAAAAAAAATATATATATATTTAGAAATATAAATATATATATATATATATTTAGAAATATAAATATATATATATATATATTTAGAAATATAAATATATATATATATATATTTAGAAATATAAATATATATATATATATATTTAGAAATATAAATATATATATATATATATATATATATATATATATATATATATATTTAGAAATATAAATATATATATATATATATTTAGAAATATAAATATATATATATATATATATATATTTAGAAATATAAATATATATATATATATATATATATATATATTTAGAAATATATATATATATATATATATATATATTTAGAAATATAAATATATATATATATATATATATATATTTAGAAATATAAATATATATATATTGTATATATTTTATTTCTCCTTTTGAATAATTTTCTTACATTTTTCTTTTCTGTTTTTTTTTTTTTTTTTTTTTCCTTTTTTACCATTACAATGGAGGAAGCAGATTTTATAGAAATTAAATGCAAAAAGCACTTGTAATGTCTTATCTATTTTTGCTCATTTCTATAAAATATTAACTTTTTTTTTTTTTTTTTTTTTATGTATACCGATTTTTCTATTTTATACAGATGTCTCCTGAAGGTGTCATTTTCCTTGTATTAGTGCTTGGTGTGTTTTTTATTTTTTTTAATTTTATTTTTTTGGTCTTTTTATTACTGTGCCCATGTTTCTATAGTTACATGTTCTTATTAAAAAAAAATATATATATATAAAAAAAAAAAAAAATGATGGAGATTTAGAGCCCCCGCCATTATTATGTATCTTACCTCTAAAAAAAAATCACATATGTATAATGCACCGCTATCTTTATAATTTATGCTTTTTGTATTTATCTGGTTTGCACAAGTTTTTTTTTTTTTTTTGGAATGCTAAAATAATGCAATGTTCTAACAATCGGTCCTTACCCCCCTATGATAAGACTATTAGGTGATTATTTGCGATGTTCAGCTTGTAATGCCGCGCCCCTCTTATGCTTTTTCGCTATTATATGTCTAAAATTCAGGGATAATAAAAAGTGATTGTTAAAAAGTGATTGTAAATGTGTGATCTGTTATCCTAGCAGTGTTGCCCAACCAGGGTTTCTCCAGCCAGGGGCGTAGCTAGAAACCACAGGGCCCCGGTGTGAAAAATTGCTCTGGGCCCCACTACCATCTGACAACCCTCTTCCCCAAACCCGGACGACCCCTTACTTGGCTGCACAAAGATATCAGTGACTACAGCACTGATGGGACACAGTCAGGAGAATACACAACAATACAAGTGATTAACAGACAGGGCCAGACAGACAAAACAGACATTTAAGAATAAGAAGCCCATTTTTCTGGTGGGGGTCCAACTGCTGGGACCCCCACCAATCACCCAATCAGCTGTTGTAAAGCTATAACTCCCATCATGTCTAGAAAGCCTCAGGCATTATAGGAGTTGTAGTTTTTCAACAGCTGGAGAGCCATAGATTAGGGTACATCGTCACCCATCATCACTGTAGAACTTACAAGTGACTCCAGCTCTGATGGGACAGTCAGGAGAAAACACAATGATATCACTGACCTGAGTGACATCTTCTCTGTTGTCTTTTCTTTCCTTCTTCATCTGGTCCAGACGTCAGGATTTCTTCCAGCTCCATCTTCTCTTCAGAGTCTGACACCCGGAAATCATAGGCTCCTCACTTTGTCAGTAGATCCTCATCTTCTGTATGAAGACAGTAATCATTATTATTCTGCTAAATACTGTACCCCTTGAATATAATACTGCCACCCACTGCACCCCCTGAATATAATACTGCCACCCACTGTACCTCCTGCATATAATACTGCCACCTACTGTTCCCCCCTGAATATAATCCTGCTACACACTGTACCCCTGAATATAAAACCTCAAAAATAATCATGCTATACGCTGTACCATCCCACACATCATACATACATCTTGCTTACACAACATCTATCATTCATACATACACACACACACACACACACATCATTCATACACACGCTGCCTCCAGACCCCAAATTCCCCCCCCCCTCCTCTGGACCCCAAATCTCATAGCACCCCCCCCCCCCACTGGACCCCAAATCTCATATCATCACGATAGTAGTACCCACAGATTAGACTCCCCCCCCCCCCCCCCCCCCAGCAGTCAGGTAGTCCCCTCAGATCTTTATATTAGACCCCTCCCCTCCAGTAGACAGTCCCCTTCACTTACCATGTGGCTGCATCCAGCAGTGCACCACATTTCACCGAGAACGATGCTGCTGCTGTAGGAGTTGGAGGCAAAAGCTAAAGTGGTACCGCCTCTGGCTTTCATTCATTGCTCCGACTCGGTGTCCCCGGTCCATTCGCATTGGAGTTGAGATACCTTTCACAGCCGGACAGAGGCTCCTCCCCCAGGTGACGAGCGGTGCGCAGCCATACAGAAACGGCGGCCTCGTAATGACGTAGAGCATAGTGACGCACCCGTGCTGTGATTTTTGGGAACGTCATTACGCGGCCACCGTATCTGTATGGCCGCGCACCGCTCGTAAGCTGGTGGAGGAACCTCTGCACAGCAGTGAAAGGTATTTCATGCTCTGATGCAAACGGACTGGGGTCGCCAGGTCGGCACAATGAATGAGGGACTTGCAGCGGCAGGCCTGGGCGACTTGCTGGCAGCGACGGCCTCGTGACCTGTTAAGGCATTATAGTATAGTGAAGTGGCTATGGGGCCCGGTCACAACTGCGACCCTTGCGACCTCTATAGCTACGTCATTGCCTCCAGCTGTTGCAAAACTACTCCTCCCAGCATCCTTTCGGATAGGGGTGGAGTACCCCTTTAAAGGGGTACTCCGCTGCTCAGCGTTTGAAACAAACTGTTCCGAACGCTGGAGCCGGTACTGGGAGCTTGTGACATCACGCCCCGCCCCCTCATGACGTCACACCCCGCCCCCTCAATGCAAGTCTATGGGAGGGGGCGTGACAGCCGTCACACCCCCTCCTATAGACTTGCATTGAGGGGGCGGGGCTATGACATCACAAGCTCCCTGCTCCAGTGTTCGGAACAGTTTCTGTTCCAAGCGCTGAGCAGCGGAGTACCCCTTTAAGCTAGATTAAACTCAGAAATTCAATGTGAATGGGCCAAAAAGAGGTGCGTACAAAAAAAAAATTGAACTTGAGCCTTATTTTGCTTGTTAACAAGTGTGTTTTTTTTTTTTTTTTGTACTTCTGTCCACTGGAGCAACTGAAGATAAAGGTGACGAAATAATAGTTTCGGAAAACTGATTCATTTGTGGGAAATATTATGAGGATATGTCGAAATTGTCGGTGACTTCTAGAGCTTCCTAAATTATGTCATTCTAGTGAAACACTGGGTGGGAAAATGTAACTTTTTGTAGTGAAGAAAAAAAATCTGATTACTCGGGTGAACTGTTTTTTTTTTTGTTTATAATTTAAAAAAAATTTATATAATTTTTTTCTAATATATAATTTTTGTATAAAATTTTTACATTCATTTGTAAATTGGAACATAAACATCCCAAATGAAAACACATGTCTTTTGGTTGGGGCCATAGCTTGTGCTGAAGGCCAAAAAAGTATTTAAATACAAGTAAAAAATAAAAATAAAGTTACAATATTTTTTTTATTTTTTTTTATTAAACTCTAAAATATAATTATTGCAAACTTATTCTAGGAAGAAATCTTATTAATATTGCCATCTGAACTGGGGTGTAACATGGCGTCGCTGATCAGATGGGTTTTGTCTGGTTGCTGAAGATGCTTTTGCCTTTCTTTGTCTTCTCTAATGGTAAATCTGCCAAATCTGTAAATTCGTACAGCCACACATTCCTGTCTTGGTGTATAGAAAGAACTAGATGTTCTAAGGTGATCTCACTCGAAGGAAGTAGGATATCTGGATTTCCTGCTCTGGTGGTCCTGGAATGGTCTCCCCTAAACTTATTATTGTAGGTTGATATATGTTATGCCCCCATATCATGTATCACCTCCTGACCAACCTCTAAGATGGTGTATAGGTGATGTATGTACAGAGATCCAGCTGGTGTATAGATCTTGTAAATACAGAGATCCAGCTGGTGTATAGATCCTGCATGTACAGAGATCCAGATGGTGTATAGATCCTGTATGTACAGAGATTCAGATGGTGTATAGATCCTGTATGTACAGAGATTCAGATGGTGTATAGATCCTGTATGTACAGAGATCCAGCTGTTGTTTAGATCCTGTATGTACAGAGATCCAGATGGTGTATAGATCTTGTATGTACAGAGATCCATCTGGTGTATAGATCTTGTATGTACAGAGATCCATCTGGTGTATAGATCCTGCATGTTCAGAGATCCAGCTGTTTAGATCCTGTATGTACAGAGATCCAGATGGTGTATATATCTTGTATGTACAGAGATCCAGATGGTGTATATATCTTGTATGTACAGAGATCCAGTTAGTGTATAGATCTTGTAAATACGGAGATCCAGCTGGTGTGTAGATCCTGTATGTACAGAGATCCAGATGGTGTGTAGATCCTGTATGTACAGAGATTCAGATGGTGTATAGATCCTGTATGTACAGAGATCCAGATGGTGTATAGATCCTGTATGTACAGAGATCCAGTTAGTGTATAGATCTTGTATGTACAGAGATCCAGCTGTTGTATAGATCTTGTATGTACAGAGATCCATCTGGTGTATACATCTTGCATGTACAGAGATCCAGATGGTGTATAGATCCTGTATGTACAGAGATCCAGATGATGTATAGATCCTGTATGTACAGAGATCCAGATGGTGTATAGATCCTGTATGTACAGAGATATAGTTAGTGTATAGATCTTGTAAATACAGAGATCCAGATGGTGTGTAGATCCTGTATGTACAGAGATCCAGATGGTGTATAGATCCTGTATGTACAGAGATCCAGTTAGTGTATAGATCTTGTAAATACAGAGATCCAGCTGATGTGTAGATCCTGCATGTACAGAGATCCAGAAGGTGTATAGATCCTGTATGTACAGAGATCCAGACGGTGTATAGATGATGTATGTACAGAGATCCAGCTGGTGTATAGATCCTGTCTATACAGAGATCCAGCTGGTACAGAGATCCATCTGGTGTATAGATCCTGTATGTACAGAGATTCAGATTGTGTAGAGATCCTGTCTATACAGAGATCCAGCTGGTAGAGAGATCCAGCTGGTGTATAGATCCTGTATGTACAGAGATTCAGATGGTGTATAGATCCTGCATGTATAGAGATCCAGATGGTGTATAGATCCTGTATGTACAGAGATTCAGATGGTGTATAGTTCCTGCATGTACAGAGATCCAACTGGTGTATAGATCCTGTATGTACAGAGATTCAGATGGTGTATAGATCCTGCATGTACAGAGATCCAGATGGTGTATAGATCCTGTATGTACAGAGATCCAGTTAGTGTATAGATCTTGTAAATACAGAGATCCAGCTGGTGTGTAGATCCTGTATGTACAGAGATCCAGCTGGTGTATAGATCCTGCATGTACAGAGATCCAGAAGGTGTATAGATCCTGTATGTACAGAGATCCAGATGGTGTATAGATGATGTATGTACAGAGATCCAGCTGGTGTATAGATCCTGTCTATACAGAGATCCAGCTGGTACAGAGATCCATCTGGTGTATAGATCTTGTATGTACACAGATCCAGCTGGTGTATAGATCCTGTATGTACAGAGATTCAGATGGTGTATAGATCCTGTATGTACAGAGATCCAGTTAGTGTATAGATCTTGTAAATACAGAGATCCAGCTGGTGTGTAGATCCTGTATGTACAGAGATCTAGATGGTGTATAGATCCTGCATGTACAGAGATCCAGAAGGTGTATAGATCCTGTCTGTACAGAGATCCAGATGGTTTATAGATGATGTAGGTACAGAGATCCAGCTGGTGTATAGATCCTGTCTATACACAGATTCAGCTGGTACAGAGATCCATCTGGTGTATAGATCTTGTATGTACAGAGATCCAGCTGGTGTATAGATCCTGCATGTACAGAGATCCAGATGGTGTATAGATCCTGCATGTACAGAGATCCAGAAGGTGTATAGATCCTGTATGTACAGAGATCCAGATGGTGTATAGATGATGTATGTACAGAGATCCAGCTGGTGTATAGATCCTGCATGTACAGAGATCCAGAAGGTGTATAGATCCTGTATGTACAGAGATCCAGATGGTGTATAGATGATATATGTACAGAGATCCAGCTGGTGTATAGATCCTGTCTATACAGAGATCCAGCTGGTACAGAGATCCATCTGGTGTATAGATCTTGTATGTACAGAGATCCAGATGGTGTGTAGATCCTGTATGTACAGAGATCCAGATGGTGTATAGATCCTGTATGTACAGAGATCCAGTTAGTGTATAGATCTTGTAAATACAGAGATCCAGCTGATGTGTAGATCCTGCATGTACAGAGATCCAGAAGGTGTATAGATCCTGTATGTACAGAGATCCAGACGGTGTATAGATGATGTATGTACAGAGATCCAGCTGGTGTATAGATCCTGTCTATACAGAGATCCAGCTGGTACAGAGATCCATCTGATGTATAGATCCTGTATGTACAGAGATTCAGATTGTGTAGAGATCCTGTCTATACAGAGATCCAGCTGGTAGAGAGATCCAGCTGGTGTATAGATCCTGTATGTACAGAGATTCAGATGGTGTATAGATCCTGCATGTATAGAGATCCAGATGGTGTATAGATCCTGTATGTACAGAGATTCAGATGGTGTATAGTTCCTGCATGTACAGAGATCCAACTGGTGTATAGATCCTGTATGTACAGAGATTCAGATGGTGTATAGATCCTGCATGTACAGAGATCCAGATGGTGTATAGATCCTGTATGTACAGAGATCCAGTTAGTGTATAGATCTTGTAAATACAGAGATCCAGCTGGTGTGTAGATCCTGTATGTACAGAGATCCAGCTGGTGTATAGATCCTGCATGTACAGAGATCCAGAAGGTGTATAGATCCTGTATGTACAGAGATCCAGATGGTGTATAGATGATGTATGTACAGAGATCCAGCTGGTGTATAGATCCTGTCTATACAGAGATCCAGCTGGTACAGAGATCCATCTGGTGTATAGATCTTGTATGTACACAGATCCAGCTGGTGTATAGATCCTGTATGTACAGAGATTCAGATGGTGTATAGATCCTGTATGTACAGAGATCCAGTTAGTGTATAGATCTTGTAAATACAGAGATCCAGCTGGTGTGTAGATCCTGTATGTACAGAGATCTAGATGGTGTATAGATCCTGCATGTACAGAGATCCAGAAGGTGTATAGATCCTGTCTGTACAGAGATCCAGATGGTTTATAGATGATGTAGGTACAGAGATCCAGCTGGTGTATAGATCCTGTCTATACACAGATTCAGCTGGTACAGAGATCCATCTGGTGTATAGATCTTGTATGTACAGAGATCCAGCTGGTGTATAGATCCTGCATGTACAGAGATCCAGATGGTGTATAGATCCTGCATGTACAGAGATCCAGAAGGTGTATAGATCCTGTATGTACAGAGATCCAGATGGTGTATAGATGATGTATGTACAGAGATCCAGCTGGTGTATAGATCCTGCATGTACAGAGATCCAGAAGGTGTATAGATCCTGTATGTACAGAGATCCAGATGGTGTATAGATGATATATGTACAGAGATCCAGCTGGTGTATAGATCCTGTCTATACAGAGATCCAGCTGGTACAGAGATCCATCTGGTGTATAGATCTTGTATGTACAGAGATCCAGCTGGTGTATAGATCCTGTATGTACAGAGATTCAGATGGTGTATAGATCCTGTATGTACAGAGATCCAGCTGTTGTTTAGATCCTGTATGTACAGAGATCCATCTGGTGTATAGATCCTGTATGTACAGAGATCCAGATGGTGTATAGATCTTGTATGTACAGAGATCCATCTGGTGTATAGATCTTGTATGCACAGAGATCCATCTGGTGTATAGATCCTGCATGTACAGAGATCCAGCTGTTTAGATCCTGTATGTACAGAGATCCAGATGGTGTATATATCTTGTATGTACAGAGATCCAGATGGTGTATATATCTTGTATGTACAGAGATCCAGATGGTGTATATATCTTGTATGTACAGAGATCCAGTTAGTGTATCGATCTTGTAAATACGGAGATCCAGCTGGTGTGTAGATCCTGTATGTACAGAGATCCAGATGGTGTGTAGATCCTGTATGTACAGAGATTCAGATGGTGTATAGATCCTGTATGTACAGAGATCCAGATGGTGTATAGATCCTGTATGTACAGAGATCCAGTTAGTGTATAGATCTTGTATGTACAGAGATCCAGCTGTTGTATAGATCTTGTATGTACAGAGATCCATCTGGTGTATACATCTTGCATGTACAGAGATCCAGATGGTGTATAGATCCTGTATGTACAGAGATCCAGATGATGTATAGATCCTGTATGTACAGAGATCCAGATGGTGTATAGATCCTGTATGTACAGAGATCCAGTTAGTGTATAGATCTTGTAAATACAGAGATCCAGATGGTGTGTAGATCCTGTATGTACAGAGATCCAGATGGTGTATAGATCCTGTATGTACAGAGATCCAGTTAGTGTATAGATCTTGTAAATACAGAGATCCAGCTGATGTGTAGATCCTGCATGTACAGAGATCCAGAAGGTGTATAGATCCTGTATGTACAGAGATCCAGACGGTGTATAGATGATGTATGTACAGAGATCCAGCTGGTGTATAGATCCTGTCTATACAGAGATCCAGCTGGTACAGAGATCCATCTGATGTATAGATCCTGTATGTACAGAGATTCAGATTGTGTAGAGATCCTGTCTATACAGAGATCCAGCTGGTAGAGAGATCCAGCTGGTGTATAGATCCTGTATGTACAGAGATTCAGATGGTGTATAGATCCTGCATGTATAGAGATCCAGATGGTGTATAGATCCTGTATGTACAGAGATTCAGATGGTGTATAGTTCCTGCATGTACAGAGATCCAACTGGTGTATAGATCCTGTATGTACAGAGATTCAGATGGTGTATAGATCCTGCATGTACAGAGATCCAGATGGTGTATAGATCCTGTATGTACAGAGATCCAGTTAGTGTATAGATCTTGTAAATACAGAGATCCAGCTGGTGTGTAGATCCTGCATGTACAGAGATCCAGAAGGTGTATAGATCCTGTATGTACAGAGATCCAGATGGTGTATAGATGATGTATGTACAGAGATCCAGCTGGTGTATAGATCTTGTCTATACAGAGATCCAGCTGGTACAGAGATCCATCTGGTGTATAGATCTTGTATGTACAGAGATCCAGCTGGTGTATAGATCCTGTATGTACAGAGATTCAGATGGTGTATAGATCCTGTATGTACAGAGATCCAGTTAGTGTATAGATCTTGTAAATACAGAGATCCAGCTGGTGTGTAGATCCTGTATGTACAGAGATCTAGATGGTGTATAGATCCTGCATGTACAGAGATCCAGAAGGTGTATAGATCCTGTCTGTACAGAGATCCAGATGGTGTATAGATGATGTAGGTACAGAGATCCAGCTGGTGTATAGATCCTGTCTATACACAGATCCAGCTGGTACAGAGATCCATCTGGTGTATAGATCTTGTATGTACAGAGATCCAGCTGGTGTATAGATCCTGCATGTACAGAGATCCAGATGGTGTATAGATCCTGCATGTACAGAGATCCAGAAGGTGTATAGATCCTGTATGTACAGAGATCCAGATGGTGTATAGATGATGTATGTACAGAGATCCAGCTGGTGTATAGATCCTGCATGTACAGAGATCCAGAAGGTGTATAGATCCTGTATGTACAGAGATCCAGATGGTGTATAGATGATGTATGTACAGAGATCCAGCTGGTGTATAGATCCTGTCTATACAGAGATCCAGCTGGTACAGAGATCCATCTGGTGTATAGATCTTGTATGTACAGAGATCCAGCTGGTGTATAGATCCTGTATGTACAGAGATTCAGATGGTGTATAGATCCTGTATGTACAGAGATTCAGATGGTGTATAGATCCTGTATGTACAGAGATCCAGTTAGTGTATAGATCTTGTAAATACAGAGATCCAGATGGTGTGTAGATCCTGTATGTACAGAGATCTAGATGGTGTATAGATCCTGCATGTACAGAGATCCAGAAGGTGTATAGATCCTGTATGTACAGAGATCCAGAAGGTGTATAGATCCTGTATGTACAGAGATCCAGATGGTGTATAGACGATGTAGGTACAGAGATCCAGCTGGTGTATAGATCCTGTCTATACAGAGATCCAGCTGGTACAGAGATCCATCTGATGTATAGATCCTGTATGTACAGAGATTCAGATTGTGTAGAGATCCTGTCTATACAGAGATCCAGCTGGTAGAGAGATCCAGCTGGTGTATAGATCCTGTATGTACAGAGATTCAGATGGTGTATAGATCCTGCATGTATAGAGATCCAGATGGTGTATAGATCCTGTATGTACAGAGATTCAGATGGTGTATAGTTCCTGCATGTACAGAGATCCAACTGGTGTATAGATTCTGTATGTACAGAGATTCAGATGGTGTATAGATCCTGCATGTACAGAGATCCAGATGGTGTATAGATCCTGTATGTACAGAGATCCAGTTAGTGTATAGATCTTGTAAATACAGAGATCCAGCTGGTGTGTAGATCCTGCATGTACAGAGATCCAGAAGGTGTATAGATCCTGTATGTACAGAGATCCAGATGGTGTATAGATGATGTATGTACAGAGATCCAGCTGGTGTATAGATCCTGTCTATACAGAGATCCAGCTGGTACAGAGATCCATCTGGTGTATAGATCTTGTATGTACAGAGATCCAGCTGGTGTATAGATCCTGTATGTACAGAGATTCAGATGGTGTATAGATCCTGTATGTACAGAGATCCAGTTAGTGTATAGATCTTGTAAATACAGAGATCCAGCTGGTGTGTAGATCCTGTATGTACAGAGATCTAGATGGTGTATAGATCCTGCATGTACAGAGATCCAGAAGGTGTATAGATCCTGTCTGTACAGAGATCCAGATGGTGTATAGATGATGTAGGTACAGAGATCCAGCTGGTGTATAGATCCTGTCTATACACAGATCCAGCTGGTACAGAGATCCATCTGGTGTATAGATCTTGTATGTACAGAGATCCAGCTGGTGTATAGATCCTGCATGTACAGAGATCCAGATGGTGTATAGATCCTGCATGTACAGAGATCCAGAAGGTGTATAGATCCTGTATGTACAGAGATCCAGATGGTGTATAGATGATGTATGTACAGAGATCCAGCTGGTGTATAGATCCTGCATGTACAGAGATCCAGAAGGTGTATAGATCCTGTATGTACAGAGATCCAGATGGTGTATAGATGATGTATGTACAGAGATCCAGCTGGTGTATAGATCCTGTCTATACAGAGATCCAGCTGGTACAGAGATCCATCTGGTGTATAGATCTTGTATGTACAGAGATCCAGCTGGTGTATAGATCCTGTATGTACAGAGATTCAGATGGTGTATAGATCCTGTATGTACAGAGATTCAGATGGTGTATAGATCCTGTATGTACAGAGATCCAGTTAGTGTATAGATCTTGTAAATACAGAGATCCAGATGGTGTGTAGATCCTGTATGTACAGAGATCTAGATGGTGTATAGATCCTGCATGTACAGAGATCCAGAAGGTGTATAGATCCTGTATGTACAGAGATCCAGATGGTGTATAGACGATGTAGGTACAGAGATCCAGCTGGTGTATAGATCCTGTCTATACAGAGATCCAGCTGGTACAGAGATCCATCTGGTGTATAGTGTTGAGCGGCATAGGCCATATTCGAATTCGCGAATATTCACGAATATATGGACGAATATTCGTCATATATTCGCGAATATTCGCATATTCGTCATATTCCCGTTTTATTTTCGCATATGCGAAATGTCGCGTATGCGAAAATTAACATATGTGAAAATTAGCATATAGGAAATTCGCATACACTAATTTTCGTATATGCGAATTTTCGCACGCCAGTCTCACACAGTAGTATTAGAGCCTTCTTTACACCACACAAGCTGGAAGCAGAGAGGGGTGATCACTGTGATGTGTACTGTGAAGAAAAAAAAAAAAAAAATTAAAAATTAAAAAAAAAATGAAAATTCGTAATTACGAATATATAGCGCTATATTCGCGAAATTCGCGAATTCGCGAATATGCGATATTCGCGAATAATATTTGAATTGCGAATATTCGCGAGCAACACTACTGGTGTATAGATCTTGTATGTACAGAGATCCAGCTGGTGTATAGATCCTGCATGTACAGAGATCCAGATGGTGTATAGATCCTGCATGTACAGAGATCCAGATGGTGTATAGATCCTGTATGTACAGAGATCCAGTTAGTGTATAGATCCTGTAAATACAGAGATCCAGCTGGTACAGAGATCCATCTGGTGTATAGATCTTGTATGTACAGAGATCCAGCTGGTGTATAGATCTTGTATGTACAGGGATCCAGCTGGTGTATAGATCTTGTATGTACAGGGATCCAGCTGGTGTATAGATCTTGTATGTACAGAGATCCAGCTGGTGTATAGATCTTGTATGTACAGAGATCCAGATGGTGTATAGATCTTGTATGTACAGAGATCCAGTTAGTGTATAGATCCTGTAAATACAGAGATCCAGCTGGTATATAGATCCTCCATGGGCAGAGATCCTGTCACATGTTCCGGGGATTCTTCCCTCATGCAGGTAATATCTCAGAGAAGTGCAGGCGACACAGTGCGGATTATATAACAGGAATGTCCCTGCGGGCGGATGGACACCACCCCGATCATTTACACCACAGGAAATGTCAACTATTCTAATAACAGAGGAATGTAGTACCGTGCACATCTCTGCTGAGGTATCACACAGGAGACTTAGATACAAGAGACATGGTCACACATGATAGGATTAGATACAGCAGCTCAGCAGACAGTATCCCCTATGGCTGGATTAGATACATAGAGGCCCTGTGTGTACAAGCTATTACTATACACTGCTATAGGGGATGACATTGCCTGCGGTCACGTTCTGGTCTTGTCATTATTTTCAGGTATTTCTGGTCGCGCTTCATTTACAGAATATCTGAGGGTGAACGCAGCCGCGTCTACGAGAGGAATCTACAGCGACTGAAATGTGGACAAACCTCTGTGTTTAGCCAAAACAACGGAAGAGAAATGTCTCCACCCCTATGGATAAATATGGATGAACCCAGAGGGATGATGGATGAACTACTACAACAAAGCACCCCTGAAATTTGTCTAGAAAATGAAGTATTCCTCACAGGAAAGGATTGCAGTAACACAGGTTCTGCTATACACATGTTTATTCCCTTTGTGTGTATTGGAACTAAACCAAAAAAGGAGGAAAAAAAGGAAATTGGTCATAATGTCACCAAACTCCAAAAATGGGCTGGACAAAATTATTGGCACCCTTCAAAATTGTGGATTAATAAGATTGTTTCAAGCATGTGATGCTCCTTTATACTCACCTGGGGCAAGTAACAGATGTGGGCAATATAAAAATCACACCTGAACGCAGATAAAAAGGAGAGAAGTTCACTTAGTCTTTGCATTGTGTGTCTGTGTGTGCCACACTAAGCATGGACAACAGAAAGAGGAGAAGAGAACTGTCTGAGGACTTGAGAACCAAAATTGTGGAAAAATATCAACAATCTCAAGGTTACAAGTCCATCTCCAGAGATCTAGATTTGCCTTTATCCACAGTGCGCAACATTATCAAGAAGTTTTCGACCCATGGAACTGTAGATAATCTCCCTGGGCGTGGACGGAAGAGAAAAATTGATGAAAGGTGTCAACACAGGATAGTCCGGATGGTGGATAAGCAGCCCCAAACAAGTTCCAAAGATATTCCAGCTGTCCTGCAGGCTCAGGGAGCATCAGTGTCAGCGAGAACTATCCGTTGACATTTTAATGAAATGAAACGCTATGGAGGAGACCCAGGAGGACCCCACTATGGAGGAGACCCAGGAGGACCCCACTATGGAGGAGACCCAGGAGGACCCCACTATGGAGGAGACCCAGGAGGACCCCACTATGGAGGAGACCCAGGAGGACCCCACTATGGAGGAGACCCAGGAGGACCCCACTGCTGACACAGAGATATAAAAAAGCAAGACTGCATTTTGCCAAAATCCTTCTGGGAAAACGTCTTGTGGACAGATGAGACCAAGATAGAGCTTTTTGGTAAAGCGCATAATTCTACTGTTTACCGAAAATGGAATGAGACCTACAAAGAAAAGAACACGGTACCTACAGTGACATATGGGGGAGGTCAATGATGATTTTGGGTTGTTTTGCTGCCTCTGGCACTGGGGGCCTTGAATGTGTACAAGACATCATGAAATCTGAGGATTACCAACAGATTTTGAGACGAACTGTACAGCCCAGTGTCAGAAAGCTGGGTTTGTGTCCGAGATCTTGGGTCTTCCAGCAGGACAATGACCCCAAACATACATCATAAAGCCCCAGAAATGGATGACAACAAAGCGCTGGAGAGTTCTGAAGTGTCAGCAATGAGTCCAGATCTAAATCCCATTGATCATCTGTGGAGGGATCTTATAATTACTGTTGGGAAAAGGCGCCTTCCAATAAGAGACCGGGAGCAGTTTGCAAAGGAAGAGTGGTCCAACATTCCGGCTGAGAGGTGTAAGAAGCTTATTGATGGTTATAGGAAGACACTGATTTCAGTTATTTTTTAAAGGGTGTGCAACCAAATATTAAGTTAAAGGTGCCAATAATTTTGTCCAGACCATTTTTGGAGTTTGGTGACATTATGTCCAATTTCCTTTTTTTCCTCCTTTTTTGGTTTAGTTCCAATACAGACAAAGGGAATAAACATGTGTATAGCAAAACCTGTGTTACTGCAATCCTTTCCTGTGAGGAATACTTCATTTTCTAGAAAAATTTCAGGGGGTGCCAACATTTACGGCCATGACTGTACATAACTAATACAGCAATAGTAATATATAACTACTACAACAATATAATATATACAACTACTACAACAATATAATATACAACTACAATACACATACCAGTAATACAACAATAGTCATATACAACTAATACAGCAATATATCATATATATAAGTAACTGCCCCTTCCTATATCCTTCTGGGGGTATACAGTAGATGTATATAGACCATAACATAGGAGTAATTGCCCCCTTCCTATATCCTTCTGGGGGTATACAGTAGATGTATATAGACCATAACATAGGAGTAATTGCCCCCTTCCTATATCCTTCTGGGGGTATACAGTCGATGTATATAAACCATAACATAGAAGTAATTGCCCCCTTCCTATATCCTTCTGGGGGTATACAGTAGATGTATATAGACCATAACATAGAAGTAATTGCCCCCTTCCTGTATACTTCTGGGGGTATACAGTAGATGTATATAGACCATAACATAGAAGTAATTGCCCCCTTCCTATATCCTTCTGGGGGTATACAGTAGATGTATATAGACCATAACATAGAAGTAATTGCCCCTTCCTATATCCTTCTGGGAGTATACAGTAGATGTATATAGACCATAACATAGAAGTAATTGCCCCCTTCCTATATCCTTCTGGGAGTATACAGTAGATGTATATAGACCATAATATAGAAGTAATTGCCCCCTTCCTATATCCTTCTGGGGGTATACAGTAGATGTATATAGACCATAACATAGAAGTAATTGCCCCCTTCCTATATCCTTCTGGGGGTATACAGTAGATGTATATAGACCATAACATAGAAGTAATTGCCCCCTTCCTGTATCCTTCTGGGGGTATACAGTAGATGTATATAGACCATAACATAGAAGTAATTGCCCCCTTCCTATATCCTTCTGGGGGTATACAGTAGATGTATATAGACCATAACATAGACGTAATTGCCCCCTTCTTATATCCTTCTGGGGGTATACAGAAGATGTATATAGACCATAACATAGAAGTAATTGCCCCCTTCCTATATCCTTCTGGGGGTATACAGTAGATGTATATAGACCATAACATAGAAGTAATTGCCCCCTTCCTATATCCTTCTGGGGGTATACAGTAGATGTATATAGACCATAATATAGAAGTAATTGCCCCCTTCCTATATCCTTCTGGGGGTATACAGTAGAGGTATATAGACCATAACATAGAAGTAATTGCCCCCTTCCTGTATACTTCTGGGGGTATACAGTAGATGTATATAGACCATAACATAGAAGTAATTGCCCCCTTCCTATATCCTTCTGGGGGTATACAGTAGATGTATATAGACCATAATATAGAAGTAATTGCCCCCTTCCTGTATCCTTCTGGGGGTATACAGTAGATGTATATAGACCATAATATAGAAGTAATTGCCCCCTTCCTATATCCTTCTGGGGGTATACAGTAGATGTATATAGACCATAATATAGAAGTAATTGCCCCCTTCCTATATCCTTCTGGGGGTATACAGTAGATGTATATAGACCATAATATAGAAGTAATTGCCCCCTTCCTATATCCTTCTGGGGGTATACAGTAGATGTATATAGACCATAATATAGAAGTAATTGCCCCCTTCCTATATCCTTCTGGGGGTATACAGTAGATGTATATAGACCATAATATAGAAGTAATTGCCCCCTTCCTATATCCTTCTGGGGGTATACAGTAGATGTATATAGACCATAACATAGAAGTAATTGCCCCATTCCTATATACTTCTGGGGGTATACAGTAGAGGTATATAGACCATAATATAGAAGTAATTGCCCCCTTCCTATATACTTCTGGGGGTATACAGTAGGTGTATATAGACCATAACATAGAAGTAATTGCCCCCTTCCTGTATCCTTCTGCGGGTATACAGTAGGTGTATATAGACCATAACATAGAAGTAATTGCCTCCTTCCTATATCCTTCTGGGGGTATACAGTAGATGTATATAGACCATAACATAGAAGTAATTGCCCCCTTCCTATATCCTTCTGGGGGTATACAGTAGATGTATATAGACCATAACATAGAAGTAATTGCCCCCTTCCTATATCCTTCTGGGGTATACAGTAGATGTATATAGACCATAATATAGAAGTAATTGCCCCCTTCCTATATCCTTCTGGGGGTATACAGTAGATGTATATAGACCATAACATAGAAGTAATTGCCCCCTTCCTGTATCCTTCTGGGGGTATACAGTAGATGTATATAGACCATAACATAGAAGTAATTGCCCCATTCCTATATACTTCTGGGGGTATACAGTAGAGGTATATAGACCATAATATAGAAGTAATTGCCCCCTTCCTATATACTTCTGGGGGTATACAGTAGGTGTATATAGACCATAACATAGAAGTAATTGCCTCCTTCCTATATCCTTCTGGGGGTATACAGTAGATGTATATAGACCATAACATAGAAGTAATTGCCCCCTTCCTATATCCTTCTGGGGGTATACAGTAGATGTATATAGACCATAACATAGAAGTAATTGCCCCCTTCCTATATCCTTCTGGGGTATACAGTAGATGTATATAGACCATAACATAGAAGTAATTACCCCCTTCCTGTATCCTTCTGGGGGTATACAGTAGATGTATATAGACCATAACATAGAAGTAATTGCCCCCTTCCTATATACTTCTGGGGGTATACAGTAGATGTATATAGACCATAACATAGAAGTAATTGCCCCCTTCCTGTATCCTTCTGGGGGTATACAGTAGAAGTATATAGACCATAACATAGAAGTAATTGCCCCCTTCCTATATCCTTCTGGGGGTATACAGTAGATGTATATAGACCATAATATAGAAGTAATTGCCCCCTTCCTATATCCTTCTGGGGGTATACAGTAGATGTATATAGACCATAACATAGGAGTAATTGCCCCTTCCTATATCCTTCTGGGGTATACAGTAGAGGTATATAGACCATAACATAGAAGTAATTGCCCCCTTCCTATATCCTTCTGGGGGTATACAGTAGAAGTATATAGACCATAATATAGAAGTAATTGCCCCCTTCCTATATACTTCTGGGGGTATACAGTAGATGTATATAGACCATAACATAGAAGTAATTGCCCCCTTCCTATATCCTTCTGGAGGTATACAGTAGATGTATATAGACCATAACATAGAAGTAATTGCCCCCTTCCTATATCCTTCTGGGGGTATACAGTAGATGTATATAGACCATAACATAGAAGTAATTGCCCCCTTCCTGTATCCTTCTGGGGGTATACAGTAGATGTATATAGACCATAACATAGAAGTAATTGCCCCCTTCCTATATCCTTCTGGGGGTATACAGTAGATGTATATAGACCATAACATAGAAGTAATTGCCCCCTCCCTATATCCTTCTGGGGGTATACAGTAGAGGTATATAGACCATAACATAGAAGTAATTGCCCCCTTCCTATATCCTTCTGGGGGTATACAGTAGATGTATATAGACCATAACATAGGAGTAATTGCCCCCTTCCTATATCCTTCTGGGGGTATACAGTAGATGTATATAGACCATAACATAGAAGTAATTGCCCCCTTCCTGTATCCTTCTGGGGGTATACAGTAGATGTATATATAGACCATAACATAGAAGTAATTGCCCCCTTCCTATATCCTTCTGGGGGTATACAGTAGAAGTATATAGACCATAATATAGAAGTAATTGCCCCCTTCCTATATCCTTCTGGGGTATACAGTAGATGTATATAGACCATAATATAGGAGTAATTGCCCCCTTCCTATATCCTTCTGGGGGTATACAGTAGATGTATATAGACCATAACATAGAAGTAATTGCCCCCTTCCTATATCCTTCTGGGGTATACAGTAGAGGTATATAGACCATAACATAGAAGTAATTGCCCCCTTCCTATATCCTTCTGGGGGTATACAGTAGATGTATATAGACCATAACATAGGAGTAATTGCCCCCTTCCTATATCCTTCTGGGGGTATACAGTAGATGTATATAGACCATAATATAGAAGTAATTGCCCCCTTCCTATATCCTTCTGGGGTATACAGTAGATGTATATAGACCATAATATAGGAGTAATTGCCCCCTTCCTATATCCTTCTGGGGGTATACAGTAGATGTATATAGACCATAACATAGAAGTAATTGCCCCCTTCCTATATCCTTCTGGGGGTATACAGTAGAGGTATATAGACCATAACATAGAAGTAATTGCCCCCTTCCTATATCCTTCTGGGGGTATACAGTAGATGTATATAGACCATAATATAGAAGTAATTGCCCCCTTCCTATATCCTTCTGGGGTATACAGTAGATGTATATAGACCATAATATAGGAGTAATTGCCCCCTTCCTATATCCTTCTGGGGGTATACAGTAGATGTATATAGACCATAACATAGAAGTAATTGCCCCCTTCCTATATCCTTCTGGGGTATACAGTAGAGGTATATAGACCATAACATAGAAGTAATTGCCCCCTTCCTATATCCTTCTGGGGTATACAGTAGAGGTATATAGACCATAACATAGAAGTAATTGCCCCCTTCCTGTATCCTTCTGGGGGTATACAGTAGATGTATATAGACCATAACATAGAAGTAATTGCCCCCTTCCTATATCCTTCTGGGGGTATACAGTAGATGTATATAGACCATAATATAGAAGTAATTGCCCCCTTCCTATATCCAGTTGATGTATATAGACCATAATATAGAAGTAATTGCCCCCTTCTTATATCCTTCTGGGGGTATACAGTAGATGTATATAGACCATAACATAGAAGTAATTGCCCCCTTCTTATATCCTTCTGGGGGTATACAGTAGATATATATAGACCATAACATAGAAGTAATTGCCCCCTTCCTATATCCTTCTGGGGGTATACAGTAGATGTATATAGACCATAATATAGAAGTAATTGCCCCCTTCCTATATACTTCTGGGGTATACAGTAGATGTATATAGACCATAATATAGAAGTAATTGCCCCCTTCCTATATACTTCTGGGGTATACAGTAGATGTATATAGACCATAATATAGAAGTAATTGCCCCCTTCTTATATCCTTCTGGGGGTATACAGTAGATGTATATAGACCATAACATAGAAGTAATTGCCCCCTTCCTGTATCCTTCTGGGGGTATACAGTAGATGTATATAGACCATAATATAGAAGTAATTGCCCCCTTCCTATATCCTTCTGGGGGTATACAGTAGATGTATATAGACCATAATATAGAAGTAATTGCCCCCTTCCTATATCCTTCTGGGGGTATACAGTAGATGTATATAGACCATAACATAGAAGTAATTGCCCCCTTCCTGTATACTTCTGGGGGTATACAGTAGATGTATATAGACCATAATATAGAAGTAATTGCCCCCTTTCTATATCCTTCTGGGGGTATACAGTAGATGTATATAGACCATAATATAGAAGTAATTGCCCCCTTTCTATATCCTTCTGGGGGTATACAGTAGATGTATATAGACCATAATATAGAAGTAATTACCCCCTTCCTGTATCCTTCTGGGGGTATACAGTAGAAGTATATAGACCATAACATAGAAGTAATTGCCCCCCTCCTATATCCTTCTGGGGGTATACAGTAGAGGTATATAGACCATAACATAGAAGTAATTGCCCCCTTCCTATATCCTTCTGGGGGTATACAGTAGATGTATATAGACCATAACATAGAAGTAATTGCCCCCTTCCTATATCCTTCTGGGGGTATACAGTAGAGGTATATAGACCATAACATAGAAGTAATTGCCCCCTTCCTATATCCTTCTGGGGGTATACAGTAGATGTATATAGACCATAATATAGAAGTAATTGCCCCCTTCCTATATCCTTCTGGGGGTATACAGTAGATGTATATAGACCATAATATAGAAGTAATTGCCCCCTTCCTATATCCTTCTGGGGGTATACAGTAGATGTATATAGACCATAATATAGAAGTAATTGCCCCCTTCCTTCCTTCATGTGTTGGGACTTGGTCCCTGACACCTGGAACCTGATGTGAACAGGAGGTGAAGTGAGACGTACGGAGCTTTGATGTCCGGGAGGCCCGAGGGGCTTTCACACCTTCACTTCCATACCCCACAGTCCTCATCCAGCTGACCCCCTCCCAGAATCCTCTGCGGTTGTCATAGACTGGACATGGATGGTGATGATTGGTTTATGATGGTTTCTCCATCTTTCCTTTCTAAGGACTTGTAATAAAGGGGGCATCAATGTCATCCAGTCTCTTTGTGACTCTCTAGTCCCGTGACCGGCAGGACTGTTGGCCCACGCAGGACTGTTTTAATCTGACTTGATGGTGAGAAGAATGGGTGGGGTAGTAACGCACCTCATCACATTTACCATTTTCTAAAAACTCTTTTTAACCTTTTAAAGCATTGTAATAATCTTAAAGGGGTACTCCGCTGCTCAGCGTTTGGAACAAACTGTTCCGAACGCTGGAGCTGGGAGCTCATGAGGTCATAGCCCTGCCCCCTCATGGCATCACACCGCGCCCCCTCAATGTAAGTCTATGGGAGGGGGCGTGACAGCCATCACACCCCCTCCCATAGACTTGCATTGAGGGGGTGGGGCGTAACGTCATGAGGGGCGGGGCTATTACGCTGAGCAGCGGAGTACCCCTTTAAGTTATGGAATTTTTGACTAGGTTCGGCCCATTGCTCAGCGACATAACCTGCTGCCATCTACAACAATCCTGGATTTACTGGGACCATCTATCTCTATTTTTAAGCGCAAATTTGGGAAATGTTTGTCTCGGATGCTGTCCAGGAGAACATAGGAGCAGCAGTTTTTTACCCTTACCTATTGGTTCCCTCTCCTAACTCTTGGCATCTTCCCCATGAGCCCGGCTCCAGGCACTGCTGCACATGACATCCTGATGCAGACCGCAGAACAGGAGCGAGGAGAGGTGAGTATTTAAAGGGTTGTGGTCTGGGGTCTACTATAAAAACTAAGGGATCTTTATTCACGGGTCTGGTCTGGGGTCTGGAATAAATTAAGGGATCTTTCTTTATTCACGGGTCTGGTCTGGGGTCTACAATAAATTAAGGGATCTTTATTCACGGGTCTGGTCTGGGGTCTACAATAAATTAAGGGATCTTTATTCACGGGTCTGGTCTGGGATCTGGAATAAATTAAGGGATTTTTATTCACGGGTCTGGTCTGGGGTCTGTAATAAATTAAGGGATCTTTCTTTTTTCACAGGTCTGGTCTGGGGTCTGGAATAAATTAAGGGATCTTTATTCTCAGGTCAGGTCTGGGGTCTGGAATAAATTAAGGGATCTTTATTCTCAGGTCAGGTCTGGGGTCTGGAATAAATTAAGGGATCTTTATTCACGGGTCTGGTCTGGGGTCTGCAATAAATTAAGAGATCTTTATTCACGGGTCTGGTCTGGGGTCTGGAATAAATTAAGGGATCTTTATTCACGGGTCTGGTCTGGGGTCTGGAATAAATTAAGGGATCTTTTTTCACGGCTCTGGTCTGGGGTCTGGAATAAATTACGGGATCTTTTTTCACAGGTCTGGTCTGGGGTCTGGAATAAATTAAGGGATCTTTATTCACGGCTCTGGTCTGGGGGTCTGCAATAAATTAAGGGATCTTTATTCACGGGTCTGGTCTGGGGTCTGGAATAAATTAAGGAATCTTTATTCACGGATCTGGTCTGGGGTCTGGAATAAATTAAGGGATCTTTATTCACGGATCTGGTCTGGGGTCTGGAATAAATTAAGGGATCTTTTTTCACAGGTCAGGTCTGGGGTCTGCAATAAATTAAGGGATCTTTATTCATGGGTCTGGTCTAGTGTCTGGAATAAATTAAGGGATCTTTATTCACGGATCTGGTCTGGGGTCTGCAATAAATTAAGGGATCTTTATTCACGGCTCTGGTCTGGGGTCTGGAATAAATTACGGGATCTTTTTTCACAGGTCTGGTCTGGGGTTTGGAATAAATTACGGGATCTTTATTCACGGCTCTGGTCTGGGGGTCTGCAATAAATTAAGGGATCTTTATTCACGGGTCTGGTCTGGGGTCTGGAATAAATTAAGGGATCTTTATTCACGGATCTGGTCTGGGGTCTGGAATAAATTAAGGGATCTTTTTTCACAGGTCAGGTCTGGGGTCTGCAATAAATTAAGGGATCTTTATTCATGGGTCTGGTCAGGGCTCTGGAATAAATTAAGGGATCTTTATTCATGGGTCTGGTCTGGGGTCTGGAATAAATTAAGGGATGTTTATTCACGGATTTGGTCTGGGGTCTGAATTTATTTAGTGGTGTAGTCTGAGGTTTGTTAAATTTTAAGAGTTTGGTCTGATTTGATTTTGGGGTTTGGTTTAGAGCCTGAAATAATTAAGGGGGCCTGATCTGGGTGTAGGATTTAATTTGGAGCCTCGAATCTAACTTATTTAGCGGTCTTATGTAGGATTTTGATTTATTTATTTATTTATCAACTGGAGTCTAATTAATTTAGGAGTCTGAAGTATTCTAGGGGTCTGTTTTGGGGCCTGAAGTAATAAAGGGGTCTGGTCTGGGGTATGCGTTAATTTAAGGGTCTGGTCTGGGGTCAGAATTAAGTTAGGTGTCTGGTCTGGGCTTGAAATTGAAAAAAGCGTACTGAAGGTTGAAATTGTAACTGGGATGTGAATTAATTTAGGGTTCTTGTATGGGGTCCTAATTCATTTAATGGTTTTGTCCAAGACTGGAATTACATTAGGTGTCATATCACGGGCCAGAAGTAATTTAGGGGTGTTACCTTGGGATGGAATTAAATTAGGAGTGTGGCCTGAATTAATTTAGTGTGGCTAAGAAACTGGGGTCAGTATTACTTTAGAGGTAAGGTCTGGGGTCAGTATTACTTTAAAGGTAAGGTCTGGGGTCAGTATTACTTTAGAGGTAAGGTCTGGGGCTCAGTATTACTTAAGAGGTAAGGTCTGGGGTCAGTATTACTTAAGAGGTAAGGTCTGGGGTCAGTATTACTTTACAGGTAAGGTCTGGGTCAGTATTACTTTAGAGGTAAGGTCTGGGGGTCAGTATTACTTTAGAGGTAAGGTCTGGGGGTCAGTATTACTTAAGAGGTAAGGTCTGGAGTCAGTATTACTTAAGAGGTAAGGTCTGGGGTCAGTATTACTTTACAGGTAAGGTCTGGGTCAGTATTACTTTAGAGTACTTCAGGGATAAGGTCTGGGGTCAGTATTACTTTACAGGTAAGGTCTGGGTCAGTATTACTTTAGAGGTAAGGTCTGGGGTCAGTATTACTTTACAGGTAAGGTCTGGGGTCAGTATTACTTAAGAGGTAAGGTCTGGGGTCAGTATTACTTTACAGGTAAGGTCTGGGTCAGTATTACTTTAGAGTACTTCAGGGATAAGGTCTGGGGTCAGTATTACTTTACAGGTAAGGTCTGGGTCAGTATTACTTTAGAGGTAAGGTCTGGGGTCAGTATTACTTAAGAGGTAAGGTCTGGGGTCAGTATTACTTCAGGGATAAGGTCTGGGGTCAGTATTACTTAAGAGGTAAGGTCTGGGGTCAGTATTACTTCAGGGATAATGTCTGGGATCAGTATTACCTTAGAGATAAGGTTGGGGGTCAGTATTAATTTAGAGGTAAGGTTTGGGGTCAGTATTAGTTAATAGGTAAGGTCTGGGGTCTGTATTACTTAAAGGGGTATTCCAGGAAAAAACTTTTTTTTTTATATCAACTGGCTCCGGAAAGTTAAAAAGATTTGTAAATTACTTCTATTAAAAAATCTTAATCCTCCCAATAATTATCAGCTGCTGAAGTTGAGTTGTTGTTTTCTGTCTGGCAACAGTGCTCTCTGCTGACATCTCTGCTTGTCTCAGGAACTGCACAGAGTAGAAGAGGTTTGCTATTGGGATTTGCTTCTACTCTGGGCAGTTCCCAAGACAGGTGTCATAAGAGAGCACTTAGACAGAAAACAACAACTAAACTTCAGCAGCTCATAAGTACTGAAAGGATAAATATTTTTTTAATAGAAGTCATTTACAAATCTGTTAGCCAGGTGATATATATATATATAGAAAAAAGTTTTTTCCTGGATTACCACTTTAAAAGGAGTAGTCCAGTGGTCACCCAGTGGTGAACAACTTATCCCCTATCCTAAGGATAGGGGATAAGTTTGAGATCGCGGGGGGTCCGACCGCTGGGGCCCCCTGCGATCTCCTGTACAGGGCCCCGACAGCCCGCGGGAAGGGGGCGTGTCGACCTCCGCACGAAGCGGTGGCCGACACTCCCCCTCAATACAACTCTATGGCAGAGCCGGAGCACTGCCTTCGGCAATCTCCGGCTCTGCCATAGAGATGTATTGAGGGGGGCGTGTCAGCCGCCGCTTCGTGCGGAGGTCGACACCCGCTATCTGGCCGGAGAGCCTGGCCCCCGTACAGAGAGATCGCAGGGGGCCCCAGTGGTCGGACCCCCCGCGATCTCAAACTTATCCCCTAGAGGTAAGATCTGGGGTCAGTATTACTCAAATGGTAAGGTCTGGGGTCAGTATTACTTTAGAGGAAAGATCTGGGGTCAGTATTACTTTAGAGGTAAGATCTGGGGTCAGTATTACTTTAGATGTAATGTCTGGGGTCAGTATTTCTTTAGAGGTAAGATCTGGGGTCAGTATTTCTTTAGAGGTAATGTCTGGGGTCAGTATTACTTTAGAGGTAAGGTCTGGGGTCAGTATTACTTTAGAGGTAAGGTCTGGGGTCAGTATTTCTTTAGAGGTAATGTCTGGGGTCAGTATTACTTTAGAGGTAAGGTCTGGGGTCAGTATTACTTTAGAGGTAAGGTTGGGGGTCAGTATTACTTTAGATGTAATGTCTGGGGTCAGTATTTCTTTAGAGGTAAGATCTGGGGTCAGTATTACTTTAGAGGTAAGGTTGGGGGTCAGTATTTCTTTAGAGGTACGGTCTGGGGTCAGTATTACTTTAGAGGTAAGGTCTGGGGTCAGTATTACTTTAGAGGTAAGGTCTGGGGTCAGTATTACTTTACAGGTAAGGTTGGGGGTCAGTATTTCTTTAGAGGTACGGTCTGGGGCCAGTATTACACTGACTCCCGACTTTCATAGAGGGGCACAGTCTGCAGGACCACATTTAGGACACTGACCCCCCCCCCCCGGCTCTGATAGAGGGGCACAGTCTGCAGGACCACATTTAGGACACTGACCCCCCGGCTCTGATAGAGGGGCACAGTCTGCAGGACCACATTTAGGACACTGACCCCACCACTATAGCACCAGCTCTCACTGGTCAGATCTCCCCTGCAGTCTCTTTCAGATCCTCATATACAGACTGGGACTTGGACACTGATGTGGCTGTGACCCTTCTGCACCTACACACAGTGATATCTGAGGTCACATGATAACTTCTTATTAGGCAACACTGCCCCCTGCAGGTGATTCTGTGAACCATACAGGAGGATGAGCCTTGTTCTCTATTATACTGTATTGTATCCATTATTACTTATTATACTAACATATTGTATAATCAGAGGATCCGCTGCTGATCAGTGATCAGTCTGAAATGGCTGATAACAGAGAGCAATAGATTGTATTTACCTGCCCTCTATTTATCCTCTAACCAATCTGAACTGACAGATACCAGAGAGCAGTAGACTGCACTCACCTTCATAAGTTTTGTGCACCCCTAGTGGTCACCTGTTGTAAGTACAGTCATTGTAAGGAAAATTGTGACTGATAGTTTATAGCAGTGTTTCCCAACCACGGTGCCTCCAGCTGTTGCAAAACTACAACTCCCAGCATGCCCGGACAGCCAAAGGCTGTCCGGGCATGCTGGGAGTTGTAGTTTTGCAACAGCTGGAGGCATCCTGGTTGGGAAACACTGGTCTATAGGTTCAGCGGGGCTTAGTGGCTACCTGTAGTAAGTGCAGTCATAGTAATATAATGGTGACGGATAATCCATAGGATCAGTGCCCCCCAGTGGTCACCTGTAGTAAGTGCGGTCATGGTAAATATAATGGTGACGGATAATACATAGGATCAGTGCCCCCCAGTGGTCACCTGTAGTAAGTGCAGTCATGGTAAATATAATGGTGACGGATAATCCATAGGATCAGTGCCCCCCAGTGGTCACCTGTAGTAAGTGCAGTCATAGTAATATAATGGTGACGGATAATACATAGGATCAGTGCCCCCCAGTGGTCACATGTAGTAAGTGCAGTCATGGTAAATATAATGGTGACGGATAATCCATAGGATCAGTGCCCCCCAGTGGTCACCTGTAGTAAGTGCAGTCATAGTAAATATAATGGTGACGGATAATACATAGGATCAGTGCCCCCCAGTGGTTACCTGTAGTAAGTGCAGTCATGGTAAATATAATGGTGACGGATAATCCATAGGATCGGTGCCCCCCAGTGGTCACCTCTAGTAAGTGCAGTCATGGTAAATATAATGGTGACGGATTATTCATATGATCAGTGCTCCCCCAGTGGTCACCTGTAGTAAGTGCAGTCATAGTAATATAATAGTGACAGATAATCCATAGGATCGGTGCCCCCCAGTGGTCACCTGTAGTAAGTGCAGTCATAGTATTATAATAGTAAATACTGTATAATGGTGACGGATAATACATAGGATCAGTGCCCCCCAGTGGTTACCTGTAGTAAGTGCGGTCATGGTAAATATACTGGTGACGGATTATTAATATGATCAGTGCTCCCCCCCCAGTGGTTACCTGTAGTAAGTGCAGTCATAGTAATATAATAGTGACAGATAATCCATAGGATCGGTGCCCCCCAGTGGTCACCTGTAGTAAGTGCAGTCATAGTATTATAATAGTGATGGATAATACATAGGATCGGTGCCCCCCCAGTGGTCACCTGTAGTAAGTGCAGTCATAGTATTATAATGGTGACGGATAATCCATATGATCAATGCTCCCCTCAGTGGTCACCTGTAGTAAGTGCAGTCATGGTAAATATAATGGTGACGGATAATCCATAGGATCAGCGCCCCCCAGTGGTCACCTGTAGTAAGTGCAGTCATGGTAAATATAATGGTGACGGATAATCCATAGGATCAGCGCCCCCCAGTGGTCACCTGTAGTAAATGCAGTCATGGTAATATAATGGTGACGGATAATCCATAGGATCAGTGCCCCCCAGTGGTCACCTGTAGTAAGTGCAGTCATGGTAAATATAATGGTGACGGATAATCCATAGGATCAGCGCCCCCCAGTGGTCACCTGTAGTAAGTGCAGTCATGGTAATATAATGGTGACGGATAATCCATATGATCAGTGCCCCCCCAAGTGGTCACCTGTAGTATGTGCGATCATGGTAATATAATGGTGACGGATAATCCATATGATCAGTGCCCCCCAGTGGTCACCAGTAGTAAGTGCGATCATGGTAATATGGTGACAGATAATCCATAGGATCAGTGCCCCCCCCAGTGGTCACCTGTAGTAAGTGCAGTCATAGTAAATATAATGGTGATGGATAATCCATAGATTCAGTGCCCCCCAGTGGTCACCTGTAGTAAGTGCAGTCATAGTAAATACTGTATAATGGTGACGGATAATACATAGGATCAGTGCCCCCCAGTGGTCACCTGTAGTAAATGCAGTCATGGTAAATATAATGGTGATGGATAATCCATAGGATCAGTGCCCCCCAGTGGTCACCTCTAGTAAGTGCAGTCATGGTAAATATAATGGTGACGGATAATACATAGGATCAGTGCCCCCCAGTGGTCACCTGTAGTAAGTGCAGTCATGGTAAATATAATGGTGACGGATAATCCATAGGATCAGTGCCCCCCAGTGGTCACCTGTAGTAAGTGCGATCATGGTAAATATAATGGTGACGGATAATCCATAGGATCAGTGCCCCCCAGTGGTCACCTGTAGTAAGTGCAGTCATGGTAAATATAATGGTGACGGATAATCCATAGGATCAGTGCCCCCCAGTGGTCACCTGTAGTAAGTGCGATCATGGTAAATATAATGGTGACGGATAATCCATAGGATCAGTGCCCCCCAGTGGTCACCTGTAGTAAGTGCAGTCATGGTAAATATAATGGTGACGGATAATCCATAGGATCAGTGCCCCCCAGTGGTCACCTGTAGTAAGTGCAGTCATGGTAAATATAATGGTGACGGATAATACATAGGATCAGTGCTCCCACCAGTGGTCACCTGTAGTAAGTGCAGTCATGGTAAATATAATGGTGACGGATAATACATAGGATCAGTGCCCCCCAGTGGTCACCTGTAGTAAGTGCAGTCATGGTAAATATAATGGTGACGGATAATCCATAGGATCAGTGCCCCCCAGTGGTCACCTGTAGTAAGTGCAGTCATGGTAAATATAATGGTGACGGATAATACATAGGATCAGTGCCCCCCAGTGGTCACCTGTAGTAAGTGTAGTCGTGGTAAATATAATGGTGACGGATAATACATAGGATCAGTGCCCCCCAGTGGTCACCTGTAGTAAGTGCAGTCGTGGTAAATATAATGGTGACGGATAATACATAGGATCAGTGCCCCCCAGTGGTCACCTGTAGTAAGTGCAGTCGTGGTAAATATAATGGTGACGGATAATACATAGGATCAGTGCCCCCCAGTGGTCACCTGTAGTAAGTGCAGTCATGGTAAATATAATGGTGACGGATAATACATAGGATCAGTGCTCCCACCAGTGGTCACCTGTAGTAAGTGCGATCATGGTAATATAATGGTGATGGATAATACATAGGATCAGTGCCCCCCAGTGGTCACCTGTAGTAAGTGCAGTCATAGTAAATATAATGGTGATGGATAATACATAGGATCAGTGCCCCCCAGTGGTCACCTGTAGTAAGTGCAGTCATGGTAAATATAATGGTGACGGATAATACATAGGATCAGTGCTCCCACCAGTGGTCACCTGTAGTAAGTGCAGTCATGGTAAATATAATGGTGACGGATAATCCATAGGATCAGTGCCCCCCAGTGGTCACCTGTAGTAAGTGCAGTCGTGGTAAATATAATGGTGACGGATAATACATAGGATCAGTGCTCCCACCAGTGGTCACCTGTAGTAAGTGCAGTCATGGTAATATAATGGTGACAGATAATACATATCATCAGTGCTCCTCCCAGTGGTCACCTGTAGTAAGTGCGATCATGGTAATATAATGGTGATGGATAATACATAGGATCAGTGCCCCCCAGTGGTCACCTGTAGTAAGTGCAGTCATAGTAAATATAATGGTGACGGATAATACATAGGATCAGTGCCCCCCAGTGGTCACCTGTAGTAAGTGCAGTCATGGTAAATATAATGGTGACGGATAATCCATAGGATCAGTGCCCCCCAGTGGTCACCTGTAGTACGTGCAGTCATGGTAAATATAATGGTGACGGATAATCCATAGGATCAGTGCCCCCCAGTGGTTACCTGTAGTAAGTGCGGTCATGGTAAATATAATGGTGACGGATAATACATAGGATCAGTGCCCCCCAGTGGTTACCTGTAGTAAGTGCGGTCATGGTAAATATAATGGTGACGGATAATCCATAGGATCAGTGCCCCCCAGTGGTCACCTCTAGTAAGTGCAGTCATGGTAAATATAATGGTGACGGATAATCCATAGGATCAGTGCCCCCCAGTGGTTACCTGTAGTAAGTGCGGTCATGGTAAATATAATGGTGACGGATTATTCATATGATCAGTGCTCCCACCAGTGGTCACCTGTAGTAAGTGCAGTCATAGTAATATAATGGTGACGGATAATACATAGGATCAGTGCCCCCCAGTGGTCACCTGTAGTAAGTGCAGTCATAGTAATATAATAGTGACAGATAATCCATAGGATCGGTGCCCCCCAGTGGTCACCTGTAGTAAGTGCAGTCATAGTATTATAATAGTGATGGATAATACATAGGATCGGTGCCCCCCCAGTGGTCACCTGTAGTAAGTGCAGTCATAGTATTATAATGGTGACGGATTATTCATATGATCAATGCTCCCCCCAGTGGTCACCTGTTGTAAATGCAGTCATGGTAATATAATGGTGACAGATAATCCATAGGATCAGTGCTCCCCCAGTGGTCACCTGTAGTAAGTGCAGTCATGGTAAATATAATGGTGACGGATAATCCATAGGATCAGCGCCCCCAGTGGTCACCTGTAGTAAGTGCAGTCATGGTAATATAATGGTGACGGATAATCCATATGATCAGTGCCCCCCCAAGTGGTCACCTGTAGTATGTGCGATCATGGTAATATAATGGTGACGGATAATCCATATGATCACTGCTCCCCCCCAGTGGTCACCAGTAGTAAGTGCGATCATGGTAATATGGTGACAGATAATCCATAGGATCAGTGCCCCCCCCAGTGGTCACCTGTAGTAAGTGCAGTCATAGTAAATATAATGGTGATGGATAATCCATAGATTCAGTGCCCCCCAGTGGTCACCTGTAGTAAGTGCAGTCATAGTAAATACTGTATAATGGTGACGGATAATACATAGGATCAGTGCCCCCCAGTGGTCACCTGTAGTAAATGCAGTCATGGTAAATATAATGGTGATGGATAATCCATAGGATCAGTGCCCCCCAGTGGTCACCTCTAGTAAGTGCAGTCATGGTAAATATAATGGTGACGGATAATCCATAGGATCAGTGCCCCCCAGTGGTCACCTGTAGTAAGTGCAGTCATGGTAAATATAATGGTGACGGATAATCCATAGGATCAGTGCCCCCCAGTGGTCACCTGTAGTAAGTGCGATCATGGTAAATATAATGGTGACGGATAATCCATAGGATCAGTGCCCCCCAGTGGTCACCTGTAGTAAGTGCAGTCATGGTAAATATAACGGTGACGGATAATCCATAGGATCAGTGCCCCCCAGTGGTCACCTGTAGTAAGTGCAGTCATGGTAAATATAATGGTGACGGATAATCCATAGGATCAGTGCCCCCCAGTGGTCACCTGTAGTAAGTGCAGTCATGGTAAATATAATGGTGACGGATAATACATAGGATCAGTGCCCCCCAGTGGTCACCTGTAGTAAGTGTAGTCGTGGTAAATATAATGGTGACGGATAATACATAGGATCAGTGCCCCCCAGTGGTCACCTGTAGTAAGTGCAGTCGTGGTAAATATAATGGTGACGGATAATACATAGGATCAGTGCCCCCCAGTGGTCACCTGTAGTAAGTGCGATCATGGTAAATATAATGGTGACGGATAATACATAGGATCAGTGCCCCCCAGTGGTCACCTGTAGTAAGTGCAGTCATAGTAATATAATGGTGACGGATAATACATAGGATCAGTGCCCCCCAGTGGTCACCTGTAGTAAGTGCAGTCGTGGTAAATATAATGGTGACGGATAATACATAGGATCAGTGCTCCCACCAGTGGTCACCTGTAGTAAGTGCAGTCATGGTAATATAATGGTGACAGATAATACATATCATCAGTGCTCCCCCCAGTGGTCACCTGTAGTAAGTGCGATCATGGTAATATAATGGTGATGGATAATACATAGGATCAGTGCCCCCCAGTGGTCACCTGTAGTAAGTGCAGTCATAGTAAATATAATGGTGACGGATAATACATAGGATCAGTGCCCCCCAGTGGTCACCTGTAGTAAGTGCAGTCATGGTAAATATAATGGTGACGGATAATACATAGGATCAGTGCTCCCACCAGTGGTCACCTGTAGTAAGTGCAGTCATGGTAATATAATGGTGACAGATAATACATATCATCAGTGCTCCCCCCAGTGGTCACCTGTAGTAAATGCAGTCATGGTAAATATAATGGTGACGGATAATCGATATCCGCCGCAACTGCAGCGCCCCCTGAAGGAATTAGAAGGTATTACACTAAAAACAGCCTGTCTACTGTCTGTACAGTGAATACTGCTCTGTTATCAGCCAGACTGGTCCTGACTGCACTGACTACTAGTGACCACTCATCATATGGACTATCAGGCACTATATGACTGCACAATTAGACGCAGGGTGGCGCAGCGACTCCATAGATCAGGGACAACGTATTATTGCGGCTGCACTGTCCCTGCCATATAGCAAAAGTGGCTCTTCCAGCTGTCACCACTAGGGGCGCACAGCGGCCAAATTAACTACAAATCCCGGCATGCCACACAACAGAGGCCGGAAGTAACATGAACTTAAAGACGTACACGCGGGTCATGTGACAAGGTCTTCGTTATCATGGCTGCCGCATATTCTAGTGGTCTCTACAGAGTCAGCGGAACAGGTACCGCAGCGTCCAGACCAGATGAGCGGATAATGTATTCTGGGGCTGCGATGTCATCCTGGGCTGTGATGTCATGTACAGGGGCTGTGATGTCATCCTGGGCTGTGATGTCATCCTGTGCTGAGGTTGTGATGTCATGTACAGGGGCTGTGGTTGTTATGTCATGTACAGGGGCTGTGATGTCATCCTGTGCTGTGGCTGTGATGTCATCCTGTGCTGTGGCTGTGATGTCATCCTGGGCTGTGATGTCATCCTGTGCTGTTGTTGTGATGTCATGTACAGGGGTTGTGATGTCATCCTGTACTGAAGCTGTGATGTCATGTACAGGGGCTGTGATGTCATCCTGTACTGAAGCTGTGATGTCATGTACAGGGGCTGTGATGTCATCCTGTACTGAAGCTGTGATGTCATGTACAGGGGCTGTGATGTCATCCTGTACTGAAGCTGTGATGTCATGTACAGGGGTTGTGATGTCATCCTGTACTGAAGCTGTGATGTCATGTACAGGGGTTGTGATGTCATCCTGTACTGAAGCTGTGATGTCATGTACAGGGGCTGTGATGTCATCCTGTACTGAAGCTGTGATGTCATGTACAGGGGCTGTGATGTCATCCTGTACTGAAGCTGTGATGTCATGTACAGGGGCTGTGATGTCATCCTGTACTGAAGCTGTGATGTCATGTACAGGGGCTGTGATGTCATCCTGTACTGAAGCTGTGATGTCATCCTGTACTGAAGCTGTGATGTCATGTACAGGGGCTGTGATGTTATCCTGTGCTGTGGCTGTGATGTCATGTACAGGGGCTGTGATTGTGATGTCATGTACAGGGGCTGTGATGTCATCCTGTGCTGTGGCTGTGATGTCATCCTGTACTGAAGCTGTGATGTCATGTACAGGGGCTGTGATGTCATCAGTTCTCTGCTATCACCTCACTCATGTTCTTTCTTCCCCGCAGCTTGATGTGTGAGCGGAGGACAAGACCAGGAGTCACATAACCAGGAGGAGGTGAGTAATTTCTGGATGTTATAAAGTATAGTGTATAATAATCACTCAGACCCCAGCCTCCCGTATACACCTCAGGATGACACCTTATTATATTGCAGAGCGGCACCATGGTCTACGGCTTCATCATTCACACGGTGGCGCCCCCTGGTGGTGGGGAGTCCTGCAGGGTCCTGTACCACCGCGTCTTCTCCTGCGGGTTGGTGGATGAGCAGCGGAGGACGGATGAAGATTTCTTGGAGAAGGAGACGATCAGGAGGAAGGAGCAGATGGCGGACGTGGCCCGGTAACGTGTCCCAGATTTCAGATCACCTAGAAGCGGTCGCAAAACTACAACTCCCAGCATGCCTGGACAGCCAACGGCTGTCCGGGCATGCTGGGAGTTGTAGTTTTGCCCCATACATTATGGATTGTCTTTCTCCCTCAGACAGGTGGAGTCACGGTGTCTCCTGAGGCGTCAGCTCTCCGCCCGTCCGGCCGCAGACTTTGCCACCCATTCCCCAGAGGAGACGGTCTCTCTCCACGAGGAGGATGTCGGGGTGCTGGGGTTACCACCGGGGGAGCCCTTCCCACAGGAGATGACGGTGCTGTATGTGGGGGTGCACTACCTGGGCTTCTCTCTCATCTGTGACCCTCAGGAGAACCTGACGCTGGCGGAGATGACGCTGAGGATGGTGGCCAAGTATCTGCTGGAGACCCTGCGCCTCCTGACGCACAGCAGCAACGCCATCCTCCGCGCCGACAAGGTGGAGCTGACCCTGGACAAGTTCATCCCGCAGGGGGCGCTGCTGTTCCTCAGCCACCAGGCCGTGCAGGCGCTAGAGAAGGAGCTGAGCAGCTGCATGACCCTCTGAGGAAACCTACAGAGCACCCCACCAGAGGACATCCGATCCTTTATGTAAATAAACCTCTTCAGCTTTCTAAGATCTCTGCTTGTTGTCAGTGAATGGGCGGAGGGTGTCTTGGTACAGATCAGGCTCCAGTGCCCTAGGTCTGTTGAGTCTCATACTATTACTTCAGTTGTGACATGGGAGTATATAGCATTGCTTACCTGTCTGCCCCAGTTATGAAACAAACAGAAAATTTGTTGCAGCATCTGCTATTCACTCCCTGTCTGCTCCTCTGTCTGTAGCACGGTTTAGCACATGCTGCGAGGCTGTGTTCACACAGCTTAATGCAAAAATGGAAAAACAGAGCTAATTTCTTTGAAAAACAGCACCACACCTGTTCTCAGGTTGTGTGTGGTATTACAACTTGGCTCCATTGACTTTAAAGGAGTACTGCAGCCATAGAACACGGATAGGGGATAAGTGTCTGATCGTGGGGGGGGGTCCAACCGCAATCTCCTTTACAGGGCCCCTGCTCTGCCGCGGCTCTTATATTTATTGTGTATATGACACGAAGATGGTGATGTAGCTGTAGGGGCTGGTCAGAGCTGATGACATCACTCAAGGGGCGGGTCTAGAACTCAGACAAGATCTAGTTGTGTTTCCTGAGACAGCAGGGGATGATGCGTTCTCTCAGGATAAAGGAGGAGCCGGGAGCTGCTGAGACAACACCACACTGATGTGTATTCAAGTGGAGAAATAAAACAGATATGGTCGCACATCCATAACATTGATCTAAGGCTTCTTTTTTTGTTTTTACTTGGTCAGCACTCTGCCCCTCCCCCTCAGCCCAGGCCTATATAAATTGGCAGGAAGCTGCATAGGGCCCTATTCTTTCTGACAGTCTCCTAGTCTCTGACTGGGAATACATGGTAAGTGAACTTTTACACCTGTTCACACTGGTGCAGTGCTGTGCGGTGTCCATTGCTGGTGCGGCCCTGGGACTGGTTTGAGTGGTATTGGAGCTGCTCTGTCAGTGGGTGGTTCCCCCTGTGGGCACTGTTGTTGCAGCGGTGGTTGTCGCTGCTCAGTGGCTAGCAGGCTTACACTTCATGATCATTAAGTACACTAACGATCTGTTAGTTTAAAGGGGTACTCCGGCCCTGAGACATCTTATCCCCTATCCAAAGGATAGGGGATAAGATGTCTCACCGCTGGGGACCCCCACAATCTCGTATTCGCCACCCACCTGTTTGAGCTGCACGCCGTGCTGCCAGCTCACAAACAGCCGAGTGGTGACAACAGGGCCGGAGTATCGTGACGTCACAACTCCATCCCCGTGTGACGCCACCCCCCGCCCCCGCTATGCAAGTCTATGGGAGGGGGCGTGACGGCAGTCACGCCCCCTCCCATAGACTTGCATAGCGGGGGCTGAGCGTGACATCATACAGGGGCAGAGTCGTGACATCACGATACTCCGGCCCCGTGGTCGGCACTCGGCTGTTTGTGAGCTGGCAGCACGGCGTGCAGCTCAAACAGGTGGGTGGCGAAAATTAGATTGCGGGGGACCCCAGCGGTGAGACATTATCTCCTATCCTTTCGATAGGGGATAAGATGCCTCAGGGCCGGAGTACCCCTTTAAGAAATGTTGCTGAGACTCATAAGATCAAGGTGCATGTTGTGGATGTGCGACCATGTCTGTTTTTTTCTCTACTTGAATTCACCAAACAAACTGACAATGAGAGGACTACACAACTTCCTGTCAGCTCTGTGCCCTGCGCCCGGCTCACAGCAGACTGACTGACAAGCTAGATGATGATCCTGCTAGCCCCGCTTGTCCACCCTCACTTCCTGTATTTGGACTCCTCATAGAGACCAACAGGCAATAGCTGCAGGGACAGCATTTTCTTCCCCCCAAAATATACACATTTTAACCAATTATATTACAAGTATATATATATATATATATATATATATATATATAATGGTATTATCTACATTATATAAAAAGTGTTTAGAAATGACAGCGCCCATTTAAGGTACTGGAGTGGGGGGCAGCAGAAGAGTAACCGGAATGGCGGCTGATCGCTGTGATCTTCATGGGATAACAAGAAACTGAAGATTTAAATATTATTTATTTAAATTAATATAAAAATATATAAAACATCTATTACAAAATTATAAGTTAACCCAATTCTAAAAACACAATTCCCCACTAAGGGGGAATAAGGCGGAGCCTATAGATCACATGTCAGTTTAGAAGGTGGGGGAGGGTCCTTTAGAGCACAATCACACTACAGCTGCACTTCCCATTATACTGTGCACACTATGGAAATTCTGTGGCGGCTCAGGAATCTTTCGGTGGTGTCCGCCCGGCACTACACTGCAGTCAATGGGACACCACTTACTGTCCGTACAGACATTCAGCGTCTATTCTGGCGAAGGCGGCTGCAAGCAGAATTCCACCTGAAATTATTTTGAGTGGAGTTTCTGTAGTGTGCATGGACCCTTACGACCCTAGGTTAGGGTAAGGGGGGTCTCCGAATCAGTTCCAAGGAGTCTTCCTGCCCAGGATGCGATTGGTCACTTTCTACAAGAGAGAAAAGAATAAAACATCATCAGATAATGAGGAGCAGTGTCCTCCCAGCAGCACGGAGTATTTTATAGAGAGGGCTCACTGGGATTTTATACCATGGTACTCTCCTGAAATACTCTGTGCTGCTGGGCAGTAAGATTAACCCCTTCCCGACCCAGGACGTAACGGTACATCCTGGATCCTTTCTCTTTCAATAATGCTGGGCCACGGTGTGGCCCAGCGTCCTAGTGGGTCGGGCCTGGCACCTAGCAATGGCCGGGACCCGTGGCTATTAGCGTGCGGCACTGATCGCTGTGCCATGCGCTATTAACCCTTTAGATGCGGTGTTCAAAGTTGATCGCCGCGTCTAAAGTGAACGCTAATAAGTGCCGGTTAGCTCAGTGGGCTCTTCAGGACCGCTGCGGAAAAATTGCGGCGTCCCGAACAGCTAGAAGACACAAGGAGGGTCCCTTACCTTCCTCCTCCGTGTCCGATCGCCAAATGACTGCTCTGTGCCCGAGATCCAGGCATGAGCAGTCAAGCGGCAGAAACATTGATCAATGCTATGCTATGGCATAGCATTGAACAGTATGAGAGATCAATGTACTGCATGTTATAGTCCCCTATGGGAGCTCTAACATTGCGAAAAAAAAGCTTCCATATGGGGCTATAACACTGCACACTGATCTTTTACATTGATCAATGTGTTCTCATAGGAAACCATTGATCAATGATTCTGCTGCTTGACTGCTCATGCCTGGATCTCAGGCACTGAGCAGTCATTCGGTGATGGGACGGCGAAGAGAAAGGTAGGGACCCTCCTGTTGTCCTCCAGCTGTTTGGGGCGCCGCGATTTGATCGCGGTGGTCCCGAACAGCCCCCTGAGCTAACCGGCAGCGTTTTACTTTCACTTTAGACGTGGCAATCAACTTTCAAAGCAGCGATCAGTGCCGCGCGTTATTAGCCACGGGTCCCGGCCGTTGTTAGAGGCCGGGCCCGACCCGCTATTATACAACGGGTATGCCCTAAGTCCTTAAGGAGTTAAACATATACATTTTCCTGCATGTAGTTATGATTTTTTCCAGCAGTACGACAAAATCAAACCTATATAAGTAGGGTATCATTTTAACCGTATGGACCTACAGAATAAAGATAAGGTGTCATTTTTACCGAAATATGCACTGCGTAGAAACGGAAGCCCCCAAAATTTACAAAAGTGTTTTTTCTTCAATTTTGTCGCAGAATAAATTTTTTTTTTTTCGTTTTACTGTAGATTTTTGGGTAAAATTACTGTCATCACAAAATAGAATTGGTGGCGCAAAAAATAAGCAATAATATGGAATTTTAGGTGCAAAATTTAAAGAGTTATGGTTTTTTAAAGGTAAGGAGGAAAAAACGAAAGTGTAAAAACGGAAAAACCCTGGGTCATGAAGGGGTATTCAAGGAAAAAACTTTTTTTATTTTATTTTATATAACAACTGGCCCCAGAAAGCTAAACAGATTTGTAAATTACCTCTATTAAAAAATCTTAATCCTTCCAGTACTTATCAGCTGCTGAAGTTGAGTTCTTTTCTTTTTGACAACAGTGCTCTCTGCTGACACCTGTCTGTCTCATGTCAGGAGAGGTTTGTTATGGGGATTTGCTCCTACTCTGGACAGTTCCTGAGACATACAGAGGTGTCAGCAGAGAGCACTGTTGTCAGACAGAAAATAACAACTCAACTTCAGCAGCTGATAAGTATGGGAAGGATTAAGATTCTTTAATAGTACGGTAATTTACAAATCTGTTTAACTTTCTGGAGCCAGTATAAAAAAAAAATGTTGCCGCTAGAATACCCCTTTAATAGTATCAGGCAAAGCAGTAATCAGCTCTTTTGAGGGTCACATTAGACAGTTAAGGAGATTCTGCCATATTGAACACTGCACAGTCAGGGAACTCACCTTCCGGAACAGCTGGGCCCTCACACGATAGGAGTCGTACTCCGATCTCCTCTTCTCTTCTTCCTTTCTCTTCCTGATCTCCGGAAGCTGCTCATAAATCCTGGAATAATCCCAATATAGAAGAATCCATGAGCGCAGGCCATGTCTACAGCGTATCAATGTGTCAGGGCACTGCGGCCGCCTCTCTGCCCACCTACAGCTCTGTACAACATAGCATCTCCCTGAAGGATCCCCCTCGTTCCCTGAGCATTCTGTCACTTGTAGTCCATCGCTTCAGTGCTGCCACCTATGTCATGTAACACATCACTACATCCTGATACATTAGCCATCTCGGCACCAGGACCTGACAGTCTTCTGGTTATGGTCTGCACTGTATGTCACTTGTCAAAGCACCAGTTTGTGCTTCAGAGCTGCTGATCCTGCTGATCGTAAATGTCTGCTCTCCCGTTCTACTCCTCATAGTTGACCCTATGCGTTTGCTCGGAGGTAGCAGAGTCCACATTCTGGGACCTTTCTGATATATTAGAGCCTGTGTCCTGTATCTCACCTCTTGGACCTCTGGATCATCTCTTTCTTTGGGATGCTTCGACTCTGCTGCAGTGATCTGGAATCTAAAAAGGAGAGGAGATGTACGAGATAAACTGGGGATGGATGTGGACGCGTCTTGTGTCCCTGGACCATGTATCAGTCTATTATACCTTACGTAACCATTATATTGCATGGGCACCATTCATGAGAACTTTATGAGGCCACTGATGGAAAGATTTTCAGACAAGCGGGGCGAAGGAAGTCTGGAGGCAGGGGGCCGAAGGAAGTCTGGAGGCAGGGGGCCGAAGGAAGTCTGGAGGCAGGGGGCCGAAGGAAGTCTGGAGGCAGGGGGCCGAAGGAAGTCTGGAGGCAGGGGGCCGAAGGAAGTCTGGAGGCAGGGGGCCGAAGGAAGTCTGGAGGCAGGGGGCCGAAAGAAGTCTGGAGGCAGGGGGCCGGAAGAAGTCTGGAGGGGTCAAGCAGCACATTCAACCAAATGGCCACAATCATGGGGTGAATCTATACGGCATACAGCCGCCCCTACTACAAATCTCTAGATACAGTGGTGTATCGTGCCATCATCCTGGACTCCCCTTAGAATCTCTAGCTGCCATTACCTTTATATTGTGGGGCTCGGCTCCTCGGCTGGTGGTTGAAGAGAACGTCTCTTTCGCCCTGGAACACGCTCTGTAGTTTGCGCTCCTCAGCGAGGAGCTGCAGCCGTTTCACCCTCTCCCCAGAGCGGAAGATGAAGTCCGGCCGATGAGACCTTAGAGATTCCTAAGACATAAAAGGCCAGAGAATAAGACCAGATCCTGACTGGAAGCTTCATATCTGACACCACACTGTGCCCCCCCCTCACCTGCAGGGTCACTCTGATAAATGGTTTGAGTGTCTTGTCCACGGTGACTCTGGTTCCATGGATCTGGTCATGTCTGCTAGTGCCGCGGTCCTGTTCATTCTTCTCCCGTAAAGGTTCTCTCCAGGGCTTGGTGCTTTTTACTGGCTCATACCAGGCAGGCCCTGGACCTCTCCCGACCCGTGGCTCGTTCTCCTTCCTGGACTCGGATTTCAGGTTTTCAGCCGGCACAAACCAGCTCAGCCCTGTGTGTGATCAGAGGGTCCCGATTATAGCACATCCATATGGACACAAACAGAAAACCCCATCCTCCCAGTCTATACCAAGATAAAATGTCACTCACCGGCTGGGATGTATGGCACCGCTGCCTTCACTTTGCTGTTGGACGTTCTCACATTGGCCTCCATGTTCGCTGCCACAGACTTCAGCCGCTCGCCTCCTGGAGACGGGAACGTGGTGCCCACATCTCGGGTGTTCTTCCTGGTGGCACTCATCACAATCTCCAACTCTCCTACAACAACCATCAACACTTAATGTAAGTGATAGACATGGGGCTGCGATTAGACTTGTATACACCCCTTGGGGCCTCCATCTGCTTCTACAACCCACCGCTCAACATGTGCGCCAATGCTGACAGCCCTACCATAGGATGGAAGAGGTCTGTGCAGACAGCACATAAGATCGGTGCTTTACTCGAGGTAAATCCAATGTATCAAAAGAAATCCTGGCACAAGCTTCCAAAAGGTTTATTCATAACATGCAAAAATAAATAGTGGTTCACCCACTTACCTAGCAGAGAGCCTACTCCTTGTACCACCTCTCAATACCTCATATATACCAAACACAAAAAGAAGGAAAGGGTACGCAAGGCTTCAACATATAAGATATACTATATAAGTTGCCTTTATTTTATTACAAAAAATCATACACAATTTAAAGTGCACTTAAAGAAGTACTCCAGCCCTAGACATCTTATCCACTATCCAAAAGGATAGGGGATAAGATGTCTGATCACAGAAGTCCCACCGCTGAGGACCCCGGCGATCTCGGCTGCGGCACCCCAGACATCCGGTGCACGGAGCGAACTTCGCTCCATGCCAGATCACTGGCAATGCGAGGCGGTGGCTTGTGACTTCAAGCCCCCTACCATGGACTTGCATTGAGGGGACGTGGCCGTGACTTTACAAGCGGGGAGTGGCAGTGACGTTACGAGCCTCCGGCACTGCACCAGATGCTCTAGCAGGGTGATCGCGGGGGTCCAGGTCAGACATCTTATGCCCTATGCTTTGGACAGGGGATAAGATGTCTAGGGGCGGAGTCCCCCTTTAATATGATTTATTTACACATAAATTAAAACGATCCACCATAATAGAATTCAAGTCCATCATAGGAACAAACATGCTAAGCTGATTCAGATCAGGTAAATCAGGGGTAACTGGCCTCAATGGGGACAGGGACCAGTTTGAGTGTACAGCGCTGCGGATTGTGTGTGCTCTATATAAAGAATTATTCTTAAAATAAATAAGTCCGAGGACGGCGTCCCGTCACCTCGTAAGGAGAGCAGCTGCAAAGGGGTGCGGCGGGACAGCAATCAGTCTCTTGCACAATGGGCTCATGCGCACTAGTCAGCAAATAGCCTTTGTCCAAATGCAACAAATGAAATGGATCTTGCGTAAATTGTAACATCTTATGTTATAAATAAACTTTAAAAAGCATTGCAAAAAAAGGTTGTTCCAGGATTTCTTTTGATACACTGCTATAGAATGGCACTGGGGCCTCGTCTTTATGGATGAATCACCTGATGCCTCTATGACATGTAAGATGTGTTGGACACCTTCAGCCTCCATCATGACAGCCACATACCTGCCTGGACTCCTTTGCTCAGCCCCTTGCTGCCATTTTTCGGTCTCAGAGCTGGGCTTGGTTCCCATAAACTGTCTGCTGAGGCAACAGATTCCACATCCGCCATCTTAAGGAGACAGAAACACTGTAAGACCACTCTGAAGAGACATTACGAGTGCTGGGCCTAGATCCCCCTCCCGTATGAGAACATTATTTTACCTTACTGTGACTCTTCAGGAGCTCCTGTATCTCCATCCTGGGCTGTCCCCGGCCCGCAGGCCCCCGTTTCGATCCCCTCACTGTCTCCTCTGTACGCTTCTTCTGCATGTCAATGGTGCTGTAAAGACGTCTGAGCCTCGATGATGGGATGACCTTCTCAGGTCCAAAAGCATTAATCAGTCTGATGGTGTCTATGGTGGACACAGAGGTGCTGCCGCCAGTCCCGGATGAGACGTCACTGCCCACCAGAGACTCTGTGGTGACGGTGGCGCTATCGGTCACTGTGCTTCTCACCTCAGAATGCAGCGAGGAATTGTCAGATCCCTCATAGGGTTTACTCACAAAGTCATCCTCTGGAGAGTCTACCCCAAGTTTCCTCCTGTACCACTGCTCCCGGGCAGCTTTCTTTATCTCTTGATGGTTCTCCTCCTTATCAGTGGACACCATAAGTGAGTGAGGCTGAGGGTTCTGCAGCAGCCGAGCCAAACGCTCCAGACGTTCCACCAGCGATACTTCCAGCTTGCTGCTGGATTCAGGTGTCCGTCTTTTTCTTTCTGTATAGCGTGCCCAGAGATCGTCCAGGCTCTGGTTGGAGATGACGCTCTGACCCGAGCTCCCTGCTCTACTGATGGCACGGCTTCTGGAGAAACTCCTCTGTAGGCTGCTGTCTGCTGAACCGCTTGGTTTTCCATGGGTCTGGCTAGGAACGTCTTTGTAAGTCTTTTTTCTCTCGGTCACCTCTAGGGCCCTTAGTGGTGTGTGCATATCAGGTTGCACTTGGCAATAGTCTATTTCCGGTTGTAAGGGAAGGAACTCCTCATCCCCCAAGGAGAAAGCCAGATCTGACCTCAGCCCCCCAGAGATCGATCTCTTTGTGGACTCAGGACTGCTAGGACGGATGGTGCTGTGGGACATTTTACTGAGGATCCTAGAATCCTGCAGTGGACTGTATGCCGACTTCAATGGATGATCGGCGGATTTATGGTCACCAGTTGAACCTATAAAAGAGATAATACTAAAGAAGTTTCCATAGAGAAAAGAAGTCTGCATTATTCCTTCACATTATGTATGGAGTAAATTTAAATTACGTCACATATACTGATCTGGAATTCCATGACATTCCATGACATCTTATACTCCATAGACTTACATTGAGGGGGCGTGATCGACCCCCGCAGCGTGCACACAGCGTTCTGAACTAAATGTTCCGAATGCTGGCCAGTGGAGAACCCCTTTAATGCCACCAACAACACACAACCTCTATTCAGAGCATAAGTGGTCGGACCCCCAGTGATCTGGAGAACAGGGATCCCAAAGCCTTGTCTGAATGGAGTGAACAAGTATAACTATAAGACAGTCGGCGATACGCGAGTATAGGAACAATGACAATAAACAGAGCAGCAATGCACATTTGGGACCATTGGTCTTTTTTGAATAGGAATCTCAATTCCTATTCTCCAGACTGCTGGGGGTCCGTGCAGTGGGGCCTCTCAGGGATCATACACTTTGGACAATTCCTTTCAGGCTCAATGCATCCAACTGTTGTAACCTACAGGTTCAGTGCTATGTATGAAATGAAATGCAGCTCTGGATGTAAGTGGAGTATACAGCACTTTCTTGCAGCCACTCACCTCTTGCCATCTGCGGTTTCCTCTCCGACGTTTTGGGGCTTGGCTCTTTAGTGTAGATGCCCTCTCTGTGTCTGGGTATATTAAGGTCTGACAGCTTTTCTGTAGTAGAACCCAAGATGTCAGGATGAAAATTTGGGGAAACGGCATCATTGGAGCCTGTAAGAAGGGAAGAAAAGTCCTTATATTAGTCCTTATTCTGCAGAGATCCCTTTTTATATTCTGTAGTCCTGAGAGGGTAAGCGGGGGGGCTAAGTTCTCTGTACCTGTATGGGAGCTCTCGATGGTACTGACAGGGGACATCCTGGATCCACCTTCCATGAAGGGCACATAGAACAGCTCTGGGCTCCCCGGGGGCCGATACGGCAACAGCAAAGGTTGATCTGTGTTATAGGGATCAAACATCACAATGTTATCCTGGATCTCTGTAGATGCGTAGCTATAAGGGCCAGGGCAGAAGTAGAAGTCACACCCGGCCCTGGTGTATGACGGTGGTCCAAAGGACTGTTACAAGACTCCAGTATTATACTGTATAAAGCAAAATGTACAATGGAGCCCTCTTACAGTTCCTACATTAGGACCCAGCGACTATACATCACTGTTTGGTCTGAAGATCCTATGATAAGAGACCACTAGACTAAAACGACCTCATCAAAGCCAACATGAGTGTCTGATAATCTCCAGCTACAATGGTGTCCCATATATATCATGTTAAACTTGACCCAGCCATGTTAAAGGGGTATTCCGGGTTTAAACATCTTATCCCGTATCCAATGGCCTTCACGACACCTCCCATGGAGGGGGCATGACTGTGACATCACTTCACCGTCTTGGAAGCAGCGCCTGTTACAGAATACCAGGGGCTGCACAGAGATCGTGGGGGTCCCCAGCGGCAGGACCCCTGCGATCATACATCTTATCCCCTAAGCTTTGGATAGGAGATAAGATGTATGAACCACGAATACCCCTTTAAGGACATCTCCCCCTCCTCCCAACTTACAACATATACAAAAATCCAGTGCTCACCAGTAGCCCGGGACAGATAGGATAGTGAAGTCTTGGGGGACGTCTGTTGTTCAGGGGTGTGGTTGACTTTTAGGATTGACGGTGTGGAGGCTTCTCTCAATGACCCCTCAACAAAGATTTCAGCTGAGAAGGTGGTTTTCTCCGGACTTTCGGTGGTTATCTGAGTAGTGGCATCAGACAGTGGAGAGCGTCTTCTCTCAGACTGGATCCATTTTGTGGGAAGGTTTTCTTTGTCCATAAACTGGCTGAAATCTTTATGAGTGGCCTTATTGTCTTCTGTAGGGTGGGGACTGCTGAGTGGGACTGTCCTAGCAGATAAGTTGTTAAGGCTCAGGACTTTCTCAGGGAGGTGTGCAGACGATGACCTGGACTTATCTAGATTTGCTCTTGCTTCCATAGCAGATGAACCTCTCTCAGGATCTACGGTCACCAGGGCTGTGGTAACATCGAGCACTTTCATGTCCTCCTTTGGAGAGATAGTAACATGGATACAAGAAAGGGCTTTTCGAGTTGGAGAAGATAAAGTTTGTTTGGTTAGGAGTGATCCTTCCGCAGAATCTTCACAGTTATCTGGTCCACAATACGGTCTTTGTCGATCATCACTACCACTGCTCTTCACCCGATGACTGTGATCCATGACTAAGGAACCTTCTGGATTAACACTTTCACATCCAGGGTCCACATTTTCCTTTGGAGTGAATGACCATGTACCATATCTTTTAACAGATGGAGCAGAAGTTTGTTGTATGGATGCAGCTTCAGAGTATCCTTCATCAACAACCCAGGAACTCGATGGAAACTCCTGGGTTGTACAAGCACCAGAAGTGGGAAACGATTCTTTATCAGCAAGGTCTTGATGGTGAATGTGATAGATTTCATGAGACAATGGAAGTACAGAAGGAGATTTATGGTCAAAACCTTGGTTGTCTGGTGACTTATCGAAGACATCTTGTAGACGGGAAGGAAGTGGCTCAGAACCTCCATCAAGAGAAGCAGACAGAGGTGAAGAACGTTTACGGGAGGAAAACGTGATGGAAGATATTGGTTTTGTGGCCTCTACGGTGGGACTCATGCTTTGTCTCTCCAGCTCATGAGCATTTTCCCCCAATGCTGCTGTTGGATCTTGTTGACAAGAATGAGGTGTTGGCGGAGGATGATCGGATGAGTCTTTAGTCATTCCTCCACTTGTGGTATAGTGATGGACATGTGAGGGTATATCTTGTGTGTCCTCATGAGAGCTAGTGACCGGTAACTGGAATGGTGATGGGGTCAGCCGTAACCTGAATTCCCTTGCCTCCCTGGAAGAAGCTAGTCGAGAATAATCCTGAAAATGACAGTGGGATAGATCAATGAGCAGTTTTCTAGAACGGTCACATGATGAGTGCAGCTGGACATACACATAAGACAACTGTTGGCTGAATGCTCGTTCATTAGACAGCCGGGAGGGCACCAATAACAGCTGGTGAGCGGATCCTGACAAAATTGTCAGGTTAAGCTGTTACATGTCTAATGCGTATGGCCAGCTTTCTTGTTTACGCACTTCCAACTCTCCCCCAAATGTTCCTCAGTAAACATTACAAGCACAACGAACATTTGCATTTCTAGCATGGTTGTTTTTTGGCCTCTATTATGACTCCAACCCCTTCCTGAAGCAATTTTTAGCAATGGCATTTTAGTTTTTACTCTCTCTCCTGCCACATTAAGACTTCTTGTAAACTTCCTCATCTGCCCTAAACCTGCCATCTAAGAACTTCTAGTACATCCTTCCTTTGACCCAAAAACCTAGCACCTTGGTATTCCTAGTACATCCTGCCTTTGGCCCCTGGAACTACCACCTTGGTACTACTAGTAGACCCTGCCCTTACACCAAGACCTGCCACCTTAGCACTACTAGTACACGCTGCCTCTAACCCCTAGACCTGCCACCTTAGTACTACTAGTAAACCCTGCCTTTAACTCCTAGACCTGCAACCTTAGTACTACTAGTACACCCTGCCTTTAACCCGTAGACCTGCTACCTTAGTACTACTAGTACACCCTGCCTTTAACCCGTAGACCTGCTACCTTAGTACTACTTGTAAATGCTGCCTTTAACCCCTAGACCTGCCACCTTAGTACTACTAGTACACCCTGCCTTTAACTCCTAGACCTGCCAACCCTAGTATTCCTAGTACACCCTACCATCAGCCCCTAGGCCTGCCACCTTAAGAATATTAGTGTCAGGCCTATGCATCTTCATCTGGCCCCAGCTGCTATATTAACAAGCTGGCCAATAGAGCACTGATAGTCCGCCACCTAGTTTCCAACCACTTGCCATAGTTATTACTGACCATGGGAATTAAACAATCTATTCTATTCAGGTCTGATACACTTGATGGAAACTTTGAAATCTTATTGACTACAATTATAGGGAAACGTCCAAATACTCTCGTCTACAGCTATGGCCGATCCCTATAGGTTACACTGAAGAGTTAACACTTGTTATTCCTAGGCCCCAGCATGGATATTCTTCCTGAACATGGCCGCCTACGCTTCCTTTCTTTGCCCGTTGTCTTCCACGTTCTACGGCTCAGAGTTCTTCACGCTGTTATAAATATCTTGCTAGGGCTACAAAAGCGTTCTGTACAAGGACAACACCATAACAACAAGGTCTGGATAAAAGAGGCTGCGATGAATGAAAGCTATAAATACGGACTTCCGGGACTCGGGGTCACGGGCAGCAGTCGCTGTTGTACAAGAAGCTTTGTAGACGCCGATAGTACATTGTTATGTGTACATTGTTGTATGAAGCTCTTCAGGGATCCTCCTGGGGCCTCATTGTAAACATCAGGCTGATCCTTTTGGAATAGAGGATATGCTATGGCGGCTTTATACTTATAGAAAAGACAACTATTTATGGGAGCGTGGGGTACAGCCCGGAAGAGGCTTTACTGAGTGTATACAAGACAAAAAGAAAACTTCCGACGTGGGCATGCTGAGAGATGTAGTTCTGCACCCACTGCTACTGGTTCCATGCAAAAAGAAAAAACCCTCTAAAGACAGAGAAGACTGGGTGCAATGTTCTGGAATCACACAGCAAGCAGGAAACCAAGTCAAACCGAGAATATACCCCCATACACATACTATAACCGCAAGATCTCCACTTGCTGTCAGTGAATTGACAATGAGGTTGAAAACTCCATCCTGACCTGACATCTCACAAACCCTGTGAGATCAGTGCATTTAACGGGGTACTCCGCCCCTAGACATCTTATCCCCTATCCAAAAGGATAGGGGATAAGATGTCTGATCGAGGGGGACTCCCGCGATCTCGGCTGCGGCAGTCCAGACATCCGATGCATGTAGTGAACTTTGCTCCTTGCCAGATGACTGGCAATGCGGGCGCCGGAGGCTCGTGACGTCACGGTCACGCCCCGCTCGTAATGTCACGGCCATGCCCCCGGAATACAAGTCTATGGGAGGGGGCGTGACAGCCGTTCCGCCCCCTCCCATAGACTTGCATTGAGGGGGCATGGCAGTGACGTCACGAGCCTCCGGCGCTGCACCCGATGCTCTAAACGAACGTCGGGTGCGTTCCCAATTACTGACAGCAAGCAGAGATCTTGAAAAAAATCCAGAGTTTATTAGAAATTTGCAGATCTTTTTCTTGCACAATGGTGAAACAAAAGACGGCACCTATAATGAGTTGTCGTGAAAAGTGTTCAAAAAGGAGAAGCGCCCCCTAGTGATTCTTAGGTGGTCACATCCCTGGACACTATGGCAAACATGCAGGAGAAGCACCGCACACTGCAGAGGGTGAACTTACCTGCCATCCATACAGGTGGCTGCATCATAACAAGCATGGAAACGTTAACGATAGCCAACAACAACAGTCCCAGCTCTGTCCCCACCCACACTCATATCATGTGTCACTCACTGGTGCCCCCATCTATGGAGTGACCGGTCAGTATGACACTCCGCTCTCTCCATCACACAGCAGATATAAGTATATGCACCTTCTCAGCCTCCTTGGCCTTGTCTAGCAGTTCCTTCTTAATCTCCTCTATCCGTCTCCTGTCCTCTTCACTCAGCTCCGTGTCCTCCGCCATCATCGGGTGACTGGTCAGCTTTAGCTTCACCGAACCTTACAGGAAAAAGCAGAGGTATGTCCGTTTAAGAGACGAGACCAGTACAAGGATCAGGTCACAGGCCTCCTCTCCACACACGACCATATGCACATGTATGTGCAGGATAAGTGACATCTTACCTCTTGCTCTCCTTTCCTCCTCATCTGCACTTTGCGTCACTCGCACTGTGTGAGTCAATGGGGTCTCGTTCCTCAAGAGGCTTGTAACTCGGGCAGCAAGGGAGTCCCCGCTACTTTCATCACTTTCGGTATCCCTTCCCCGAGCATAAACAGATCCTGTTACAGCCAAAGTATTCTTCAAGCCTCCCACTGAGCTTGAAACGTTGCTTAAAAGTTGCTCACTTCGCTGCACCCTCTCAGCTACGTCCACAAATTCCCTTTCCCCCCTGCCAATAGCATCCTGGAACTTGACTGAAGATGGCATGACCTTATTTGTTGTGGCTTTACTGCAGCCTTCTGGCTCTGACCTTCGCCAATGACTCACTGGTGCGGCAAAGGTGTTTACAGATAGTTCTAAATAGGAAGAACTACCAGTATTAAGAGAGTCAGTGTTCCAGGTCCCTGCCAAATCTTTATTCACCAAATGGTCACCTGTTAAGCCACTATTGAACGAAGAGTCCCAAGACATGTCCTTCACCAGGAGATCCAAGGGGCTTGCAGATCTGCTATTCAGAGACTTAAGTGAGTCTTCTAAATTTAGGCTCCTTGAAGGAGACTCTGTGTATGGATCCCCTACTGGAGATGCTCGGTGTAAACCGGAACCTGTCCTATCGAGACTGACACCTTCTGCTAAGAGCTTCTGGATCTCTTTTAGGGTCTTGGACCCAATGAATGAGTCATTAATAGGATCCACGATGGGAGGTCTCATAGAGAAGCCCTGTAAGGATGACGCCTGCTCTTGTATAATATGACGTGGGGTGGTCCCATCGTACCCACCAGTCTCAAATTGTTCTATGATCTGCTTTACTCCTGTGGACTTCACAAGATCTTCATCGAGGAATGCTTGGGATGGCACCTCACTCAAGTTAAGATCATGGATTGGCTTAACAGCTGGAGACATAGCTACGTGGTCAGAGAGCGTCGCCAAATCTCTTCCAACACCCCGAGTCATAGTGTCGTCCTGGCTGATCGGCCTGTCATCAGCAGATCTGGGGCCGAAAGGAGGAGACAGCTCAGTAGGTAATGGAGATTCTGGCCCAGCTTCTGATCCCATAGGAATAGATACACTGGTGGTAGAAGTGGATGAATACAGGCTGGACTGGGAGATGTTCACCGCGCTCTGAGAACCACCTGACCAGAAAGAAAAATAAATTATCAGTTACAGAAACCATTGTAGGCAATAACTACATATGAACAAATTGTGTACATACATTACTATTGGAGGATAATACTATTATATGGTGCAACACCATACAGCATGCAGGCACTGAACCAGCAGGGGGTGCTAGATGTGCGCAGCTATGAAAGACAGGGTGAGCAGAGGATCAGACACTTACCTTCAGAGAGCCTCATACTCCGGCTGGGCGTTGCTGTGGATCCTTTAATTGTTCTCAGCTCTGATGGAGAGAACTCTGGTTCCCGAATGGGTCCCCTTGGTGCAAATGGTGTGAGGATAGTGGTGGGGGATTGATCAATGCCAAGGTTCTTGAGGTACGTCTGCCAGACAAAATGATCCTGGTTAAAATAAGCAGTATGCCTACGGTAAAAGTGATCAGAACCACGGGGACACTCCAGTGACAACACTACATAGAACTTCATCCCTTATTATAAATTGTGGAATTATAAGAAATATACTAAGAAAAAAATATTATATACACTGCTCAAAAAAACAAAGGGAACAATAAGATAACACATCCTAGATCTGAATGAATGAACTAATCGTATGAAATACTTTCATCTTTACATAGTTGAATGCGCTGACAACAAAATCACACAAAAATTATCAATGGAAATCAAATTTATCAACCCATGGAGGTCTGGATATGGAGTCACACTCAAAATCAAAGTGGAAAACCCCACTACAGGCTGATCCAACTTTATGTAATGTCCTTTATGTAATGTCCTTAATACAAGTCACAAGTCAGTAATGTGTGTGGCCTCCACGTGCCCGTATGACCTCCCTACAACGCCTGGGCATGCTCCTGATGAGCATTTTCTGTACAATGACATAGAACAAAACAAAACAAAAAAAAAAAAAGGGATTAAAAGAAGATGCATAGTCGGATATTGATAAAATCCCAAAATTCATAAGTTTTAAACTTATGAATTTTGGGATTTTATCAATATCCGACTATGCATATCCTTTTTTTTTTTTGTTTTATTCTATGTCATTGTACAGAAAATATACTATTTATTCCTTTTAATATGTATGATATCTGTCAACCCGCTAATATGTTACTTGTGTTTTTTCTGTATAAATCTGACGTGTTTAACACTGAACCAATCAGAGGGCTTGATGAAGAGGGGGTCCCACCCCTTGAAACACGTAGTCCACAGCGCTAAAAATAAAGGATTATATTTTATTATTTTTCCTGTCCGTATCGGCTTCTTTATAACCACCGGGTGATCGCCAGGAGGATCGCCTTTTCTTCTGCAAACTGCAGTTCTCTGTTTCTGACAAGCACATGGAAAGCTGTGCGGCCCCCCCCCCCCCCCCCCCCCCAAAGAAATGCCACCCCACACTATTACTGACCCACCACCAAACCGGTCATGCTGGGGGATGTTGCAGGCAGCAGAGCATTCTCCACGGAGTCTCCAGACTGTCACATGTGCTCAGTGTGAACCTGCTTTCATCTGTGAAGAGCACAGGGCACCAGTGGCGAATTTGCCAATCTTCGTGTTCTCTGGCAAATGCCAAACATCCTGCACGGTGTTAGGCTGTAAGCACAACCCCCACCTGTGGACGTCGGGCCCTCATGGAGTTTGTTTTAGTGGAAACATGCACATTTGTGGCTTGCTGTAGGTCATTTTGCAGGGCTCTGGCAGCTCCTGCTCCTCCTTGCACAAAGGCTGGGATAGCGGTCCTGCTGCTGGGTTGTTGCCCTTCTACGGCCTCCTCCACATCTCCTGATGTACAGGCCTGTCTCCTTGTAGTGCCTCCATGCTCTGGACACTACGTTGACAGACACAGCAATCCTTGTTACAGCTCGCATTGATTTGCCATTCTGGATGAGCTGCACTACCTGAGTCACTTGTGTGGATTGTAGACTCTGTCTCATGCTACCACTAGAGTGAAAGCACCGCCAGCATTCAAAAGTGACCAAAACATCAGCCAGGAAGCATAGGAACTGAGAAGTGGTCTGTGGTCACCACCTGCAGAACCACTCCTATAATTTCCACCTGTTGTCTGTTCCATTTGCACAACAGCATGTGAAATTGATTGTCAATCAAGTGTGACTGACTTGGAGTTACATTGTGTTGTTTAAGTGTTCCCTTTATTTTTTTGAGCAGTGTATATATGCACCTTGTGAGGCTGTAATCTACTCCAGAGCTGCACTCACTATTCTGCTGGTGAGATCACCTGTACTGATTCTGAGTTATATCCTGTATTATACACCAGAGCTGTACTCACTATTCTGCTGGTGAGGTCACTGTGTACATACATTACATTACTTATCCTGTACTGATCCTGAGTTATATCCTGTATTATACTCCAGAGCTGTACTCACTATTCTGCTGGTGGGGTCATTGTGAAAATACATTACTTATCATGTACTGATCGTGAATTACATACTTTATTATAACTCCAGAGCTGCACTTTCTATTCTGCTTGTGGAGTCATTGTGAATGCACAGATTTCCACCTAAGGACATGCAACTTACAGGTATTCTTTCTTCTATGTCTAGCTCCTCCTTCCCAGGTGTCTCTCTCGTAGGTGACCAGTTGTCTTCTCCTCCTTCCCTGGTCAGGTCATGCTTGGCAGAAGTCAGGGACGCCAGGAGCATCTCCTTCTCACGGTTACTAGAATTCGAGCTGTTGGCGTAATCTTGATCTAAGGAAACATCACTGAATTGATCCATTGTAACCAAGTTGCGATTCTGATTCTCCGATGTATCAAATCCCTCTCTTCGACCACTGTGTAAACTGTCCTTAAGTTCTGAGGGTGTTTTAGTGACAGGATGATCCTGACCTCCAACACTGGAGCCCATGGTGTTACTTTCCACCCACTTACTGGCATTATCCCTGGTGGTGGAGGAACCACTGGAGACCTGGGATTGTGCCGTTGCAGATATAGTCGTCTCATGTACTTCTGAAGGTCGGACAACTTCTTCTGCCTGATCTTCTCTGGGTAATACAGAGTTGTAAGACTGAGATCTGGTGATCTGGGAGGTGGTGGATGACTCTTTCTCTGCTGTACTCAGATTGGTCATAGAGGACGTGGCTTTGAACGAGGCAGAGAGCCCTTTCTTAGGATTAGTGGCACTTGCCTGACTAGACAGCATCCGGTTTAAGGAATCAGCCACTGCATTGTAGGCTAACTTCTTGGGAGACGTGCCGGTTATACCACGGAGAACCAAGGCATCAAATGACTGGTTAGTATTCCAGGCTCCAACCTTCTCAATATAATTCAAACTGGGCAGAGACTGAATTCTCCTCCTTTGTGGGGACAATGATCTCTGAGAGTCACTGCTCTCAGGGTACCCTTGGCTGCTCTGGACAGATTGGGGCAGAGCAGACTGAGCCACATTATGGGGAGAGGACTCAGTGGAAGGCTCTTCATTTAAAGACATGTCAGATCCGGTCAGCTTGGCCTTGATTTGCTGTATTCTACCGGAGAGCGGCTTGCGATTCATTGTAAATGTTCCAGGTGTGGACTGAGAGATGGGATGAGCTAATCTGCCAATGAACGAAGCCTCGTCCACCGGAGTGTTTCCTGCCTGTGACATCTCTGTGTCTTTATGGCCACGTTCTATGCTACAGCGAGAAGACATACTCAGCTCTTCCCGTAGGGGGGCATCCCCTTTCGTGTCTTCTACATTGCTGGGTGATTCAGTGCAGGTTTTGTTGAAGACAAGTGAGCTTTGAGGGCTGGTGGTCTCTTTCCTGATCTTGGTATCCTGTTCTTTGTATCTTTGCTGGATTTCAGAGCAGAGTTGCTTGTGGAGAGTGTCCATCAATGATGGTGGTTTCATCTGTCGCAGAGTGATACCAGACTGGTTTAGGTGACTAAGTTCATTGGGATCCTCAGTTTCTTTCTGAAGATCCTTTAAGAAATCCACTTGACTGGAGTCTCTGAATGACTCTTCTAATGACTGGTTGGAGGCTGTTTTGGGATCTATGCTCAAACCAGAATCCAAGGTGATGAGGTTCTTGGGTTCTGGATCAGGTTCTTGATGTTTACTCCCTGGAACATTCTCCGACCCACTAGATTTGGAAGAACGTCTAGAAGACCGTCCACTGCTACTTGACATTCCCACTTCTTTCTCCAACAGCTCCAACAACACAGGGGCAGGGACACTGCTCCTTAAGAAGGCACCATCTTCACTTGTGAGGTCCTTGTCTATGATAAGTGGATTAATGTTATCAGAAGATGCCACTGTTGAGACTGCTGACTTGGGCTCATTGCCTTTATAATCTTTTTCTCCATGGCTAAAAGACAGTGGGTGCTGTGAGAGGGACTGTAGCCCACCACCGACTTCCATATCCTCCTGGGCTGTCCTCAAGTAATTCTGTGATATAAAGACACTACTTTCCCCTTGGTCCATGGCCACTTCTTTACTGGCCAACTCCACAGCATCACTCATCTGTAAGGACTCTAATGGGAGTCTTGGGAACTGCGACATGTCCAGCGAAGCTCTGCAGTGATACAAAGAAGAAGAATCAGAAAAACCTGGTGAACACTACAAGCCTGAATGACTGGTCACCTATCACTTTACTATTAACAGGTCTTAAAAGGATGATTGACTATCTACCAAATCAAAGCGGATTACAGGGATGATTACAGGGATCATTTCGGTCCCCATCACTCAATGGACAACCCACTGTAGCGGTTTCTGGAAGAAGCAACCAGCTATTTCTCATCCAATACAACCTAATCAATAGTCATTTTGACCCCCCCAAAAAAATCAACAGAATTAGAAATATGTCCGCTGAACGCTCCAAGCTGACCATCCAATGTGTATGGGGACCTACAAACTATTTGATGTTGGGAAAAGAAGTGTTTGGCATTTTGAATTTCATAACCAGATCCTTTTGTCCTGCCACTGGGGACCCCAGCGATCTCGGCTGCGGCACCCCAGAACTAACTTCGCTCCGTGCCGGATGACTGGCGATGTAGGGCGGAGGCTCGTGACATCACGGCCATGCTCCCTCAATGCAAGTCTATGGGAGGGGGCTGTCACGCCCGCTCCCATAGACTTGCATTGAGGGGGCGTCGCCGTGACGTCACAAGCCTCTGGCGCTGCACCCGATGCGCTAAATGAACGTTGGGTGCAGCAGCCGAGATCGCGGGGGTCCCCATCCATTGGATAGGGGATAAGATGTCTAGGGGCAGAGTACTCCTTTAAGAAGATGATCTCTGACCCTTGCTATCATGGCCTGACTTTCACAAGACCCTCCTGGACTGTGCCGGGGAAGATCAACAACCATACCTTAGAGGAGCAAAGTCGTCCACCTCTGTCTTCTGGAATAAAGTGTCTTCAAAGAACTTGTGTCCTGATGTGGAGTCGGCAGTCATGAGAGGGAGGTGGGGGGACAGACGACTGTCCTGGATCTCTGGGGTAGAGACAGTGGCCAGGAGGTGAAGGCGAGGAGACAGACGGCTGTCCTGGACCTCTGTCATAAAAAAATAAAAACAACACAACCATTACTATCTACATCTATCTACATCTACTCCTAAGGATAGAGTGGTCGTCTACAACGTACTTACCCAGCTGTGATAAGTGTGTCTGTCCAACAAAGAAGCCTTTTCTCAGCTCAGTCTCTGACAGCAGAGTGCCCTCCTCCAGGCTGGGGAAGTCTGTATACTCCCCGCGGGCCACCGTCTCACTAAGCGTGGGCATGGCAACACTGGCATCCTCCACTGCCGGGAGTTGGTACCACGACTCAGCCGCCTGCAGGAAAGACATTCAACACAACAGATCAATCAACTTGTTATATTACACAACGTACACCGATGAGCCATCACCTATGACACTGTTCAAGCACGGGAAGTCAGCTGACCCAGGACTGACCGCTTCCTCTGACACATTAAAGGGGTACTCCACTGGAAAACATAATTTATTTATTTTTTAATCAACTGGCGCCAGAAAGTTAAACAGATTTGTAAATTACTTCTATTAAAAAATCTTATTCCTTCCAGTACCTATCAGCTGCTATTTGCTTCACAGGAAGTTCTTTTCTGTTTGGATTTCCTTTCTGTCTGACCACAGTGCTCTCTGCTGACACCTCTGTCCATGTCAGGAACTGTCCAGAGCAGTATAGGTTTGCTATGGGAATTGTTCCTGCTTTGGAGGGTTCCTGACATGGACAGAGGTGTCAGCAGAGAGCACTGTGGTCAGACAGAAAGGAAATACAAAAAGAATAGAACCTCCTGTGGAGCAAAAAGCAGCTGAAAATACTGTAAGGATTAAGATCTGCTTAACTTTCTGGCACCAACGGAGTTCCCCTTTAAGCACTGATTTCTGTGGGTCAGACTGGTGATCACATGACCCATTTACAGTAACGTAACGCATAGACGCAGCTGTGCTGGAATGAAACAGATGGCGCTGTAGAACTCGTGATGGTAATATACTTCTTTAAAGGGGTACTCCACCCCTAGATATCTTATTTCCTATCCAAAGGATAGGGGATAAGATGTCTGATCGCCGGGGTCCTGCCGCTGGGGACCCCCACGATCTCCGCTGCGGCAGTCCAGATATCCGGTGCACAGAGCGAACTTCGCTCTATGCCGGATGACTGGCGATGCAGGGCGGAGACTCGTGACATTACGGCCACACCCCTCAATGCAGGTCTGTGGGAGGGGGCGTGACGGACGTCACGCCCCCTCCCATAGACTTGCATTGATGGTGTGTGGCCGTGATGAGGGGGTGTGGCCGTGAGGTCACGAACAAGGGCGTAACGTCACAAGCCCCTGACACTCTAAACGAACGCCAGGTGCAGCAGGGAGATCGCGGGGTCCCCAGTGGCGGAACCCCAGCGATCAGACATCTTATCCTTAGGGGCAGAGAACCCCTTTAACATACAAGGGCCCCCTTGTGCACCAGGCCGCGTGTTCTGTTGGCGTAAATGCAGCGAAATGACGTAAACTGTATCGAGTGTGACATCTGTAATGTTCTGGAGGGGACAGGAGGATCCGCAAGAGATGCCACTCACGGCGCCGCTACATCTTATGTAAGAGATAAAAGACAAAAGAAGTGATGCCGACTCCAGATTTGCGTCAGCAAAATTGTTTTATTTTTTAAATTTTAATTAGGAATAAGAAAAAAAATAATAATTAGAAAGTTAACAGCCATACATTTTATTTTTATTTCAATCAATTGTCCTACAAAATAGTGAGCGGGTGTCAGAGCGGGGCGGCTATTTATAGCAGCTCCATACAGCGCGGCGCAGACAGCTCTTTTGTTTTTCAATGTGACATAACAGACGCAGAGATACAAAAAAACATAATCCAATATGCAATAAAAGAAAGTGCAACAGCTAGAAAAATATCTGAGTCACCAAGAGGAAGAGAAAATAAGGGGCAATCGGCAGAGAGGACCCCCAAAAACAGGGCAAAGAGGTGGGTATGAACCAGATATGAGATCCACACACCTTATACTACAGTCACAGCCATTCATACATAACTGCTGACAGCCAGTCACTACATCATGTCTGAGAGGTAGTCACAGCCCCACCCCTTGGATGACATCACTGATATAAGGACACTGTAGTCACAGCCCCACCCCTTGGATGACATCACCAATCAAATATAATAACACATTGATCAATGCCTCGTCCCCTGCATGACATCACAAAAATCATACTAAAATTACACTGATCACAGCGCCGCCCCTGTATTACATCACAGATATATAATGATACAAGGAATACAGCCCCGCCCCCTGTATGACATCACCAATGTGATATAATGATACAAGGAACACAGCCCCACCCCCAGTATGACATCACCAATGTAATATAATGATACAAGGGACACAGCCCCGCCCCCTTCTACAACATCACTAATACTGATCACTGCCCCACCCCCTGTATGACATCATCAATATAATATAAAAGCAAGAAAACAAATGTATCCAGCTCACCTTTTGTAGTAGTCACTGTTTGAGCACTCGTAGACATAGATCTAGAAGCCAGGATAAAGCCGAGCCGTTACCCTGGTATATATGAAGTCATAAAAAGAAAGGTTCCAGCGCCCGAAATTTTTTTTTCAAAATATTAAAAGTCCAAAATGTATTCAGTCCATATTAAAAACCAAAATTAAAACACCCTGGGGGTTTTATCTACACAGGGTGTTTTGATTTTGGTTTTTAATATGGACTGAATAAATTTTGGACTTTTAATATTTTGGAAAAAAAATTTTCGGGAGCTGGAACCTTTCTTCTTATGACATAATATAAAAGCACTGATCACAGCCCCGCCCCCTGTATGACATCACTAATATAATATAAAGGCACTGATCACAGCCCTGCCCCCTGTATGACATCACTAATATAATATAAAGGCACTGATCACAGCCCTGCCCACTGTATGACATCATTAATATAATATAAAGGCACTGATCACAGCCCCGCCCCCTGTATGACATCACTAATATAAAGGCACTGATCACAGCCCTGCCCCCTGTAAGACATCATTAATATAATATAAAGGCACTGATCACAGTTCCGCCCCTGTATGACATCACTAATATAATATAAAGGCACTGATGACAGCCCCGCCCCCTGTATGACATCACTAATAATATAGAGGCACTGATCACAGCCCCGACCCCTGTATGACATCACTAATATAATATAATACTGATCACAGCCCCGCCCCCTGTATGACATCATTAATATAATATAAAGGCACTGATCACAGCCGTGTCCCCTGTATGACATCACTAATATAATATAAAGGCACTGATCACAGCTCAGCCCAATGTATGACATCACTAATATAATATAATACTGATCACAGCCCTGCCCCCTGTATGACATCATTAATATAATATAAAGGCACTGATCACAGCCCTGCCCACTGTATGACATCACTAATATAATATAAAGGCACTGATCACAGCCCAGCCCCCTGTATGACATCACTAATATAATATAAAAGGCACTGATCACAGCCCCGCCCCCTGTAAGACATCACTAATATAATATAAAGGCACTGACCACAGCCCCGCCCCCTGTATGACATCACTAATATAATATAAAGGCACTGATCACAGCTCAGCCCCCTGTATGACATCACTAATATAATATAAAGGCACTGATCACAGCTCAGCCCAATGTATGACATCACTAATATAATATAATACTGATCACAGCCCTGCCCCCTGTATGACATCATTAATATAATATAAAGGCACTGATCACAGCCCTGCCCACTGTCTGACATCACTAATATAATATAAAGGCACTGATCACAGCCCCGCCCCCTGTAAGACATCATTAATATAATATAAAGGCACTGACCACAGCCCCGCCCCCTGTATGACATCACTAATATAATATAAAGGCACTGACCACAGCCCCGCCCCCTGTATGACATCACTAATATAAAGGCACTGATCACAGCCCCCGCCCCCTGTATGACATCACTAATATAATATAAAGGCACTGATCACAGTTCCGCCCCTGTATGACATCACTAATATAATATGAAGGCACTGATCACAGCCCCGCCCCCTGTATGACATCAATTACATAATATAAAGGCACTGATCACAGCCGTGCCCCCTGTATGACATCACTAATATAATATAAAGGCACTGATCACAGCCCCGCCCTCTGTATGACATCACTAATATAATATAAAGGCACTGATCACATCCCCGCCCCCTGTATGACATCACTAATATAATATAAAGGCACTGACCACAGCCCTGCCCCCTGTATGACATCACTAATATAATATAAAGGCACTGATCACAGCCCTGCCCCCTGTATGACATCACTAATATAATATAAAGGCACTAATCACAGCCCTGCCCCCTGTATGACATCACTAATATAATATAAAGGCACTGATCACAGCCCTGCCCCCTGTATGACATCACTAATATAATATAAAGGCACTGATCACAGCCCCGCCCCCTGTATGACATCACTGACATCATATAATAGTAATATAACAACACTGTGATCAGAAATGAAATCCGCACACATTATACTGAAGGATCAGGTATCCATCTGTACACTATAACATGTACCCGCTACAGCTGCTGTAATACAGGAAGAATAGACGGCGCCCCCCGCAGGGAGCTCTCCTGGCACTGGGCTTATCATTATGTAATCCCTGCAGATTCATCACCAGGTAACAGAGAAACAACATGAGCACCTGACCCGAGATCCATCAGGAGATTATACATTATAGGAGGGGAATAATAGGGTGTAGATATAGAAAAATATATGTTTCCTACATAATATACAGCATCCTATATAATATACAGGGATATAACAGGATGTAGATATAATATACAGGATCTATAGGATATAACAGGATAGATAGATATATATATAATATACAGGATCTATAGGATATAACAGGGTGTATATATATTATACAGGATCTATAGGATATAACAGGATAGATATATAATATACAGGATCTATAGGATATAACAGGGTGTAGATATAATATACAGGATCTATAGGATATAACAGGGTGTATATATAATATACAGGATCTATAGGGGATATAACAGGGTGTAGATATAATATACAGGATCTATAGGATATAACAGGGTGTATACATAATATACAGAATCTATAGGGGATATAACAGGGTGTAGATATAATATACAGGATCTATAGGCTATAACAGGGTGTAGATATAATATACAGGATCTATAGGATATAACAGGGTGTATATATAATATACAGGATCTATAGGGGATATAACAGGGTGTAGATATAATATACAGGATCTATAGGATATAACAGGGTGTATATATAATATACAGGATCTATAGGCTATAACAGGGTGTAGATATAATATACAGGATCTATAGGATATAACAGGATGTATATATAATATACAGGATCTATAGGATATAACAGGGTGTATATATAATATACAGAATCTATAGGGGATATAACAGGGTGTAGATATAATATACAGGATCTATAGGATATAACAGGGTGTAGATATAATATACAGGATCTATAGGGGATATAACAGGGTGTAGATATAATATACAGGATCTATAGGATATAACAGGATATATATATAATATACAGGATCTATAGGATATAACAGGGTGTATATATAATATACAGGATCTATAGGGGATATAACAGGGTGTAGATATAATATACAGGATCTATAGGGGATATAACAGGGTGTAGATATAATATACAGGATCTATAGGATATAACAGGATATATATATAATATACAGGATCTATAGGATATAACAGGGTGTATATATAATATACAGGATCTATAGGATATAACAGGGTGTAGATATAATATACAGGATCTATAGGCTATAACAGGGTGTATATATAATATACAGGATCTATAGGATATAACAGGGTGTAGATATAATATACATGATCTATAGGGGATATAACAGTGTGTATATATAATATACAGAATCTATAGGGGATATAACAGGGTGTAGATATAATATAGAGGATCTATAGGATATAACAGGGTGAAGATATAATATACAGGATCTATAGGAGATATAAAAGGGTGTATATATAATATACAGGATCTATAGGATATAACAGGGTGTATATATAATATACAGGATCTATAGGAGAAATAACAGGGTGTATATATAATATACAGGATCTATAGGATATAACAGGATGTATATATAATATACAGGATCTATAGGATATAACAGGGTGTATATATAATATACAGGATATATAGGGGATATAATACACAGGATCTATAGGGTATATAACAGGGTGTAGATATAATATACAGGATTGATAGGGGATATAGGGGATATAACAGGATATATATAATATACAGGATCTATAGGGGATATAACAGGGTGTGTGTATATATAATATACAGGATCTATAGGATATAACAGGGTGTAGATATAATATACAAGATCTATAGGATATAACAGGATGTATATATAATATACAGGATCTATAGGATATAACAGGGTGTATATATAATACACAGGATATATAGGGGATATAACAGGGTGTAGATATAATATGCAGGATCTATAGGGGATATAACAGGGTGAAGATATAATATGCAGGATCTATAGGGGATATAACAGGGTGAAGATATAATATACAGGATCTATAGGAACTATAACAGGGTGTATATATAATACACAGGATCTATAGGGTATATAACAGGGTGTAGATATAATATACAGGATCTATAGGGGATATAACAGGGTATATATATAATATACAGGATCTATAGGGGATATAACAGGGTATATATAATATACAGGATCTATAGGGTATATATAATATACAGGATCTATAGGGGATATAACAGGGTGTAGATATAATATACAGGATCTATAGGATATAACAGGATAGATATATATAATATACAGGATCTATAGGCTATAACAGGGTGTAGATATAATACAGGATCTATAGGGGATAATAGGCTGTAGATATGATATACAGGATCTATAGGATATAACAGGGTGGAGATATAATATACAGGATCTATAGGGGATATAACAGGGTGTATATATAATATACAGGATCTATAGGGGAATATAACAGGGTGCAAATATAATATACGGGATCTATAGGGGATATAATATACAGGATCTATAGGGGATATAACAGGGTGTATATATAATATACAGGATCTGTAGGGGATATAATATACAGGATCTATAGGGTATAACAGGGTGTAGATATAATATACAGGATATATAGGGGATATAACAGGGTGTAGATATAATATACAGGATCTATAGGGGATATAACAGGGTGTAGATATAATATACAGGATCTATAGGGGATATAACAGGGTGTAGATATAATATACAGGATCTATAGGGGATATAACAGGGTGTAGATATAATATACAGGATCTATAGGGGATATAACAGGGTGTAGATATAATATACAGGATCTATAGGGGATATAACAGGGTGTAGATATAATATACAGGATCTATAGGGTATATAACAGGGTGTAGATATAATATACAGGATCTATAGGGGATATAATAGGCTGTAGATATAATATACAGGATCTATAGGGGATATAATAGGCTGTAGATATAATATACATTATCTATGGGGGATATAATAGGCTATAGATATAATATACAGGATCTAGAGGTGCACCGAAATGGAAATTTCATAACCGAAACGAAACCGAAAAAAAAAAAAAATGTCTGTCCGAAACCGATACCGAAAATGACTTCTCCCCGTCTTCTGGTAAAATGCAGCGCTTCACTCATTAGATTAGTCTCCCCCACATTAGATTGCCAGCTCCCCCACATTAGGTCGGGAGTTCCCCCACAATAGTAGGCAGCTCCCCCACAATAGTAGGCAGCTCCCCCACATTAGTTCAGCATTTCCACCACAATAGTAGGCAGTTCCCCAACAATATTGGGCAGCTCCCCCAACAATATTGGGCAGCTCCGCCAACAATATTGGGCAGCTCCCCCAACAATATTGGGCAGCTCCCCCAACAATATTGGGCAGCTCCCCCAACAATATTGGGCAGCTCCCCCAACAATATTGGGCAGCTCCCCCAACAATATTGGGCAGCTCCCCCAACAATATTGGGCAGCTCCCCCAACAATATTGGGCAGCTCCCCCAACAATATTGGGCAGCTCCCCCAACAATATTGGGCAGCTCCCCTAACCATATTGGGCAGCTCCCCCCCACAATATTGGGCAGCTCCCCCCCACAATATTGGGCAGCTCCCCCCCACATTAGGTCAGCAGTTCCCCCACAATAGTAGGCAGCTCCCCCCACATTTGTAGGCAGCTCCCCCCAACAATATTAGGCAGCTCCCCCCCAACAATATTAGGCAGCTCCCCCCCAACAATATTAGGCAGCTCCCCCCACATAAGGTCAGCAGTTCCCCGACAATAGTAGGCAGCTTCCCCCCACCCCGCAGACATATACAGTGTACGGCTGGAGGCTGTATGTCTGTACTGCTGCCCACACAGTGTTCCGGTCACCGCTCCTCCGGCCCGGGGTCACATCTACTGCTATGGCCCATGGACCATAGCAGTAGGTGCCGGGACCGGGGGAGCGGTGACCGGAACACTCAAGAAGATGACGCACAGCCGGTCACTTACCAGGCCCCGGACAGCGCGCGTCCTCCTGTGATGATCCTGCGGTCCTCCGGCTTCTCTATGGTTGTACACACGGGACGTCAGTGACATCCCATGCGTACAACCATATAGGCGGAGAAGCGAAGGAGGATCGCAGGAGGACGACGGGGAATGGTGAGTGACCGGCGGACATCCTTATGTCCCGAAAAGATTTTTCGGGACACAGGGATGTCCGGGATAGGAATACTTCTTTTTATGTGCCTTTTGCCGGTCCGGGCATGCTGGGAGTTGTAGTTTCACAACAGCTGGAGGCCCCCTGGTTTTTAGTATACATACAGTATTAGTTTTTTTATGCTCTGGCCGGCCCCCGTCTGCAGCCACAGATGTTGCGGCCGGTGTAGTGTTTGTAACTTGTGCTGTGGGCGGGCAGAGGAGGTGGGTCATTATCGGCAAATTTTTTGTTGTTTCGGCATTTCCCCAAAATGGCTATTTTCGGCCGATATGTATCGGCCGCCGATATATCGGTGCATCCCTAACAGGATCTATAGGGGATATAACAGGGTGTATATATAATATACAGGATCTGTAGGGGATATAATATACAGGATCTATAGGGGATATAATAGGCTGTAGATATAATATACAGGATCTATAGGGGATATAATAGGCTGTAGATATAATATACAGGATCTATAGGGGATATAACAGGGTGTATATATAATATACAGGATCTATAGGGGATATAATAGGCTGTAGATATAATATACAGGATCTATAGGGGATATAACAGGGTGTAGATATAATATACAGGATCTATAGGGGATATAACAGGGTGTAGATATAATATACAGGATCTATAGGGGATATAACAGGGTGTAGATATAATATACAGGATCTATAGGGGATATAACAGGGTGTAGATATAATATACAGGATCTATAGGGGATATAACAGGGTGTAGATATAATATACAGGATCTATAGGGGATATAACAGGGTGTAGATATAATATACAGGATCTATAGGGGATATAACAGGGTGTAGATATAATATACAGGATCTATAGGGGATATAACAGGGTGTAGATATAATATACAGGATCTATAGGGGATATAACAGGGTGTAGATATAATATACAGGATCTATAGGGGATATAACAGGGTGTAGATATAATATACAGGATCTATAGGTTATAACAGGGTGTAGATATAATATACAGGATCTACAGGGGATATAATAGGCTGTAGATATAATATACAGGATCTATAGGGGATATAACAGGGTGTAGATATAATATACAGGATCTATAGGGGATATCACAGACTGTAGATATAATATACATTATCTATAGGGGGATAATAGGATGTAGACATAATATACATTATCTATAGGGGATATCACAGACTGTAGATATAATATACATTATCTATAGGGGGATAATAGGCGGTATACATAATATACAGGATCTATAGGAGATATAATAGGCTGTAGATATAATATACATTATTTATAGGGGATATCACACACTGTAGACATAATATACATTATTTATAGGGGATATCACAGACTGAAGACATAATATATATTATCTATATGGAGTATAATAGGCTGTAGACATAATATACATTATCTATAGGGGATATCACACACTGTAGATATAACACACAGTATTATAAGGTATCAGCAGTGATGTATAATAAGTTATACATTGTATTTTCTCACCGCAGCAGCTGCCTCTTCCCCGTCCATGTCCGGGCTCTGTCCCCGGCGCATGCGCACTGACCGCTCCTGCACACCCGCTCTCGCGCCGTTCACTCCCTGCCGTTACTATGGACGCGTCCCGAGGGCCGCAGCGGGAAGAGTGGAGGGAGCGCAGCGACACCTACTGGGGCACGTCCATATTGCAGCAACAGATGGTTCTAAACAGGAAGAAGATAGCGACATCTGCTGGGTTGTGTCTACACTGCGCTCAAAGCATGAGAATGAGCGCCTCCTGTGAGGAAATTGTGGTACTACAGAAAGAGTGCGGAGGAAAGCTGCTAAACTCATCTTCTCCGTGAGAGACGACAGCGGCATCTGCTGGATATAGACTGTATTACATGTGAAATACACGAGATAACATACAGTATACTTAGGACTATGGACTTCATCACTACGGAATATTTACAGGATAAATCAGTGGGGTCACTGTGTACCTACATTACATTACTTATCCTGTACTGATCCTGAGTTATATCCTGTATTATACTCCAGAGCTGTACTCACTATTCTGCTGGTGAGGTCACTGTGTACATACATTACATTACTTATCCTGTACTGATCCTGAGTTATATCCTGTATTATACTCCAGAGCTGTACTCACTATTCTGCTGGTGAGATCACTGTGTACATACATTACATTACTTATCCTGTACTGATCCTGAGTTATATCCTGTATTATACTCCAGAGCTGCACTCACTATTCTGCTGGTGGGGTCACTGTGTACATACATTACATTACTTATCCTGTACTGATCCTGAGTTATATCCTGTATTATACTCCAGAGCTGCACTCACTATTCTGCTGGTGGGGTCACTGTGTACATACATTACATTACTTATCCTGTACTGATCCTGAGTTATATCCTGTATTATACTCCAGAGCTGTACTCACTATTCTGCTGGTGAGATCACTGTGTACATACATTACTGCGCTCCGGGTCCCTGTTCCTCCCCGGAGTGCTCGCAGCGTTCACCTTCATGCAGCGCCCCGGTCAGACCTGCTGACCGGGAGCGCTGCATCAGTGTTACCAGCGGGGATGCGACCCGCGTAGCGGGACGCGCCCGCTCGCGGCTCGCACCCCAATCACCTCACCTGTCCTGTCCCCCGTCGGCTCAGTCCCGGCGCGCGCGGCCCCGCTCCCTAGGGCGCGCGAGCGCCGGCTCTCTGCGATTTAAAGGGCCAGCGCGCCACTGATTGGCGCCTGGCTCAATCAGCACTCCCATCTGTGCCCTCATTATTTAAACTCACTTCCCCTTCCCAGCATTGCCGGATCTTGTTGCCTCAGTGCCAGTGAAAGCGTTCCCTGTGTATGTCCCAAGCCAGTGTTCCAGACCCTCTGCCGTTGCCCCTGACTACGATCCTTGCTGCCTGCCCTGACCTTCTGCTACATCCGACCTTGCTCTTGCCTAATCCCTTGTACCGCGCCTGTCTCAGCCGTCAGTTGGGGTTGAGTCGCTATCGGGTGGAACGACCTGGGGGTTACCTGCCGCTGCAAGTCCATCCTGCTTTGCGGCGGGCTCTGGTGAATACCAGTAACCCCTTAGACTCCGTTCCCCTGGTACGGCCCACGTCATCACCCCACTGACACAGAGGATCCACCACCAGTATCCTCACAGTATACCCATCCGGATCCTGACAGTAGATCCGGCCATGGATCCCGCTGAGGTCCCGCTGCCAGTTGTCGCTGACCTTACCACTGTGGTCGCCCAGCAATCTCAACAGATAGCGCAACAAGGACAACAGCTGGCCCAACTGACCGTCATGCTGCAACAACTTCTGCCACAGCTTCAGCAACCATCTCCTCTGCCAGCTCCTGCATCTCCTCCACAGCGAGTGGCCGCTACTAGCCTCCGCCTGTCCCTGCCGGACAAATTTGATGGGGACTCTAAACTCTGCCGAGGTTTCCTGTCTCAATTTTCCCTACACTTGGAGATGATGTTGGACCAATTTCCCACAGAACGGTCTAAGGTGGCTTTCGTGGTTAGTCTGCTGTCTGGGAAGGCCTTGTCATGGGCCACACCACTCTGGGACCGCAATGATCCTGTCACTGCCACTGTCCAGTCCTTCTTTGCTGAGGTTCGTAGTGTCTTTGAGGAACCAGCCCGGGCCTCCTCTGCCGAGACTGCCCTGCTGAACCTGGTCCAGGGTAATTCTTCTGTGGGCGAATACGCCATCCAATTTCGTACCCTCACCTCTGAATTATCCTGGAACAATGAGGCCCTCTGCGCGACCTTCAAGAAAGGCTTATCCAGCAACATCAAGGATGTACTGGCCGCACGAGAAATTCCTGCTAACCTGCATGAACTTATCCATTTGGCCACCCGCATCGACATGCGTTTCTCTGAAAGACGCCAGGAGCTCCGACAGGAGAAGGACCTTGTTCGCACCAGGCGATTTCTCTCCCCGGCTCCTCTCTTCTCAAGTCCACTGCAATCTGTTCCTATGCCTTCTGCCATGGAGGCTATGCAAGTAGACCGGTCCCGTCTGACCCTACAAGAGAGGACTCGCCGCCGGAGCGAGAATCTATGCCTGTACTGTGCTAGTACCGAACACTTCCTAAAAGTCTGTCCTATACGCCCTCCGCGTCAGGAAAAACGCACTCCGATTCCTCACAAAGGTGAGACAGCTCTAGGTGTGAACTCCATGTCTTACTGTGCCTGTGCGGATTTCTCCTTCTGCTAACTCCTCCTTCTCAGCTGTGGCCTTCTTGGACTCCGGTTCTGCAGGAAATTTTATTTTGGCCTCTTTCGTTAATAGGTTCAACATCCCAGTAACCTGTCTCATCAGACCACTCTATATCTCTTCAGTCAATGGAGAAAAATTGGACTGCGCTGTGCGTTACCGCACAGAACCCCTGCTAATGTGCATTGGACTGCATCACGAAAAAATTGAATTTCTTGTCCTACCCAACTGCACCTCTGAAATCCTCCTCGGTCTGCCATGGCTCCAACGTCATTCTCCTACCCTTGACTGGACCACCGGGGAGATCAAGAGTTGGGGTTCATCTTGTCTCAAACAATGCCTCACGTCTGCTCCCATTAGTCAAACCCCTGTGGTTCCACCTATACCAGGTCTTCCCAAGGCCTACCAGGACTTTGCCGATGTTTTCTGTAAAAAACAAGCAGAGACTTTGCCACCTCATAGGCCTTATGACTGCCCTATTGACCTCCTTCCTGGTACTACTCCACCCCGGGGCAGGATCTATCCTCTGTCCGCCCCTGAGACTCAAGCCATGTCGGACTACATCCAGGAAAATTTAAAGAGGGGATTCATTCGTAATTCCTCATCCCCTGCCGGAGCGGGGTTCTATTTTGTCTCGAAAAAAGACGGTTCCCTACGGCCATGTATTGACTACCGCTGTTTAAATAAAATCACCATCAAAAACCGCTATCCCCTGTCTCTAATCTCTGAATTCTTTGACCGTCTTCATGGCGCCAACATCTTCACTAAATTGGACTTAAGAGGCGCATATAATCTCATCCGCATCAGGAAAGGGGCTGAGTGGAAAACCGCATTCAATACCAGAGACGGACATTTCGAATATCTTGTTATGCCCTTTGGGCTCTGCAACGCCCCTGCTGTCTTCCAGGACTTCGTTAATGAAATATTTCGGGACTTGTTATATACCTGTGTTGTGGTTTACCTGGACAACATCTTGATTTTCTCCTCTAGTCTAGAGGAACACCGTCGTCATGTCCGCCTAGTGCTCCAGAGACTCCGCGAAAATCAACTGTATGTCAAAATGGAGAAATGTCTCTTTGAATGCCAATCTCTTCCTTTCCTAGGTTACCTAGTCTCTGGCCAGGGACTTCAAATGGACCCAGACAAACTGTCAGTGGTTTTAGATTGGCCAAGCCCTTCTGGACTCCGTGCCATCCAACGCTTCTTGGGATTTGCCAACTACTACCGACAGTTTATTCCCCATTTTTCCACCATTGTGGCCCCTATTGTGGCCCTGACCAGGAAGAATGCCAACCCTAAATCTTGGCCTCCTCAAGCGGATGAGGCCTTCAATCGCCTCAAAACTGCCTTCACTTCTGCTCCAGTGCTGTCCAGACCTGATCCATCGAAACCTTTCTCGCTGGAAGTGGACGCCTCCTCAGTCGGAGCCGGAGCCGTACTCCTCCAAAAAAACTCTATTGGACTTAATATTACTTGTGGTTTCTTTTCTAAAACCTTCTCTCTGGCGGAAAAAAATTACTCCATTGGTGATTGTGAACTTCTGGCCATCAAGCTAGCTCTCGAAGAATGGAGGCATCTGCTGGAAGGTTCCAAACACCCCATTGTCATTTACACTGACCACAAGAATCTCTCGTATCTCCAGTCTGCCCAACGTCTGAACCCTCGCCAGGCTAGGTGGTCGTTGTTTTTTGCCCGCTTTAACTTCGAGATTCACTTTCGTCCTGCTGACAAAAACGTCAGGGCTGACGCCCTTTCACGTTCCTCTGATGCTACTGAATCTGAAGTCCCTCTACAACATATTGTACCTCCTGAGTGCCTGGTCTCCTCTGCTCCAGCTGCTATTGGACAAACTCCTTCTGGAAAGACCTTTGTCCCTCCATGCCAGCGCCTCAAGATCCTCAAATAGGGACATTCCTCTCACCTCACTGGCAATGCTGGCGTCAAGAAGTCCATCCAGCTTATTTCTCGTTTATATTGGTGGCCTACGCTGGAGGGTGATGTCACTGATTTCATTCGGGCCTGTACAGTTTGCGCCCGGGACAAGACCCCTAGCCAGAAGCCTGCTGGACTCCTCCTTCCTTTACCTGTTCCTGAACAGCCATGGTCTCAAATTGATCTGCGACGTGGATCGCCAGCCGCAGACGGACGTATCATGCTTATGGCATTCTGATATGGGGTAACTATACATGGATAATGGCTGGACATCTTTTGGACAGACTGTGGTTATGTGGACATCATAGAGGTTGCTTTTTCACCTAGGTGGTATTATTATCTGAATATCTTATCTATAAAAATTTGGAGGGTCGTATAGGATCCTGGTGATTGGATAATTGTGGTCCGGAGTTATCTGTATTAAAGAAGCGATTATTATCAGGTCATTTTTTCAGGGAGCCATCTGTTAAGCCTTTTTTTTGTGGAGGAGCCCTTATACTAGGGTCCTCACTCTATCAGTGACCTCGCTTCTTGCTATCCAACCACCTAGAGGTTGTTGCATCAGTCGGAGGATATGCAAATGAAGCCACAAATAAGCCTTGTCATCGTTTGTCTGCATTCATGTGTTTTGTATTGTATACATGTTTGCTTTGATGTATTACAAATATGTATAGTCTTAATTGTCCTCTCATTTTCTGTGTATTAAGTTGTGCCTTTGTCCATGTGTTGCACGCTATCTATATATATATATATTGTTCCTCCATATCTCTGTGCTTACTAGGTATATTTTTATACTGTTGTTGTCATCCCCTGATGAACCGTTGTATATTATAAGATACACGGAGAAACGCGTTGGGATATACAGTTGTTCATCATAGGAGAACTTTTTCTTTCTTTTGTATTGATACTAACTATTTATAGTATTGTTATTGGGTTTTTTAATGAGGATTTAATAAAATTTTAAATTTTAGCTACATGGTTCAGTGTTATTATGGTCTCAAATTGCCATGGATTTTATTACGGATCTGCCTGTATCCCATGGCAATACCGTCATCTGGGTGGTCGTTGATCGTTTCTCCAAAATGGCACATTTCATTCCGCTTCCAGGTCTTCCTTCTGCGCCACAATTGGCGAAGCAATTTTTTATGCATATTTTTCGCCTTCACTGGCTACCCACGCATATCGTCTCGGATAGAGGCGTTCAATTTGTATCGAAATTTTGGAGAGCTCTGTGTAATCAATTAAAAATCAAATTAAATTTCTCGTCCTCCTATCTTCCCCAATCCAATGGGCAAGTAGAGAGAGTTAACCAGATCCTTGGTGACTATTTGCAACATTTTGTCTCCTCCCGCCAAGACGTTGGGTCGACCTTCTACCCTGGGCTGAATTCTCGTACAATTTCAAAAACTCTGAATCCTCCGCCAAATCCCCGTTCTTTGTGGTGTACGGCCGTCACCCTCTGCCCCCCCCTCCCCATTCCCACTTCTTCTGGATTGCCTGCTGTAGATTAAGTTACTCGGGACTTCTCTGTTATCTGGAAGGAGACTCAAAAGTCGCTCCTACTGGCCTCGTCTCGTATGAAGAGACATGCTGATAAGAAGAGAAGAACTCCTCCTGTCTTCGCTCCTGGGGACAAAGTGTGGTTCTCTGCCAAGTATATCCGCTTCCGTGTTCCCAGTTATAAGCTGGGACCACGTTATCTTGGACCTTTTAAAATCAAGAGTCAAATCAATCCTGTCTCCTACAAACTTCTTCTTCCCCCTTCTCTCCGTATTCCTAACTCTTTTCATGTTTCACTTCTCAAACCTCTCGTTCTTAACCGCTTCTCTCTCAAGATTGTCGCTCCAGCTCCTGTCTCTGGCTCCTCCGATGTCTTCACTGTTAAGGAAATCCTCGCGTCCAAAATGGTCAGAGGTAAAAAAAAAAATTCTCGTAGATTGGGAGAATTGTGGCCCCGAAGAGAGGTATCCTCGACAAGGAGCTCATTCGCAGGTTCTTGGGCTCCAAAAAGAGGGGGAGACCCAAGGGGGGAGGGTACTGTTACGCCGAGCGCTCCGGGTCCCTGTTCCTCCCCGGAGCGCTCGCGGCGTTCACCTTCATGCAGCGCCCCGGTCAGACCCGCTGACCGGGAACGCTGCATCAGTGTTACCGGCGGGGATGCGACCCGCGTAGCGCCCCAATCACCTCACCTGTCCTGTCCCCCGTCGGCTCAGTCCCGGCGCGCGCGGCCCCGCTCCCTAGGGCGCGCGCGCCGGCTCTCTGCGATTTAAAGGGCCAGCGCGCCACTGATTGGCGCCTGGCTCAATCAGTACTCACACCTGTGCCCTCATTATTTAAACTCACTTCCCCTTCCCAGCATCGCCGGATCTTGTGGCCATTGTGCCAGTGAAAGCGTTTCCTGTGTATGTCCCAAGCCTGTGTACCCAGACCCTCTGCCGTTGCCCCTGACTACGATCCTTGTTGCCTGCCCTGACCTTCTGCTACGTCCGACCTTGCTCTTGCCTAATCCCTTGTACCGCGCCTGTCTCAGCTGTCAGTTGGGGTTGAGTCGCTATCGGGTGGAACGACCTGGGGGTTACCTGCCGCTGCAAGTCCATCCCGCTTTGCGGCGGGCTCTGGTGTAAACCAGTAACCCCTTAGACTCCGTTCCCCTGGTACGGCCCACGTCATCACCCCACTGACACAGAGGATCCACCACCAGTATCCTCACAGTATACCCATCCGGATCCTGACAATTACATTACTTATCCTGTACTGATCCTAAGCTATATCCTGTATTATACTCCAGAACTGTACTCACTATTCTGCTGGTGAGGTCACTGTGTACATACATTACATTACTTATCCTGTACTGATCCTGAGTTATATCCTGTATTATACTCCAGAGCTGTACTCACTATTCAGCTGGTGAGGTCACTGTGTACATACATTACATTACTTATCCTGTACTGATCCTGAGTTATATCCTGTATTATACTCCAGAACTGTACTCACTATTCTGCTGGTGAGGTCACTGTGTACATACATTACATTACTTATCCTGTACTGATCCTGAGTTATATCCTGTATTATACTCCAGAGCTGTACTCACTATTCTGCTGGTGAGGTCACTGTGTACATACATTACTTATCCTGTACTGATCCTGAGTTATATCCTGTATTATACTCCAGAGCTGTACTCACTATTCTGCTGGTGAGGTCACTGTGTACATACATTAAATTACTTATCCTGTACTGATCCTGAGTTATATCCTTTATTATACTCCAGAGCTGTACTCACTATTCTGCTGGGGAGGTCACTGTGTACATACATTACATTACTTATCCTGTACTGACCCTGAGTTCGCTGCCCCCTTCTTCCCCCTCCCCCATGATCGGTGCCTCGGTACCATGATAATCCCCCCTGTCTGGATGAGTCAGCCCCATTGTGGAGGAGACACAGCCCCATCCTCCCGGTTCTATGTGTAAAGCCGCTCGTCTATTATGGGATGATTAGACGGAATGAATATTTATCAGAGATCCTCGAGATGTGGGGGGAGGAGCGGCCACATGACTGGGTTACAGCTGAAATCCCACAGATAACATTCCCACACCTGCTAGATCAGTGGTCTTCAACCTGCGGACCTCCAGATGTTGCAAAACTACAACTCCCAGCATGCACGGACAGCCAATGGCTGTCCGTGCATGCTGGGAGTTGTAGTTTTGCAACATCTGGATGTCTGCAGGTTGAAGACCACTGTGGTAGATCATAGACATCAGGGTCTTATAGGAGGAGATTCTGATTAATGTAACAGTAGACTCCGGTCTTGTCCCTCTCCTCCATGCTTTACCTGCCTACATCTCTCCTCATCCTGACCTCTCATGCTGCCCCTGTACATTGGAATGTCTCCCTCTGCAGCGCCTCTGGTGGTTCCGCCTGCCCACTGCATGGCAGATGAAGAGAAAGGGGCTCTGTATTGATGGGGCCCTCAGCCATCATATATGTATCTCCTATACAGCTACACATAGACAAAGGAGGAGGAGCTGCTGAGACAACACCACACTGACAATGAGAGGACTACACAATTTCCTGTCAGGAGAGAGGGGGGAGCTGCTGAGACAACACCACACTGACAATGAGAGGACTACACAACTTCCTGTCAGGAGAGAGTGAGGAGCTCCTGAGACAAGACTACACTGACAATGAGAGGACTACACAACTTCCTGTCAAGGGGGAATCTCGGAAAAATGTACCAAAGTTAGTACATTGTATGATAAGATTATTTAAGCTTTTTGTAATCCCCGAATATATTATTAAATCCTTATAAACCTGATATAAGACCTAGAGATGAACGCTCTGCAGGAAGAGACCCGGTGGTCATGTGACCATGGAGGTTACTATGGGTTACAGATGATTTGAGGACACAGGTGACAAGAGCGAAGAGGAGATAATGAAATCTGTGAGAATATTCATCCCTGACAGCCGTGACTCATCCTGCGAACATGGGGGAGGGGAGACACCAGCCACCGCTGAGACGTGTATCTAATCCTATCAGGTGTGATACTGCCTGCTGAGACGTGTATCTAATCCGGTCATGTGTGATACTGCCTGCTGAGACGTGTATCTAATCCTATCATGTGTGATACTGCCTGCTGAGGCGTGTATCTAATCCTATCATGTGTGATACTGCCGGCTGAGACGTGTATCTAATCCTATCATGTGTGATACTGCCGGCTGAGACGTGTATCTAATCCTATCAGGTGTGATACTGCCGGCTGAGACGTGTATCTAATCCTATCATGTGTGATACTGCCTGCTGAGACGTGTATCTAATCCTATCAGGTGTGATACTGCCTGATCAGCTGTGTATCTAAGCTTATTATGTGCGATACTGCCTCATCAGTTGTGTATCTAATCTTATGATGTGTGATACTGCCTGCTGAGACATGTATCTAATCCCATCATGTGTGATACTACTGTGGTGTCCCGGTACAGGACCTTGTCCTGTTCCTGTCTTAAGTCCCCTCAGGAAGAGTCCCTGCAGTCCATAGGGCTCTCCTGCAGGGCTTTCCCCCCCTTGCTCATCAGTTATTGTTTCATAACTATGCATATAATATGTCTGTATATTGTTCAGTGTATATAAAGGATGTACAAATGTATAAAATGTATAGGACCTTCTTGGGTCATGTGATACTGTCATGTGATGTACCCAGAGTTCCCTGGGTTCAGGACCTCCAGGCTTGACAACCAATGGGATTATTCCAGCCCCCCTAGTATATAAGGGGCTGTAGTTTCTAAACTCACTCTCTTGGTTCCTGCTTCTCATCCTGTACACTACAACATATACTACATTCATCTCATCTAGGCCAAAGCCTAAGGAACCTGCAGCCACTTCAAAACGTGAGTTATCAAGCTCTATCTACAACTCCTAGTGACTACTACTCAACTCAAGCATACAGTTAGTAGCACAGTGGCCTGCATAAATCTCAATACTACAAGTCCCAGCAAGCCTGTGAGGTATCCTGCATCCCGGTTGCCTCTAGAGAAACTGCAGAATTGTAAAGACTGTTCTATAAGAAGTTTAAGTAAAAGTTCCAGTTATCGCACAATTCCTGCTGTGGACTTTCCTTTATTTCCTGCCATTTCTGGGTTGGTTATCAGCAGGGCCTTATACAGAAAACAACCACATCCTGGCATCACGAAAAATCAGGGGTTAATAACACCTTACCCCACAGGGTTAATACCACCGGACCCTGCTACATCATTGCAACACCCCAGACACCTCTAATCCTATCATGTGTGATACTACCTGCTGAGCTGTGTATCTAATCCTATCATGTCTGATACTACCTACAGAGCTGTGTATCTAATCCTATCATGTGTGATACTACCTTCTGAGCTGTGTATCTAATCCTATCATGTGGGATACTACCTATTGAGCTGTGCATCTAATCCTATCATGTGTGATACTACCTGCTGAGCTGTGTATCTAATCCTATCATGTCTGATACTACCCACAGAGCTGTGTATCTAATCCTATCATGTGTGATACTACCTACAGCGCTGTGTATCTAATCCTATCATGTGTGATACTATCTTCTGAGCTGTGTATCTAATCCTTTCATGTGGGATACTACCTATTGAGCTGTGCATCTAATCCTTTCATGTGTGATACTACCTTCTAAGCTGTGTATCTAATCCTATCATGTGTGATACTACCTACAGAGCTGTGTATCTAATCCTATCATGTGTGATACTACCTACAGAGCTGTGTATCTAATCCTATCATGTGTGATACTACCTTCTGAGCTGTGTATCTAATCCTATCATGTGGGATACTACCTATTGAGCTGTGCATCTAATCCTATCATGTGTGATACTACCTTCTGAGCTGTGTATCTAATCCTATCATGTGGGATACTACCTATTGAGCTGTGCATCTAATCCTATCATGTGTGATACTACCTGCTGAGATGTGCATCTAATCCTATCATGTGTGATACTACCTACTGAGCTGTGTATCTAATCCTATCATGTGTGATACTACCTACTGAGCTGTGTATCTAATCCTATCATGTGTGATACTACCTACTGAGCTGTGTATCTAATCCTATCATGTGTGATACTACCTGCTGAGCTGTGTATCTAATCCTATCATGTGTGATACTACCTACGGAGCCTTGTTTCTCAGGGGGCACATCGGTTGTTGATCCAGAATACAGTGGTACTGCAGGCCACAGCAGCTCTCTGGCTCCTCACTTTCTTCTGACAGGAAGTTGTGTAGTCCTCTCATTTCAGCGTGGTGTTGTCTCAGCAGCTCCTTGGCTCCTCCCTCTCTCCTGACAGAAAGTTGTGTAGTCCTCTCATTTCAGTGTGGTGTTGTCATAGCAGCTCCCCAGCTCCTTCCTCTTTCCTTACATGAAGTCATGTAGTCCTCTCATTGTCAGTGTGGTGTTGTCTCAGCATCTCATTGGCGCCTTCTACCTTTTATGTGAGATTTAGGAAGAATGAAATGTGGTTATAGTGACATAGGCAGAGTAACAGGCAGGGAATGAATACAATAGGTTCTGTAAGCTTACAGAATGTGTAAAGGTTTTCTGTAAAATTAGATGTTCTGCAGCAGCTTTGGGAGGGGGAACTGGCAGAAGTGCTGTGAAAAGGGATTAGGCAAGGCAGGAAGACTGTAATGAAGAGCTGAGGGAAAGCAATGCATCCTGGGATTGTGGGCAAAGATACAGGGTACTCCAGCTCCTCAAAAAAACAGGTTAAAAAGTAGATATTTATGTAAGTTTCATCTTAAAATCCAAACAGCATTTCTGCCACGCCCCCTCCTATAGACTTGCATTGAGGGCGCGTGGTGGGGTGTGATGTCACGAGGAGGCGGAGCCGTGACTTCACGATACTCCGGCCCCTGTATCGTGAGTCATCACGCACAGTGCTCCATGACTCGGGGGGGCTGCAGGAGAGATTTCGGGGGTCCCCAGCAGCAGGACCCCTCTGATCAGACATCTTATCCCTATCCTTTTGGATAAGATGTCTAGGGCGGAGTACCCCTTTAATGATAACATATAAATGAAGTCCCACTTAAAGGGGTACTCCCATGAAAACCATTTTTTAAATCAACTAGTGCCAGAAAGTTAAACAGATTTGTAAATTACTTCTATTAAAAAAATCTTAATCCTTCCAGTACTTATCAGCTGCTGCATACTCCATAGGAGTTTTTGAATTTCTGATGAAGCCCGCATGCGCAGGTGAGGCAGCTGTCACTCCTGTGACGTTTGCAGTGTCCTGCACTTACTCCCAACACTGGCTGTATGTGATAGAGGGTGTGATGCAGGGCAGGGGAAATTACCCTAGGGGCAGATGGCATTAACCCCTTGTATTCGTGTCGCCTATAACACCCGAAGGTATACCGCTGGATCCTGGGCTGGGCATAATAATGACTCCGACGCCAAGTTATGGAACAACAGTAACTTTACTGAATTAGACAGGTGGAACAGTCTATACAGCTCAGCCAGGGCCCACGGAGGTCACCAGTGACTTCAGAGACCTTAGGACTTACTGGGACTTGTAGTGGACTGGGATAATTCTGATGCAGGCCCCGCTGAGGTTGACTGTGAATTGACTGACTATACCCCGCTTGTAGCTTACCAGCTCTGACCTGGACCTGGGGGTAGTGGACTTGTAGACTTTGACAGACTTTAGGCCTCCTCTGGACTCCAGACAGACTCCTAGGACTTGAGTGCACTGGGGTTCAGCAAAGACTTACCGTATTTTTTGTCATATAAGACGCACCCAATTTTAAAGGATAAAATAAAAAAGATTCTGAACCAAATACAATGTAAAGTATAGGACAGTGATCTTCAACCTGCGGACCTTCAGATGTTGCAAAACTACAACTCCCAGCATGCCCGGACAGCCGTTGGCTGGGAGTTGTAGTTTTGCAACATCTGCAGGTCCGCAGGTTGAAGACCACTGGAGGAGATAGTACTCACGTGTCCCCGTCGCTCCGGACCCGTCACCGCTCGTCACCGCTGCCCTGGATGTCGCCCTCCATCTCTGCTGCCGGGTATCCTCGCTCTCCGTCGCTGCCATCACGTCGCTACACACGCCGCTCCACACGCCACTCCTATTGGATGATGGGACGGCACGCGCGACGACGTGATGACGACAAATTAGAGCGCCGGCCATGCAGGGGATCCCGGCACGGAGTAGACACCAAGGAGGCAGGTAAGGTCCCTCCCGGTATCCTGTAAGCTGTTCGGGATGCCGCGATTTCACCGCGGCGGTCCCGAACAGCCCGACTGAGCAGCCTGGTTAGTGTCACTTTCACTTCAGACGCGGCGGTCAGCTTTGATCACCGTGTCTGAAGGGTTAATACAGGGCATCACCGCGATCGGTGATGTCCTGTATTAGCCGCGGGTCCCGGCCCTTGATGGCTGCAGGGACCGCCGCGATAGGACAGGGTTTTAATGTATATTTTCCGTATGAGACGCACCAACTCCCCCCCCCCCCCCCCCAGTTTTGGGGAAGAAAAAGTGCATCTTATACGGCGAAAAATACGGTAGTCTCCAAAGAGAAGAGACTCCTCCCAGGGCTTATATAGGGGGAGACTCTGGTGGGGTCCAGTAGGTCATTCTTCGATCACATGGTCACTGACACCTCACTGGGTTACAATCGCGTGACAGATGTGTGGTGTCCCGGTACAGAACCTGGTTCTGTACCATCCTTAAGTCCCCTTAGGAAGAGTCCGTTAGGTCCACAGGGCTCTCCTGCACGGGTTCCCCCATATTACGTGTATAAATGCCATGTGTATTTATTATGTTCATTTAATGTGATTGCTCGTTTGTATAAAGTTGCACAAAGTGTATAGAGTGTTGGTCATGTGCAGTCACATGACTTACCCAGAGTTCCAAGGACACAGGTAGCCCAGGCAACCAGCTACCAATGGGCTTTAGTCTAGCCCCCTAGTATATAAGGGGCTGTAGTCTCTAGTCGCACTCTCTTATCTTCTGGATCTAAAGCACAAGTCCTGTATATTCCAAATTCATCTCGTCTAGGCCAAAAACCAGCAGCCACTTCTAAACTGTAAGTCAAAGCTACTTCTACAAATCAAGTACCTACTGTCAAGCTCAAGTTATATCAGTAGTACAGTGGCCTGCATAATTATTGCCATAACTACAAGTCCAAGCAAGCCTGCGAGGTTCCCTGTGTCCCGGTCACCTCTGTGGAAACTGCATTATTGTAAAGACTGTTTCCTGCATATTACAAGTTAAAGCTCCAGTTACTTCAAAACCGTTGCTGTGGACATTCCTTCATTGCGTGACGTTTTTGGGCTGGTTGTTAGCGGTCCCTATACCGAAAACAACCACACCCTGGCGTCACGAACACTAAGGCGTTGACAACATCTTGCCCCCGGGGTTAATTCCATCAGATCCCGTTACCTACACTGCAACACCCCGTGGTCACCACAGATGTTTTTAAAGCTACAACATTTTATATACCGTATTTTTCGCCATATAGGACGCTCCGGCATATAAGACGCACCCAATTTTAAATGAGGAAAATCTAGAATACAATGTAAAGTACATGACAGTGATCTTCAACCAGCGGACCTCCAGATGTTGCAAAACTACAACTCCCAGCATGCCCGGACAGCAATTGGCTATCCAGCATGCCAGGAGTTGTAGTTTTGCAACATCTGGAGGTCCGCAGGTTGAAGACCACTGGTATAGGAAGTTATACTTACGTGTCCCCGCCGCTCCGGACCCGTCAACGCTCGTCACCGCTACCCTGGATGTCGCCCTCCATCGCTGTCGCCGCGTCCACAGGGTGTCCCCGTCGCTCCGGAATGTCTTTGCTGCCCGGTATCCTCGCTCGCACGCCGCTCCTATTGGATGACGGGACGGCATGCGCGACGATGTGATGACGACGAAGGAGAGTGTTGGCCATGCAGGGGATCCCGGCACGGAGCAGACACCGAGGAGGCAGGTAAGGTCCCTCCCAGTGCAGCCGGGTTAGTGTCACTTTCCCTTCAGACGCGGCGATCGCCACGTCTGAAGGGTTAATACAGGGAATCACCGCGATCGGTGATGTCCTGTATTAGCCGCGGGTCCCGGCCGTTGATGGCCGCAGGGACCGCCACGATAGGACAGGGTTTTAATGTGTATTCGCCGTATAAGATGCACCAACTCCCCCCCCCCCCCCCCCCCCCAGTTTTGGGGAAGAAAAAGTGCGTCTTATACGGCGAAAAATACGGTACATTACATAGCATTACAATAACTGTACAAGGGGAACAGATGCAGAGGGCCCAGCGGACACTATAGGGAGGCTGCCTGACAGGGCAGCCAGGGTACAATGGTACAACTCCTATACCAGGCCACTATATATAATATAAATATATATAATATATATATTGTCCTAGTCAGGATGCATTTGTCTGCTCTTTATTTGTTTTATATGGTATCTTCTGATGTGCAGTGGGCGCTCCTGAAATTTAAGGGAATATGCTGTGGATGAATTCTGTGCACAGGAGGTGTCTGTTTGTTTTCTTGTCGTGTCCCTTAGGTGTGGCCATGAGGTGTGCTCAACTTTCTTCAGTTGCGGGGAGAAGATGCTGTAAGCCAATGGGCCCCATAGCACAGGACCTTGGAGTAGAAAGCCTTCGGCAGCTCAGAATCTCAGAGTCACCTTGTACCTGAAAATGCACACAACCAAAGGAAGAGCTTCAATATTTGTTTCATGCATGCAATTCCCATGTACAGTGATCCCTCAACTTACAATGGCCTCAACATACAATAGTTTCAACATACAATGCTATGGACAGTCCAGATCTACGTAACATGTCAATGGCTGGAAGATCTCACCGATCAGAATGGACATTTTACTGGTAAAACACATGTATAACTGAAGTCATGCACTGACTGTTAGTGTCTGTTAGCGCCCCCTACAGTACAGGGAGGAATTACATGTTCTGTACTACTCTTCACCTGTGCTACAGTTAGCTGCTCCTTTAGACACCAGGTGAGGGCGGCTCCATTTTACTTTTTTAGGACACTGTGTGTACTGTACAGGACCCTGAAGAAGCTCCTGTCCTCTACATAGACTGTGATTTACAGCTCCAACAGATCTTTCTTACTTATGTAAGTACTTGCTTTATATGCATTAGTTATCTACTTATTTTTCTTTATTCCTCACTTTTTTCTATTTTTGAATGACATTTTGGGACTTCAGAACCAATTACCAGGTTTCCATAGAGTTCTGGTCTCAACATACAATGGTTTTAACATACAATGGTCGTCCTGGAACCAATTAATATTGTAACTTGAGGGACCACTGTATGTTTCTTTTATCCATTTGTATGTCCTTATCTATGCAGTATAAAAATGTGAAATAGGTGTAAAATGGTGAATGTAAATCTCAGGTACAACTCTTCGGCACTTAAACCAAATACGAGTGGTCAACATCAGAGGCACCAACCACAGTGTTAACCCTCAGGAAGGAACTCTTTGCACTTTCTACAAGTCGTCACTACTTTGTTCTGCCCCTGTGAGGGACTGTGCCTAAGACTTGTCTCAGGAACAGTTTGCACTAAATAATGATGTTCCAGTTTTCTACCCTAGTCAATCTCTAGCCTCCAGGATGGGGCACTCAGAGCGGATGTTCTTAAGAAGGGGAGTTTGTGGTATCCCAGCACCGAAGGCTGTTTTGTGGGCTAAAGATTGCCTGAGGCATCCTTGCTATCTCTGTTGGGCCCACTGCTCCTTGTCTGACCTGTTATAATGTGATATATTGTTGTGTTATGTATACACTTTTGCACTGTACCTTTAAGGGATTGGGTAGAGTGACCAGGTGACCCTGATGCCCCAATGGGAGACCCCCAAACCTTGCCCTTATGTAGTGTAGGGGGAGAGGAGAGTTCAGTTGGAGAGTGAGTGCAGTCAGTCAGAGTGAGGGAGAGTGTGTTCCAGCTAGTTAGCCGAGGTACAGAGGAAAATCCTAGGGAGAAGAAATTCCACAGCCACGCCAATTTCAGGAAAAGCCCCATTCATGTGTCAATCAGCCCATGGGCCAATAGGAGTCGGCAAGGGGGTTGGGAGGTTTTATACTAAAAATAAATCTGTGTTAAATGACACTGATTACACAGTACTACCACCACCCCTGCCAGTCCACCAACTCCTGCTGTACCCTGGATGATGACAGTCCGCCAATTCTGTAGTTACTCCCAAAAAGGGGAAATTTTTTTTGAATGCCTGGAACAAGGTACCGCGTCTTCCAATACCGTGTGCATTTTAACACTGTCAGACATCTAACATCAACCAGGGTTACTTATGGTGCTTTATTTTAATGTGAATAAGCCTAAAAAAACATCAATGCATTATTGAAGCTGTTATTTACCATTGGCTACTGCATGTTGCCATAACTGAGCCTTAAAACTACTTTAAAACTACTTAAATACATTCCTAGCAGTGTTATAGGGGGCTTTGGAGCTGTCGGGCAGTGTTATATGGGGCTTTAGAGCCATTAGGCAGTGTTAGAAACATTATAAACCTACAACCAGCACTCAATAAGAGTCCAAAAATATAAATTCAAAAAGTGAAAAAGCTTTATTTAGAACAATATCAGAAGCACAATATGGGACCCACCCAATTAAAACACCCCACCCTTAAAATTGAACCCCACAAAATGGACAGGGGATAGCTCATCTCTAGACCCTAGCATACATGAAAAAAATCACAAGAATAACAAAGTCATGAAAAATAATGTGGTCATATGTTATTACATAAAATCTTACAAGAAAGATGAAAAGCTCAGATACTCATTCAAACCTTTGAGGGCCATCGTGTCCAATTTGATTATCCATTTAGTCTCTTTTCTAAGGAGGGCATTCATAATATCCCCCCCTCGGTTGCCCATATACACCCTATCTATTCCTTTCACGGTGAGAAGTCTCCAATTGGATTGGTGGTGCTCTCTAAAGTGCCTTGCTACTGGTTTCCCTCTCATGCCTGGTTGGTCACACCAATCCTCTTGGGCTGATCTTTTTATATCACGGATGTGTTCCATTACGCGCATTTTCAGTTCACGTGTTGTCATTCCAATGTATGTCTTCTGGACACTGTGCGCAATAGACTACACCCGCAGTAGTACAACTGATGGTGTGAACGATACGGTATTTCTTAGTGCCATCCCAGTTTTCAAAATTGCCTGTTCTTGTCATTACCATGCAAGCCCCACATCCCCCACATGGCTTACTGCCCCAAGGGGGGCCCTTTGTTCCAAATGGTGGCCCTTTGTTCCACATAGTGGCTTTTTACTAGAAGGTCCCTAAGATTAGGAGACCTTCTAGGTGTTAGAAACATGTTTGGGGCTTATTAATTTGCCAGATTACGTGGAACTGACAATTTCGAAAAAGTTTGCTCACCTCTAATGAAGACCTATCTTGGGGGGGGGGGGGGGTCTACAGGGAAAAAGTGGTCAAGGCGGAGGCACAGCACCTATGGAACTTTAATTATGAAACATTGAAGACATTTGGGGAGGACAAAAAAAAATCTGTCTACCTTCATTATAGTAAAATCACAACATAAAGTTTTTCTTTCAAGGCCTCGACCACTTTGCAGAGGAAGGTGAACCAAATAAACTTCTAAGTAATGTTTTGAAGAATCAAGAAAATTGGTTGTTTCTTTAGTTCCTGTGAGGTCTGCAGTGGCGTTGCTAGGGTTGGTGTCACCCGGTGCGGTAGAAAATGGTGTCACCCCCATACCTACCCCCTCCCCTCAGTAAGTTTTTAGCTTATTGTGACAGACACCACTGTTGTAGCGCATTGTGAGAAATTCCAGTATAATAATCAGATATACCAGCTGCCACAGAATGGGAAAGTGTTAAAGAAGTTTTCACCATTTAAATATACAGCTCCCAGAATTACTTAAAGGGGTACTCCACTGGAAAACATTTACTTTTATATAGACTGGTGCCAGAAAGTTAAACAGATTTTTAAATTACTTCTATTTAAAATCTTAATCCTTACAGTACTTATATAAACTGTTATATTCTCCACAGGAAGTTGTGTAGTTCTTTCCAGTCTGTCCACAGTGCTCTGTCTGTCCATGTTAGGAACTGTCCAGAGCAGGAGAGGTTTGCAATGGGGATTTGCTCCTACTATGGACAGTTCTTGACATGGACAGAGGTGTCAGCACAGAGCACTGTGGTCAGACAGAAAATAAATTAAAAAAGAAAAGAACTTCCTGTGAATCACTTATACAGCAGCTAATAAGTACTGGAAGGATTAAGATTTTTAAGTAGAAGTAATTTATAAATATGTTTAACTTTGTAGCACCAGTTGATTAAAAATTATTTTTTTCCAGTAGAGTACCCCTTTATGCAGTGGTGAGGTTATGCTGGGAGTTGTAGTTTCACTCATCATAACTGTAGAACTGACAAGTGACTCCAGCTCTGATAGGACATAGAGAGGAGAATGTACAATGATATCAGTGACTACAGGTGACGTCTTCTCTATAGTGAGGAGAATACACAATGATATCAGTGACTACAGGTGACGTCTCCTCTATAGAGAGGAGAATATACAATGATATCAGTGACTACAGGTGACGTCTTCTCTATAGTGAGGAGAATACACAATGATATCAGTGATTACAGATGACGTCTTCTCTATAGTGAGAAGAATACACAATGATATCAGTGATTACAGGTGACGTCTTCTCTATAGTGAGGAGAATACACAATGATATCAGTGACTACAGGTGACGTCTTCTCTATAGTGAGGAGAATACACAATGATATCAGTGATTACAGATGACGTCTTCTCTATAGTGAGAAGAATACACAATGATATCAGTGATTACAGGTGACGTCTTCTCTATAGTGAGGAGAATACACAATGATATCAGTGATTACAGGTGACGTCTTCTCTATAGAGAGGAGAATACACAATGATATCAGTGATTACAGATGACGTCTTCTCTATAGTGAGGAGAATACACAATGATATCAGTGACTACAGGTGACGTCTTCTCTATAGTGAGGAGAATACACAATGATATCAGTGACTACAGGTGACGTCTTCTCTATAGTGAGGAGGATAATACAGAATGATATCAGTGACTACAGGTGACGTCTTCTCTATAGTCTTCCCTTATCTAATTCAGATGGTACATACCGCCTGGTCCAGCTAAAACTTCTCTCTGCAGAATGTGACGCCCAGACGTCTCCTCACTATGTCAGCGCATTCTCATCCTCTATATGAAAACAATAATTATTATAAACCTGCCAGACACTGTATCCTCTAAATATAATACTACTATACACTATACTCTTTGATTATAAACCTTCCATACACCGTACCAACTGAATATAATACTACCACACACTGTACATTCTGAATACCAACACATACTGTACACTCTGAATATAAATCTGCCACATACTGTACCCTCGGAATATACCGCCACACACTGTACCCTCTGAATATAAATCTGCCACATACTGTACCCTCTGAATATAAATCTGCCACATACTGTACCCTCTGAATATACCGCCACACACTGTGCCCTCTGAATATAAATCTGCCACATACTGTACCCTCTGAATATAAATCTGGTGGTGTTGCTAGTTGATGATGGGGGTGCTACTGGCCATCCCCCCTGGCAGTATCACCCCCATTGTCCATCGGCAGGATCATCCTCCTGGCAGGAGCACCCCCATCATCCACCATCAGGATCTGCTGATGGAGGTGCTGCTGCTGGGGGGGGGGGGGGGGTTGCTGGTGGATGATGAGGGTGCTACTGCCAGGGGGGGGGGGAGCAATAGGTAGGCAGCAATTCCCCCACTTAAGGTAGGTAGCAGTTCCCCCACATTAGGTAGGTAGCAGTTCTCCACATTAGGTAGATAGCAGTTCCCCCACATTAGGTAGGTAGCAGTTTCCCCACATTAGGTAGGTAGCAGTTTCCCCACATTAGGTAGCATAGATTCCCCACATTTGGTACCAGTTACCCCACATTAGGTAGTAATATCCCCACATTAAGTAGCACAGATTCCACACATTAGGTAGCACAAATTCCACACATTAGGTAGCACAAATTCCACACATTAGGTAGCACAGATTCCACACATTAGGTAGAAGTTTCCCCACATTAGGTAGCACAGAATACCCACATTATGTAGCAGCCTTCGCACATTAGGTAGCAATTTTCCAACATTAGGTAGCAGTTTCCCCATATTAGGTAGCATAGATTCCCCACATTTGGTAGTAGTTTCCCCCCATTAGGCCGCAGGTTCCCTTGCATGTTCCCCACAATAGGTCAAAGTCTCCCCACATTAGATCGCTGGTTCAAACAAACCCCCCCCTCCCCCCACACAAAAAAAAAAACACACACACACAACACAGAGACACACACACACACACAGATAGATAGAGAGAGAGAGAGACACACACACACACAGTCAGAGAGACACACACTCACAGAGAGACACACACAGAGTCACACACACACAGTCACACAAAGACAGAGAGTCACACACAGAGATTGCGACAGACACACACAGTCACACACACAGAGATTGCGACAGACACACACAGTCACACACACAGAGAGACACACACTCACAGACACACACACACAGTCACACACACACAGACAGTCACACACAGACAGAGACACACAAACGGAGAGAGATAGACACTCACTTACCCATCCAGCGCAGCGCTCCTTCTCTCCGGTCGCTCTGCGAGTGACGTCACGTCCTCCTGCGCCGGCCCTGCGGAGGGACGTCGGACCAGCGCAACAGAAGACGTGGGGACGCAGGCCGGTTCACTATGCAGGTGACGGGGGGGGGCGCTAGTACGGAGACGCAACAAGTGAGGGGGATGCTAGTATGGAGACAGGCAGCGCAACTGAGGACCGGCGGCGTACCTGGTGTCACCCCATCAGGATGGTGTCACCCGGTGCGGGCCGCACCCCCCGCACCCCGGTCGCAACGCCACTGGAGGTCTGTACTACATAAATCTCAATACAAGGACAAATCATTGAATATACAAAATTTTTAGTGTTAATAGAATGATGTAGGCATTATGTGGTAGCATTCTGAGGTTTGATGAACTCTCTCGACTGGCAGCACATACTGGTAAATAGAACATGTGTGATTTCTTAAAAAATGACTCCTGGGAAGGATATCCTTCAGATTCCAGGCTCGTACTCCACCCCTAGACATCTTACTCCCTATCCAAAGGATTGGATCCCAGCAGCGGGACCCCCGTGATCTCGGCTGCGGCACCACAGACATCTGGTGCGCGGAGCGAACTTTGCTCCGTTCCAGATGACTGGCCATGCGGGGCGGAGGCTCGTGACATCACCGTCACGCCCCGCTTGGGACTTCAAGGCCGCACCCCCTCAATGCAAGTGTATGGGAGGGGCGTGACGGACGTCATGCCCCCTCCCATAGACTTGCATTGAGGGGGCGTGGCTGTGACGTCATGAGCCTCCAGCGCTGTACCTGTCACTCTAAATTAACGCTGGGTGCAGCAGGGAGATCGCTGGGGTCCCCAGCGGCGGGACCTCCGCGATCAGACTTCTTACTTTTAAGCTACAATCAGTAAGTGTTGCAATAAAGACTTATTTTAGGGGGGGTTTACCAGGAAAAAGCAGAAGATATTAGGCATAAAGTGGTCAATTTACGCCTTCAAGAGACCCTTAGGAAAGACTCGTCCCCAGGATCTGATGGAAATTTGTAAATCATTTTTTAGATATACTTCTTCCAATGCTACTAGAGGTCTTTAATGGATCCTGAATGGTGGAGTCTCTGTCTGTATCTATGGGAGAAGGGAACATAGTCCTCATACTAGAGAATGCTATATACCAATAACCTTACTAGATACAGATGTCAAACTAAAGTTTTAGTCAATAGGCTCATAATAAAATATCTAAATTTACTCCAAGCTTGGTTGCTATTTCATCTTGGACAGCCTGTGCATCTATGAAGAAGAGGAGTGTAGGCCCCACAACTTCCCCAAGTCCCCATGAAGTTGGTCCCCTTTATTTTAGCCCTGTGATCCACCCCCTCCCTACTCCCATAGTCTCCCATGCCCCTCCCCACCCCCATAGCTCCAAGCCCTTTTCTCGATCACAGACTGTATTGTTTGGTTACTTGGAATTTGGTGTTTTTCTCTTTCAGGATTGAGCGGAGTGTTAGTGTAGCATGTGGTATGATGTACAGCTTAGGGAACCTGTGCTGTATATTGTACTGTCATGCTTTGTGTGATTGCAATCTATTGTATGACTTGTAAGCCTGAACGATCAATAAAGCTCTTTCAATAACTGAATGGATTTTTTTCTGGTAGATCACTACTTAAGAACCTTGAGAGGGTCTTTATTAAGACACAAGTTGGGTGGCTTTGCTCCATCCTGTTGGATGCTGTAAAAGCCTTTGACAAGGTGCAGTAGAGGCTCCTTTGGAAAACTATTAAGGATTTCAGTCTAGGACATAGTTTTATTCAATAGATCAAAATAATATATAAGGTCTTCACAACCCCAGAAAATCAAAAATAACTCCTTGTTTGAAGCCTTTAAACCAACTTATGGTACACAGCAGGGGCACCCTCTTTCTTCTTTGTTATTTCTTTTATATACAGAACCTCTGACAATTATCATTAGGAAGCATAGTGAATATATTTTTTCACTTTAAAAGGGATCACAAATGGGATAATGTTATTGGACTGTTGGCATTTGGACATTTAAGAATTTAGGAATTCTTCTTTTAGTTTAAAGTGTAGCAGGGCTTGGACCCAGCAAAAAGACTTTGCAATATTAAGGGAAGCACTGAATACACTACTGTATGGAAAAATAGGAATTTAATAGATTTATTAGATTTACTGAATTTTAAATATGGACAAGAGGAGCACTAAAATTACTCAAATAACCTATTTGGGGAATATTCTGTTCTCTGTAGAGCTCTCTTTATTCCAGCACACCATTCTTGGTCATTCATGCCTCCTGGTCTTGTTCTCTTAAAGGGGTAGTCCAGTGGTGAAAAACTTATCCCCTATCCTAAGGATAGGGGATAAGTTTGAGATCGCGGGGGTCCGACCGCTGGGGCCCCCTGTGATTTCTCTGTACGGGGGCCAGGCTCTCCGGCCAGATAGCGGGTGTCGACCTCCGCACGAAGCGGCGGCCGACACGCCCCCTCAATACATCTTTATGGCAGAGCCGGAGATTGCCGAAGGCAGCGCTTCGGCTCTGCCATAGAGTTATATTGAGGGGGCCTGTCGGCCGCCGCTTCGTGCAGAGGTCGACACGCCCCCTTCCCGGGGGCTGTCGGGGCTCTGTACAGGAGATCGCAGGGGGCCCCAGCGGTCGGACCCCCCGTGATCTCAAACTTATCCCCTATCCTTAAGATAGGGGATAAGTTGTTCACCACTGGGTTCCCCACTGGACTACTCCTTTAAGAACTCTTTTGGATCCCAGCAGTTCATTCATCGTCTGTAGACTTCCCTTAGATCATAGTAGATCATTCCTGGTCAGGCCACTGGTAGTGTTCTCTGGAGACTTTTTTTAGATTCCAGCAGATTATTCCTGGCCCTGCCTACTCCTATTCTCTGTGGACCTGTCTTAGGACCGATGTCTCCGGCAGTGTGAAGTCCGTTATTTTAGTATCGAGAAAAGCCGGAGAAAAAAATAGTGGTTGCACCGTCTTTTTCTCCGGCTTTTCTCTTCAAAAATAACGGCTGCTATTGAATACAATGGGGTCTATCAGGACCAGTTATTTGCCGGTATGCTCCCGCAAAATTATGGCCGGCAAAATGCAAAAAAAAATGAAAAAAGAGGGAGTTTGATGGCCGAATTGCCGGAGCATACCAGCAGTGTGAAAGGGGCCTTAAGTAGTTCATTGATGGTCATGCCCCCTGGTCCTGTTCTCTGTAGATGTCTTTTAGATCCTAGAAGTTCATTTCTGGTCATGCCCCTGGTCCAGTTCTCTGTACACCTCTCATTAGATGCTAAGAGACCATTCCATTCTGGTCATACATCCATGCTCTTTTTCCGTCCTGTCCTGTTTTCTATAGACTTCCCTTGGATACCACTGGATCCTTCTTGGTCATGCCCCTTGTAGTGTTCTCTGTAGACCCTTCTTAGACCCCAGCTTATCATTTCTGGTCTTGCCCACTGCTCCTGTTCTCTGTAGATCTCTCTTAGAGTCCAAGAGGACATTCCTGATCATGTCGTGGGTCCTGATCTCTGTAGGTCCCTTTTAGATGCCAGTAGATCATTCCTGGTCATGCTCCTGTTCTCTGTAGACCTCTCTTGGATCCCAGAAGACCTTCCCTGCCCATGCCCCTGCTCCTGTTCTCTATAGACCTTTCTTATTCTGGATGGCAGTCTCAGATCTTTTCTGCTTCCGGCAATGGAGGACATGCTGGCTCTTCTCTCTACAGGAGATGATAGTAAATTCTAAGCACAGATGATGGAGTTTACTCCTGAGTTTCCATAGATGGTCTGCTCTCCTGTTTTTCTGCTGGCTGTGAACATATTCTGACTCCAGGAAGATATTTTTATATCAGCTCTGATTCAGACAGCATTTAGCATCCAGGGGCTCCGTGCACAATAGTAGCGCTGACTCTCCAGCTGGCAGAGGCCCAAATGCAGTATGATATATCTACACACTGGACCATCTGGCAACAGAATCCCGAGAATCCTGCATGAGGGGCTGATCATACAGGGGAATGTGCTGCGGGCTCCTCCATCACATACAGATGCATCTATCTGCAGGGCAGATGGGTCAGTGTAATGGGCACCATGGTCTTAATGGGGTACTCTGCCCTTAGACATCTTATCCCCTTTCCAAAGGATAGGGGATAAGATGTCTGATCGCCACTGGGTCCCCCGCGATCTTGACTGCGGCAACCCAGACATCCGGTGCACGGAGTGAACTTCGCTCCGTGCCGAATAACTGGCGATGCAGGGCGTAGGCTCGTGATGTCACGGCCATGCCCCGCTCGTGAAATCAAGATCACGCCCCCTCAATGCATGTCTATGGGAGGGGGCGTGATGGACGTCACGCCCCCTCCTATAGACATGCATTGAGGGGGCGTGGCCGTGACGTCACGAGCGTGGTGTGGCCGTGACGTCACGAGCCTCCGACGCTGTAATCGAATGCTGGGTGCAGCAGGGAGATCGCGGGGGTCCCCATCGGCGGGACCCCCACAATCAGACGTCTTAAAGGAGTAGTCCAGTGGTGACTCAGTGGTTTACAACTTATCCCCTATCTTAAGGATAGGGGATAAGTTGCAGATCGCGGGGGGTCCGACCCCTGGGGCCCCCCGCGATCTCCTGTACGGAGCCCCGACAGCCCGCGGGAAGGGGGCGTGTCGACCTACGCACGAAGCGGCGGCCGACACGCCCCCTCCATACAACTCTATGGCAGAGCCGAAGCGCTGCCTTCGGCAATCTCCGGCTCTGCCATTGAGATGTATTGAGGGGGCGTGTCGGCCGCCGCCTCGTGCGGGGGTCGACACCCGCTATCTCGGCGGAGAGCCGGGGCCCCGTACAGAGAGATCGCGGGGGGCCCCAGAGGTCAGACCCCCCGCGATCTCAAACTTATCCCCTATCCTTAGGATAGGGGATACATTTTTCACCACTGGACTACCCCTTTAAGATGTCTAGGGGCGGAGTACCCCTTTAAAGTGACAACTGAAGCCAACACTTCCTCGGGGATCAGTATAAACTGCAATAGGGGTCGAGTCCAAATATATCACTTTGGTTTCCTACATTCCTCTCATACTGGTAAATTGTCTTCCTCTTAATCTGGCTTTAAGAGATTAGATTGTGAGCTCCAGGACTGCACTGTGGGATGTCACATCTGGATCTCAGACATTAGGGAATCATTGTTTGCAGTTTTTGCTAATCTATTGGTCAAAGAAGCTTCTACCTGGAGTGAACCGGGATCTACAAGTGTCCTGTTTTTAAGGTTCGTTCAGGAATTTGTGGGTAGTTTTCGGTACCCGCCGCAGCCAGGGCAATGACAAAGCCAGGGCTGCAGCATCTTACCAGCTGCAGGAGACACATGAGACGGGAGAACACCTCTTCTCAGCAGGAGCCGGGGTGCTGGGGCGGTAGGAAACACTCAGTCATCAGCACACGGGGAATCCTCTCTTATCCAGCTCTATATATGGAGATGCAATCTCTCACTGAAGAATTCACTTCTTATCTGCCCAGGTTATAGATGCCATGTATGATCCCCAGCAGCACTACAACGATGCCCAGGCCTGCACAATAAATAGTGGGGGTCACAGAATTAGGTTTAAGGCTTCAATTCTAGATCAAGGATTGATTTGCCAGGCTGTAGTTATTAGAAACCTGGGCCCATTATTTATTATCGTGTTATTGATGATCTTCCTCATAAGCTCACTATCCACCATCTTCACCCATCTTACCAGACTTCAACCCCAGCACCTTCACTTGACCCGGTTTTACCAGGGCCTGAAATCTTCCCCAGGCCAGGCCCCAGTGCGAACAATATCACCAGGACTTAGGATGTTTAGCAGATGGCAGCAACAGCATCCTCACTACTAGTGAGTTACAAGGGCCTAAAATCTTCACCAGACCCCAGCACCAACAACTTCATTAGGGCCTAGTACCTTTATCAAAACCGAGCCGCAGCTTTACAATGGACTCAAACCTTTGCCTGACCACAGCACTCACTGCTTCCCCAGATCCTAGCACCAGCAGCTTTACCAGGGCTTAAAACCTCCACCAGACCGCAGTGACAATATTTTCACTGGGGAACGTGCACCCTAACTGCAAGAAAAAGTGCAAACGTGTTACATAAAAAAAAGTGCACAAAGGATGCAGTCTATCGCAAGATCGATGCAAGACCACTGATAATCTCCCTCGATCTGGGGGTTCATGCAAGATCCCACCCCATGGTGTCAAAATGATCACAAGAACAGTGAGCAAAAATCCCATAACCACACGGAGGGACCTAGTGAATGACCTGTAGAGAGTTGGGATCAAAGTATCAAAGGCTACCATCAGTAACACACTACGTTGCCAGGGACTCAAATCATGTAGTGCCAGATGTGTCCCCCTGCTTAAGCCAGTACATGTCCGGGCCATCTGAAGTTTGCTAGAGAGCATTTGGATGATCTGGATGAGGATTGGGTGAATGTCATATGGTCAGATGAAACCAAGGTATAACTTTTTGGTAAAAACTCAACTCGTCATGTTTGTAGGAGAAAGAATGCTGAGTTGCATCCAAAGAACACCATACTTACTGTGAAGCATGGGGGGTGGAAACATCATGCTTTGGGGCTGTTTTTCAGCAAAGGGACCAGGACGACTGATCCGTGTAAAGGAAAGAATTAATGGGGCCATGTATCGTGAGATTTTGAGTGAAAACCTCCTTCCATAAGCAAGGGCATTGATGATGAAATGTGGCTGGATCTTTCAGCATGACAATTATCCCAAACACACCACCCCGGCAACAAAGGAGTGGCTTCGTAAGAAGCATTTCAAGGTCCTGGAGTGGCTTAGCCAGTCTCCAGATCTCAGCCCCATAAAAAAACTTTAGAGGGAGTTGAAAGTCTGTGACGCCCAGCGACAGCCCCAAAACATCACTGCTCTAGAGGAGATCTGCATGGAGGAATGAGCCAAAATACCAGCAACAGTGTATGAAAACCTTGTGAAGACTTACAGAAAACATCTGATCTCTGTCATTGCCAACAGAGGGTATATAACAAAGTATTGAGATCAACTTTTGTTATTGACCAAATGCTTATTTTCCACCATAATTTGCAAATAAATTCTTTAAAAATCAGATTTTATGGATTTATTTTTCTCATTCTGTCTCTCATAATTGAGGTATACCTATGATGAAAATTACAGGCGTCTCTCTTCTTTTTAAATGGGAGAACTTGCACAATTGGTGGCTGACTAAATATTACTTTTGCCCCACTGTATGTATATATATATATATATATATATATATATATATATTTACATATATACACACATAGTAATATTTCAGTAGTAAGTGAGGTTTATTGAATGAACAGAAAATGTTCAATATGCATCAAAACAAAAGGTAGACAGATGGATATATTTGGGCCCCAATAGAAATATCTCATCGATATTAAGTTGAGCCTCCTTTAGCAGAAATAATGGTCTCTAGATGCTTCCCATAGCCTGTAGCAGTATTTTGGGTCATTGGGGGAGATTCATCAAAACCTGTCCAAAGCAAAAGTTGCTGAGTTGCCCATAGCAACCAATCAGATCGCTGCTTTCATTTTTCAGAGGCCTTTTCAAAAATGAAAGAAGCGATCTGATTGGTTGCTATGGGCAACTCAGCAACTTTTCCTCTCGACAGCTTTTGATAAATCTCCTCCAACGTCTTGTTGAAATATATAGCAATTTTAACTTTGTTACTGATTCATTATTCTGTAGTATCTGCTGATATTGAGTGGAATCCAAATGTGGTGACCCAGTACAGGAGTTGCACCTCTGTACCCTAGCTGCCTTGTCCGACAGACTCCATCTTGTGACCCCTGGGCCCCCCTTCACATATGTCTTGTATATATCACCTCCAGTGCCTATGTTATATAATGTATTGTACGTATAATGTGTTATACCTTTAAGAAATGTTGTCATGTGATTGTAACTAAGGAAGGTACCAATGACCATGTGACCCGCAGGTGACCTATGGGGCCCTTTTCTAGTCTCCACCATATAAACCCTGGGTGGAGCTAGTTCAGTCTCTTTTCCTGCTTAGCTGAGTTGCAGTAAGGTCTAGTCCTGTCAGAGTGAGTCTAGAGTCCTAAAGAGGCCTAAAGTCTACCACATAGCCATGGATCCACAACAAGTCAAAACCTGGTAAACTACAAATGGGGGTATAGTCAGTCTCAGTCAAGTCATTCCAAGTCAATCTGTATCAAGTCAGCATGGCTCTGCATCAAATTGTCCACTATAAGTCCAAGTGAGCCCTGTGGTCTCTGATGTCACTGGTCACCTCTTTGGGCCAAGCCAAGCTGTATAGACTGGTACATCTTTCTGACTCAGTAAAGCTGCCTTTGTTCTGTAACTTGGCGTCGGAGTCATTATTTGCCCCCGTGTCTAGCCCAGGAACCAGTGGTATTCCTTCACGTGGTGTAGAGGATAAACCACGCCCTGGCATCACGAACACAAGGGGTTAATGCCATCTGCCCTCATCACACCCTCACCACACACGTGACCCTCAACTTTCCCCAGACTCCCAGTATCGGTTCTGATCACACAGCCCCACAGCATGATGGAACCTTCACCAAATTTTACTGTGGGTAGCAAGCGTTTGTCTTGGAACGCTGTGTCTTTTTGACGCCATGCATAACACCCCTTGTTATGACCAAATAACTCCAAATGTATTTCATCAGTCCACAGCACCTTTTTCCAAAATGAAGCTGGCTTGTCCAAGTGTGTGTGTGTTTGCATACCTACTGATCCAAATTACTGACCCAAACACCTTAATTTTTATAAATGAAAATCATTGAAACTTTCAGGGGTGCCTAAACTTTTGCATATGACTGTATATACAAGAAGACTACTTCCATATTACGTGGGAATGTCTGGTCGGGCTCCTCACAGTTGGTTCTTCTCAAAATCGGTTATGCTCATCACGATTCAGTCGTTGATTGGTTCTGCTCATGGTCGGTTATGTTCACGGTAGATTCTCCTCATGGTCGGTTATGTTCACGGTAGATTCTGCTCATGGTCGGTTATGTTCACGGTAGATTCTCCTCATGGTCGGTTATGTTCACGGTAGATTCTCCTCATGGTCGGTTATGTTCACGGTAGATTCTCCTCATGGTCGGTTATGTTCACGGTAGATTCTCCTCATGGTCGGTTATGTTCACGGTAGATTCTCCACATGGTCGGTTATGTTCACGGTAGATTCTCCTCATGGTCGGTTATGTTCACGGTAGATTCTCCTCATGGTCGGTTATGTTCACGGTAGATTCTGCTCATGGTCGGTTATGTTCACGGTAGATTCTCCTCATGGTCGGTTATGTTCACGGTAGATTCTCCTCATGGTCGGTTATGTTCACGGTAGATTCTCCTCATGGTCGGTTATGTTCACGGTAGATTCTCCTCATGGTCGGTTATGTTCACGGTAGATTCTCCACATGGTCGGTTATGTTCACGGTAGATTCTCCTCATGGTCGGTTATGTTCACGGTAGATTCTCCTCATGGTCGGTTATGTTCACGGTAGATTCTCCTCATGGTCGGTTATGTTCACGGTAGATTCTCCTCATGGTCGGTTATGTTCACGGTAGATTCTCCTCATGGTCGGTTATGTTCACGGTAGATTCTGCTCATGGTCGGTTATGTTCACGGTAGATTCTCCTCATGGTCGGTTATGTTCACGGTAGATTCTTCTCATGGACGGTTATGTTCACGGTAGATTCTACTCATGGACGGTTATGTTCACGGTAGATTCTCCTCATGGTCGGTTATGTTCACGGTAGATTCTCCTCATGGTCGGTTATGTTCACGGTAGATTCTCCTCATGGTCGGTTATGTTCATGGTAGATTCTCCTCATGGTCGGTTATGTTCACGGTAGATTCTACTCATGGACGGTTGTGCGCTTGGTCAATTCTGTTTATGTCGGTTCAGCTCGAGACTGGTTCTGCTTCTGATTAGTGATGAGCGTCAGGGGCCACATTAGAATTTGCGATATTTCACAAATATATGGACGAATATTTGTCCTATATTCACGAAATTCGCATATTTACTATGTTCTTTCTCTTTTTTTTTTTTCATGCGAAAATTCGTAATTAAATTCGCATAGTGTGCATGCGCAATTATATCTCACCTAAAATAAGGGAGGGATCAGTGTCCAGTCTGGAAGTGCCGATATTCGCATAAATATTTGCATAAAACAAAACAAAAAACGAATATTCGTCATTACGAATATATATCACTATATTCTAAATATTCGCGAAATCGCGAAGTGCTGATATTTAAGGGGGAGGTTTATTAAAACATGTGCAGAGGAAGAGTAGTGCAGTTGCCCATTGCAACCAATCAATTAGCTTATTTCATTTTTCACAGGTCTCTTTAACCCCTTAACGACGCAGGACGTAAATGTACGTCCTGGTGATGTGGTACTTAACGCACCAGGACGTACATTTACGTCCTGAGCATAACCGCGGGCATCGGAGCGATGCCGGCATCATGCGTGGCAGGTCCCGGCTGTGGATCGCAGCCAGGGACCCGCGGATGTCCGCCATTAACCCCTCAGATGCCATGATCAATACAGATCACGGCATCTGCAGCATCGCGGTCACTTAACAGGATGATCGGATCGCCCGCAGCGCTGCCGCGGCGATCCGATCATCCTGCACGGCAGACGGAGGTCCCCTCACCTGGCTCCGCTGCCTTCCGGGAGTCTTGTGCTCTGATCTGCCTTCCCGCAGACCAGAGCAGAAGATGACTGATAATGCTGATCAGTGCTGTGTCCTATACATAGCACTGAACAGGATTAGCAATCGAATGGTTGCTATAAATAGTCCCTTATGGGGACTATAAGAGTGTAAAAATAAAAGTAAAAAAATAAAGTAAAAAAAAAAGTGAAAAACCCCCTCCCCCCAATAAAAAGGTAAATTGTCCTATTTTTCCTATTTTACCACCAAAAAGTGTAAAAAAAATTTTTATATACATATTTGGTATCGCCGCGTGCGTAAATATCTAAACTATTAAAATAAAATGTAAATGATCCCGTACGGTGAACGGCGTGAACGTAAAAAAAATCCAAAATAGCTGCTTTTTTATAACATTTTATTCCAAAAATTTTTTATAAAAAATGTAATAAAAGTTTTGTATAAGCAAATATGGTATTAATAAAAAGTACAGATCACGGCGCAAAAAATGAGCCCTCATACCGCTGCTTATACGGAAAAATGAAAAAGTTATAGGTCTTCAAAATAGGGGGATTTTAAACGTACTAATTTGGTTAAAAATATTTTTTTTAAGCGCAACAGTAATAGAAAAGTGTATAACCATGGGTATCATTTTAATCGTATTGACCCAGAGAATAAAGAACACATGTAATTTTTACCGTAAATTGTACAGCGTGAAAACAAAACCTTCCAAAATTAGCAAAATTGCAGTTTTCTTTTCCCCACACAAATAGTATTTTTTGGGTTGCGCCATACATTTTATGGTAAAGTGAGTGATGGCATTACGACGGACAACTGGTCGCGCAAAAAACAAGCCCTCATACTAGTCTGTGGATGAAAATATAAAAGAGTTATGATTTTTTGAAAGGGAGGAGGAAAAAACGAAAACGTGAAAATAAAATTGTCTTAGTCCTTAAGGTCCAAATGGGCTGAATCCTTAAGGGGTTAAAAGGGATCTGAGTGGTTGCTATGGGCAACTGTACCACTCTTCCTCTTCCACTAAGGGTGGGGCCCGGTAAAATTTTGATGGGGTCCCTCCCCATATAAAGTGTAGATAATATGGCCATAAATCTGAAATATGTACAGGATATGATGACATTCTCAGGCTCTGTTCACATTGCGTATGTTACACATACTGCCATGCCCAGATTTATGCAATGACCTGGTGGGGGCGCCACACTGTCCTCTGACATGAGATAATAGAGAGGATAAGGGTCAGAAACTTTAATTATTAAAGGGATATTCCTAAAAAGTTATGCAAATCATTTCCCCCCCAAATTCTGAGTGGAGCACAAATCATGTGATGGTCACACAGATGACTGTACTGTAACATGACCTACACCTGAGGGATCACCTGTCAATCACTATAGATCCTCAGCTATTCACTGACAACAAGCGTCAATTATCCTTGAAAATCTGTTCTCTCAAAATCATGGAAAAGAATCAGCGAGAAAATCTGCGCAGTGCCTGAGATGAACACCAGGGGTCAGACATGCGCCATGGGATTTATACACTATACTGGGGCAGGATTGTATGTACCATAATACTGTGCCTCTACCACATTACAGAAGGTCCGATAACATGCATCATGGGCAGCGCCATATCCTGCAAAAGTAATGAGTCTCAACTTCCACAAAAAATTGCCACTGACGTGCCCTAAAAAATTCTGCCATGTATATTATAACACCACCAGCTACAGTCCATGTTATGCCCACCAGGAGGCAGCAGTGTGTTGGGGTGTGATTTGTACAGTATTCAAAGGGTTTTAATACCATAGCAGATTGGATCAGTCCAGATTCTATATGACGTGACCCATTGCCTACATTGTTATCTTTGTGAACCCCATTGTTTACCTTATTATGCCGCTGGAACTTGTAGTACAACCTTTTTTGGACTAGGTTGTAAACAAAGGTGACAACCTGTAAGTACAACTTATTCCACTAGAGATTGTACTACAAGTTCCAGCAGCGTGATAGGGTAAACAATGGGTTATTTATGAGTTTATCTGATCCAAATAGTTATTACACCATAAAACACAACAATAATCCTGGCGGAGGCTCCTCGCGGTAGGATTGGAGGATCCTTTATTCCCACACAATTTATTCATGACAAGAAAATACTATCATAATTCAAGGGTTAACCTTAAAATACTTTATCATGAGTATCTTCTTATCATTTCCCCTGTACCTTCTCCTCACCTACTGTATCTGCTTCCCACCCACTATATGTTCTCTCCACCCACTGGATTTTCTGTCCACCTCCTGTATCTTTTCCCCAACGCCAACTTGATATCTTCTCCTCGCCCCCTGTATCTTCTCCTCACCTCCTGTATCTTCTCCTCACCCCCTGTATCTTCTCCTCACCCCCTGTATCTTCTCCTCACCCCCTGTATCTTCTCCCCATCCCCTGTATCTTCTCCTCACCCCCTGTATCTTCTCCTCACCTCCTGTATCTTCTCCTCACCCCCTGTATCTTCTCCTCACCCCCTGTATCTTCTCCTCACCCCCTGTATCTTCTCCTCACCCCCTGTATCTTCTCCCCATCCCCTGTATCTTCTCCTCACCCCCTGTATCTTCTCCCCATCCCCTGTATCTTCTCCTCACCTCCTGTATCTTCTCCTCACCCCCTGTATCTTCTCCTCACCCCCTGTATCTTCTCCTCACCCCCTGTATCTTCTCCTCACCCCCTGTATCTTCTCCTCACCCCCTGTATCTTCTCCTCACCTCCTGTATCTTCTCCCCATCCCCTGTATCTTCTCCTCACCCCCTGTATCTTCTCCTCACCCCCTGTATCTTCTCCTCACCCCCTGTATCTTCTCCTCACCCCCTGTATCTTCTCCTCACCCCCCTGTATCTTCTCCTCACCCCCTGTATCTTCTCCTCACCCCCTGTATCTTCTCCTCACCCCCTGTATCTTCTCCTCACCTCCTGTATCTTCTCCTCACCCCCTGTATCTTCTCCTCACCTCCTGTATCTTCTCCTCACCCCCTGTATCTTCTCCTCACCCCCTGTATCTTCTCCTCACCCCCTGTATCTCCTCCTCGCCCCCTGTATCTTCTCCTCGCCCCCTGTATCTTCTCCTCGCCCCCTGTATCTTCTCCTCGCCCCCTGTATCTTCGCCTCTCCCCCTGTATCTTCTCCTCACCCCCCTGTATCCTCTCCTCGCCCCCTGTATCTTCTCCTCGCCCCCTGTATATTCTCCTCACCCCCCTGTATCTTCTCCCCATCGCCTGTATCTTCTCCTCACCCCCTGTATCTTCTCCTCACCTCCTGTATCTTCTCCTCACCCCCTGTATCTTCTCCTCACCCCCTGTATCTTCTCCTCACCCCCTGTATCTTCTCCTCACCCCCCTGTATCTTCTCCTCACCCCCTGTATCTTCTCCTCACCCCCTGTATCTTCTCCTCACCCCCTGTATCTTCTCCTCACCCCCTGTATCCTCTCCTCACCCCCTGTATCTTCTCCTCACCCCCTGTATCCTCTCCTCACCCCGTATCCTCTCCTCACCCCCTGTACCTTCTCCTCGCCCCCTGTATCTTCTCCTCGCCCCCTGTATCTTCTCCTCACCCCCTGTATCTTCTCCTCACCCCCTGTATCTTCTCCTCACCCCCCTGTATCCTCTCCTCGCCCCCCTGTATCCTCTCCTCACCCCCTGTATCTTCTCCTCACCCCCTGTATCTTCTCCCCATCCCCTGTATCTTCTCCTCACCCCCTGTATCTTCTCCTCACCCCCTGTATCTTCTCCTCACCCCCTGTATCTTCTCCTCACCCCCTGTATCTTCTCCTCACCCCCCTGTATCTTCTCCTCACCCCCTGTATCTTCTCCTCACCCCCTGTATCTTCTCCTCACCCCCTGTATCCTCTCCTCACCCCCTGTATCTTCTCCTCACCCCCTGTATCCTCTCCTCACCCCCTGTATCCTCTCCTCACCCCCTGTATCTTCTCCTCACCCCCCGTATCTTCTCATCACCCCCCGTATCTTCTCCTCACCCCCCGTATCTTCTCCTCACCCCCCGTATCTTCTCCTCACCCCCTGTATCTTCTCCTCACCCCCCCTGTATCTTCTCCTCACCCCCCCTGTATCTTCTCCTCACCCCCCCTGTATCTTCTCCTCACCCCCCTGTATCTTCTCCTCACCCCCTGTATCTTCTCCTCGCCCCCTGTATCTTCTCCTCGCCCCCTGTATCTTCTCCTCGCCCCCTGTATCTTCTCCTCACCCCCTGTATCCTCTCCTCACCCCCTGTATCTTCTCCTCGCCCCCTGTATCTTCTCCTCGCCCCCTTTATCTTCTCCTCGCCCTCTGTATCCTCTCCTCGCTCCCTGTATCTTCTCCTCGCCCCCTGTATCCTCTCCTCGCCCCCTGTATCTTCTCCTCGCCCCCTGTATCCTCTCCTCGCCCCCTGTATCTTCTCCTCGCCCCCTGTATCTTCTCCTCGCCCCCTGTATTTTCTCCTCGCCCCCTGTATCTTCTCCTCGCCCCCTGTATCTTCTCCTCACCCCCTGTATCTTCTCCCCATCCCCTGTATCTTCTCCTCACCCCCTGTATCTTCTCCTCACCTCCTGTATCTTCTCCTCACCCCCTGTATCTTCTCCTCACCTCCTGTATCTTCTCCCCATCCCCTGTATCTTCTCCTCACCCCCTGTATCTTCTCCTCACCCCCTGTATCTTCTCCTCACCCCCTGTATCTTCTCCTCACCCCCTGTATCTTCTCCTCACCCCCCTGTATCTTCTCCTCACCCCCTGTATCTTCTCCTCACCCCCTGTATCTTCTCCTCACCCCCTGTATCTTCTCCTCACCTCCTGTATCTTCTCCTCACCCCCTGTATCTTCTCCTCACCTCCTGTATCTTCTCCTCACCCCCTGTATCTTCTCCTCACCCCCTGTATCTTCTCCTCACCCCCTGTATCTCCTCCTCGCCCCCTGTATCTTCTCCTCGCCCCCTGTATCTTCTCCTCGCCCCCTGTATCTTCTCCTCGCCCCCTGTATCTTCGCCTCTCCCCCTGTATCTTCTCCTCACCCCCCTGTATCCTCTCCTCGCCCCCTGTATCTTCTCCTCGCCCCCTGTATATTCTCCTCACCCCCCTGTATCTTCTCCCCATCGCCTGTATCTTCTCCTCACCCCCTGTATCTTCTCCTCACCTCCTGTATCTTCTCCTCACCCCCTGTATCTTCTCCTCACCCCCTGTATCTTCTCCTCACCCCCTGTATCTTCTCCTCACCCCCCTGTATCTTCTCCTCACCCCCTGTATCTTCTCCTCACCCCCTGTATCTTCTCCTCACCCCCTGTATCTTCTCCTCACCCCCTGTATCCTCTCCTCACCCCCTGTATCTTCTCCTCACCCCCTGTATCCTCTCCTCACCCCGTATCCTCTCCTCACCCCCTGTACCTTCTCCTCGCCCCCTGTATCTTCTCCTCGCCCCCTGTATCTTCTCCTCACCCCCTGTATCTTCTCCTCACCCCCTGTATCTTCTCCTCACCCCCCTGTATCCTCTCCTCGCCCCCCTGTATCCTCTCCTCACCCCCTGTATCTTCTCCTCACCCCCTGTATCTTCTCCCCATCCCCTGTATCTTCTCCTCACCCCCTGTATCTTCTCCTCACCCCCTGTATCTTCTCCTCACCCCCTGTATCTTCTCCTCACCCCCTGTATCTTCTCCTCACCCCCCTGTATCTTCTCCTCACCCCCTGTATCTTCTCCTCACCCCCTGTATCTTCTCCTCACCCCCTGTATCCTCTCCTCACCCCCTGTATCTTCTCCTCACCCCCTGTATCCTCTCCTCACCCCCTGTATCCTCTCCTCACCCCCTGTATCTTCTCCTCACCCCCCGTATCTTCTCATCACCCCCCGTATCTTCTCCTCACCCCCCGTATCTTCTCCTCACCCCCCGTATCTTCTCCTCACCCCCTGTATCTTCTCCTCACCCCCCCTGTATCTTCTCCTCACCCCCCCTGTATCTTCTCCTCACCCCCCCTGTATCTTCTCCTCACCCCCCTGTATCTTCTCCTCACCCCCTGTATCTTCTCCTCGCCCCCTGTATCTTCTCCTCGCCCCCTGTATCTTCTCCTCGCCCCCTGTATCTTCTCCTCACCCCCTGTATCCTCTCCTCACCCCCTGTATCTTCTCCTCGCCCCCTGTATCTTCTCCTCGCCCCCTTTATCTTCTCCTCGCCCTCTGTATCCTCTCCTCGCTCCCTGTATCTTCTCCTCGCCCCCTGTATCCTCTCCTCGCCCCCTGTATCTTCTCCTCGCCCCCTGTATCCTCTCCTCGCCCCCTGTATCTTCTCCTCGCCCCCTGTATCTTCTCCTCGCCCCCTGTATTTTCTCCTCGCCCCCTGTATCTTCTCCTCGCCCCCTGTATCTTCTCCTCACCCCCTATGTCTTCCCCCTATAATACTGGCTCCCGTCATCTTGTATCCCCCTATAATACTGGTTCCCATCATCTTGTATCCCCTATTATCCTGGTTCCCATCATCTTGTATCCCCCTATTATCCTGGCTCCCATCATCTTGTATCCCCCTATAATCCTGGTTCCCATCATCCTGTATCCCCCTATAATCCTGGTTCCCATCATCCTGTATCCCCCTATAATACTGGTTCCCATCATCTTGTATCCCCCTATAATACTGGTTCCCATTATCTTGTATCCCCCTATAATACTGGCTCCCATCATCCTGTATCCCCCTATAACACTGGCTCCCATCATCCTGTATCCCCCTATAATCCTGGTTCCCATCATCCTGTATCCCCCTATAATACTGGTTCCCATCATCTTGTATCCCCCTACAATACTGGCTCCCATCATCCTGTATCCCCCTATAATCCTGGTTCCCATCATCCTGTATCCCCCTATAATACTTGTTCCCATCATCCTGTATCCCCCTATAATCCTGGTTCCCATCATCCTGTATCCCCCTATAATACTGGTTCCCATCATCTTGTATCCCCCTATAATACTGGTTCCCATCATCTTGTATCCCCCTATAATACTGGTTCCCATCATCTTGTATCCCCTATAATCCTGGTTCCCATCATCTTGTATCCCCCTATAATACTGGCTCCCATCATCTTGTATCCCCCTATAATCCTGGTTCCCATCATCCTGTATCCCCTATAATCCTGGTTCCCATCATCTTGTATACCCCTATAATACTGGTTCCCATCATCCTGTATCCCCCTATAATACTGGTTCCCATCATCTTGTATCCCCCTATAATCCTGGTTCCCATCATCTTGTATCCCCCTATAATACTGGTTCCCATCATCTTGTATCCCCCTATAATACTGGTTCCTATCATCTTGTATCCCCCTATTATCCTGGTTCCCATCATCTTGTATCCCCCTATAATACTGGTTCCCATCATCCTGTATCCCCCTATAATACTGGCTCCCATCATCCTGTATCCCCCTGTAATCCTGGTTCCCATCATCTTGTATCCCCCTATAATACTGGTTCCCATCATCTTGTATCCCCCTATTATCCTGGTTCCCATCATCTTGTATCCCCCTATAATACTGGCTCCCATCATCCTGTATTCCCCTATTATCCTGGTTCCCATCATCCTGGCTCCCATCATCCTGTATCCCCTATAATCCTGGTTCCCATCATCCTGTATCCCCTATAATACTGGCTCCCATCATCTTGTATCCCCCTATAATCCTGGTTCCCATCATCCTGTATCCCCCTATAATACTGGTTCCCATCATCCTGTATCCCCCTATAATCCTGGTTCCCATCATCCTGTATCCCCCTATAATACTGGCTCCCATCATCCTGTATCCCCCTATAATCCTGGTTCCCATCATCCTGTATCCCCCTATAATACTGGTTCCCATCATCTTGTATCCCCCTACAATACTGGCTCCCATCACCCTGTATCCCCCTATAATCCTGGTTCCCATCATCTTGTATCCCCCTATAATACTGGTTCCCATCATCCTGTATCCCCCTATAATCCTGGTTCCCATCATCCTGTATCCCACTATAATACTGGTTCCCATCATCCTGTATCCCACTATAATACTGGCTCCCATCATCTTGTATCCCCCCTATAATACTGGTTCCCATCATCTTGTATCCCCCTATTATCCTGGTTCCCATCATCTTGTATCCCCCTATAATACTGGTTCCCATCATCCTGTATCCCCCTATAATACTGGCTCCCATCATCCTGTATCCCCCTGTAATCCTGGTTCCCATCATCTTGTATCCCCCTATAATACTGGTTCCCATCATTTTGTATCCCCCTATAATACTGGCTCCCATCATCCTGTATTCCCCTATTATCCTGGTTCCCATCATCCTGGCTCCCATAATCCTGTATCCCCTATAATCCTGGTTCCCATCATCCTGTATCCCCTATAATACTGGTTCCCATCATCTTGTATCCCCCTATAATCCTGGTTCCCATCATCCTGTATCCCCCTATAATACTGGTTCCCATCATCCTGTATCCCCCTATAATCCTGGTTCCCATCATCCTGTATCCCCCTATAATACTGGTTCCCATCATCTTGTATCCCCCTATAATCCTGGTTCCCATCATCCTGTATCCCCCTATAATACTGGTTCCCATCATCCTGTATCCCCCTATCCTATCATCCTGTATCCCCCTATATTGGCTCCCATCATCCTGTATCCCCCTATAATCCTGGTTCCCATCATCCTGTATCCCCCTATAATACTGGTTCCCATCATCTTGTATCCCCCTACAATACTGGCTCCCATCATCCTGTATCCCCCTATAATCCTGGTTCCCATCATCTTGTATCCCCCTATAATACTGGTTCCCATCATCCTGTATCCCCCTATAATCCTGGTTCCCATCATCCTGTATCCCACTATAATACTGGTTCCCATCATCCTGTATCCCACTATAATACTGGCTCCCATCATCCTGTATCCCCCTATAATACTGGCTCTCATCATCTTGTATCCCCCTATAATACTGGTTCCCATCATCTTGTATCCCCCTATTATCCTGGTTCCCATCATCTTGTATCCCCCTATAATTCTGGTTCCCATCATCCTGTATCCCCCTATAATCCTGGTTCCCATCATCCTGTATCCCCCTATAATACCGGTTCCCATCATCCTGTATCCCCCTATAATCCTGGTTCCCATCATCTTGTATCCCCCTATAATCCTGGTTCCCATAATCTTGTATCCCCCTATAATACTGGCTCCCATCATCCTGTATCCCCCTATAATCCTGGTTCCCATCATCTTGTATCCCCCTATAATACTGGCTCCCATCATCTTGTATCCCCCTATAATACTGGTTCCCATGCCCCCTTTGATCTTCCTCACAGCCCCCTGAAATCTATCTCCATCCCCTTCTTCTTCCCTCCACCCCCTGGTCCTGCCCCCTCATCTTGTATCTCTCTTTCCTCAGAGACCCCCTTTATCCCCCCCTCCCCATCTCTGTTCTTGAAGTGTTGAGAATTCACAACTTTCCTGCACAGGTTTTATTAAAAGAAGAAGAAAAAACCATCACAACAACAAGGAGCAGCAGCAGCAGAGCTGGGAGGCGGCACAATAGGGAGAGATCTCCTTTTTGGGAGTCCCCATCCTACATCCTGTCTCCATATATGGGCATTTACGTCACAGCAGCATCACTGGAGACTCCTGAAATGGAGAGATCCCAGGCAGCGGAAGATCAGGGGCTGCCCCTGCTGCATATATAAGGAGGAGGCAAGGCAGGAGCATGGACACAAGAGCAGCTCCTCCACACAGCAGCACCAGGCACCTGCACAGCAGCAGTGGTACTAGAAGTAGCAGCAATCCCAGCCTGGCTTCATATGCAGCTCAGGATCATGGATCTCTCCTGCCAGGACCCCATCTACCCCAAATACCCGGAGGACTGTGACCTGAAGGAGGAAGAGGAGCAGAGCCTGGGGTCAGCAGGGGAGCAGCAGCCAGCAGAACAGAGCAACCCAGAGCCCCCCCAATACACAGGAGGTAAGAGACCACCTACCTAATACAGCTCAGGAGGAGATAAGGGGGGGGGGGGATCAGAGGAGCGCAGCAACTGGGGGTGGGGGTGCATTGGGGGGTCTGTGATGTTGCTGCAGCTTCCATGTGTGATCGAAGGGGATATATGTGGCAGTTCAATGGTTAATGCATGAGGGTGTAAGGATAATGCATGGGGGTGTAACAGTTAATGCATGGGGGTGTAACAGTTAATGCAAGGGGTGGGTGTGAGGGTTCATAGAAGAGTAATGGTTAAAGGATGAGGACGTATTGGTTAATGAATGGGGGTGAGGGGGTTAATGAGTGGGGGCTGCAATGGTGAAAAGATGGGGGTACAGTGGTTGAAGGGTGGAAATGTATTGACTTAAGGATGGGGGTGCATTGGTTGAATGATGAGAGTACAATGGTGGAAGGATGGGGTGCAATGGTGGAAGGATGGGGTGCAATAGCTTTAGGATGGGGTGCAATGATGGAAGGATGGGGTGCAATAGCTTTAGGATGGGGTGCAATGATGGAAGGATGGGGGGCAATAGCTTTAGGATGGGGTGCAATGGTGGAAGGATGGGGGGCAATAGCTTTAGGATAGGGTACAATGGTAAAAGGATGGGGTCCAAGATTGGAAGGATGGGGTGCAATGATGGAAGGATGGGGTGAATAGCTTTAGGATGGGTTGCAATGGTGATAAGATGGGGTGCAGTGATGGAAGGATGGGGTGCAATAGCTTTAGGATGGGGTGCAGTGATGATGGAAGGATGGGGTGCAATGATGGAAGGATGGGATGCAATAGCTTTAGGATGGGGGGCAGTGATGGAAGGATGGGGTGCAATGGTTGATGGTGCTGGTGTCCTTACATGTGTATATAGGTGTCCTGCAGACATTATACTCACCACAGCTGTTTTCCCCCTCAGGTGCCTATGGGAGTCCTTCCAATGAGGACGCCTCTGACTACCTCTTCCTGAGCAGCCAGCCCTCCCCACCTCTCCCCCTCAACTACTCCGGGAGCTTCTTCATAGAGTCTGCCCCAGAGAACAGCCATGTCCCAGAAGCCTTGTTTAACATCATGTCTGGGATCCTTGGACTGTCTCCTTTCTCTGCCCCTGCTCGTGTGAGCCGGCAGGAGTCGTTCTACTCGGTCCCCGAGGCCATCCAGAACCACATGGACCTTTATTCTGGTTGCCAGCCCAACCTGAACATCTCGGTGCAGCAGGGCTTCTCTGGCCACCTGTACTCTGCCTTCAGCAGCACCGAGGACATTCACCAGGTACCCAGTTCACCCAACCTGGGCACCTCCTGCTCCACCCAGTGCTTCTTTGACTCTAAAATGGTCCCCAACAAGCACGACATGGACTTGTCCCCCACATTGGACTCCTTTAGTGCCCAGTGGGACACGCAGGCACCACAGAACTTTGGCCAGGCTTCCTACCCTACAGATGGATTTCTACCCCCTGACAATTCTCTTGCTGTGTTTCATCCCTTGGAATCTAAAGTGGAGAACCTGATGTCCTCCTGCTGCCAGTCCCAAGTGGGCGACCTGCCTGGCGAGGAGTCTGCTCTGTACAACATGGACTTCACTCCTCAGTCTGACACTTACTCCTCATCCCAGCCCGACTCCTATGACTTCACTGAGACCCAGATTGACTTAAAGCCTCAGCTGCTGCCAGATGCCAAGTACCAGCTGGGCCACCAAGCCTCCGTGCCAGGGCTGCTGAGCCGAGAGGAAGCTTTCTCACAGCAGTCTCCTCCAGTCATCTCCACTGACTTTCTGGGCCTCTCTCCTACAGCTGATAGCGTCCTCCCTGCCAATTCCGGGGACCCACTGACCGAACCCAGAAAGAAATATCGCAGGAACAAGTTCCCGGCCAAGTGTTTTCGGCCCAAGCCCCATGAGAAGGCCTTCGCCTGCCCGGTGGAGAACTGCATCAGGAGCTTCGCCAGGTCAGATGAGCTCAACAGGCACCTGAGGATCCACACTGGGCACAAGCCCTTCCAGTGCAGGATCTGCCTGAGGAACTTCAGCCGCAGCGACCACCTCACCACCCACATTAGGACCCACACTGGGGAGAAGCCCTTCTCATGTGACCTCTGCGGCAGGAGATTCGCCAGGAGCGACGAGAAGAAGCGACATGGCAAGGTGCACCTGAAACAGAAGACCAGGACTGAGGAGAAACTGAAGGGACTTGGCTTTTACTCCATGGGACTGTCCTTCAGCACCCTGTGAAGATCCTAGACCAGTCCTGGGTTTTCTTTACTCTTCCTTGGAGATGCGACTTTTCTCCTCCAGGTTGTCGGTTCTGGCCTCCACTACTCCTTTGGGAGGATGTAGTGTGGCTTTTGGGCTCAGCTGTTCCCTGCATGGCTCCGTCCTCTGTCCTCATTGTGATGTATACAGGACTGGTGATGTATACCCGGACCATGCTTCAGCACCTGGACAGCTCCCACTATGGGAGTGCTGAAGGGACCTTCTCTGCAGACCGGTGCAATGCCCTGCAGAGCTGTGTATATATATAGACACTGCATTGTAGTAGACATGGACTGTTCTGGGCACTTAGTGTGAGTGTGAGTGGATGATGCTGGAGTAGTCCACGGACAATGATGGGAGTGTGATCTCACTGCTGCTAGGAGTGGACTCCGCATCCCTTGTACAGATGGTTGGATCCTATTTTTAGAGCTCCTGAGAACTGTTATTATACCGCCTGTATCTCTTTGTATAGACGCTGATGCTGGAGTTTTATGTCAGCCGCTCGTTACTTGTATTTATCATTTTTCTATTAAAGAAAAGAAAAATTCACATAAAAGGGAAAATTTCAGATGTTTATTTTTTCAAAGAAATAAAGCTGGTTGTGATTCACCAACATCACGTGGTTGTGTGGCCCTTACTGTGGGGGTTGTGGGGGAGGGGGGGTATATAATGGGGTGGGGGGGGCACTTGGTCTGGTGGTCCTAGAAATACTCCATCATATATACTGCGAGGGTACTACTATAATACTCCATCATATATAATACTAGGGTACTACTATAATACTCCATCATATATAATACTAGGGTACTACTATAATACTCCATCATATATAATACTAGGGTACTACTATAATACTCCATCATATATACTACTAGGGTACTACTATAATACTCCATCATATATACTGCGAGGGTACTACTACTATAATACTCCATCATATATACTACTAGGGTACTACTATAATACTCCATCATACATAATACTAGGGTACTACTATAATACTCCATCATATATACTGCGAGGGTACTACTATAATACTCCATCATATATACTACTAGGGTACTACTATAATACTCCATCATATATACTGCGAGGGTACTACTATAATACTCCGTCATATATACTACTAGGGTACTACTATAATACTCCATCATATATACTACTAGGGTACTACTATAATACTCCATCATATATACTGCGAGGGTACTACTACTATAATACTCCATCATATATACTACTAGGGTACTACTATAATACTCCATCATATATAATACTAGGGTACTACTATAATACTCCATCATATATACTGCGAGGGTACTACTATAATACTCCATCATATATACTACTAGGGTACTACTATAATACTCCATCATATATACTACTAGGGTACTACTATAATACTCCATCATATATACTGCGAGGGTACTACTACTATAATACTCCATCATATATACTACTAGGGTACTACTATAATACTCCATCATATATAATACTAGGGTACTACTATAATACTCCATCATATATACTGCGAGGGTACTACTATAATACTCCATCATATATACTACTAGGGTACTACTACCATAATACTCCATCATATATACTACTAGGGTACTACTACTATAATACTCCATCATATATACTACTAGGGTACTACTACTATAATACTCCATCATATATACTACTAGGGTACTACTACTATAATACTCCATCATATATACTGCGAGGGTACTACTACTATAATACTCCATCATATATACTACTAGGGTACTACTATAATACTCCATCATATATACTGCAAGGGTACTACTACTAAAATACTCCATCATATATACTACTAGGGTACTACTATAATACTCCATCATATATACTACTAGGGTACTACTATAATACTCCATCATATATACTGCGAGGGTACTACTACTATAATACTCCATCATATATACTACTAGGGTACTACTATAATACTCCATCATACATAATACTAGGGTACTACTATAATACTCCATCATATATACTGCGAGGGTACTACTATAATACTCCATCATATATACTACTAGGGTACTACTATAATACTCCATCATATATACTGCGAGGGTACTACTATAATACTCCGTCATATATACTACTAGGGTACTACTATAATACTCCATCATATATACTACTAGGGTACTACTATAATACTCCATCATATATACTGCGAGGGTACTACTACTATAATACTCCATCATATATACTACTAGGGTACTACTATAATACTCCATCATATATAATACTAGGGTACTACTATAATACTCCATCATATATACTGCGAGGGTACTACTATAATACTCCATCATATATACTACTAGGGTACTACTATAATACTCCATCATATATACTACTAGGGTACTACTATAATACTCCATCATATATACTGCGAGGGTACTACTACTATAATACTCCATCATATATACTACTAGGGTACTACTATAATACTCCATCATATATAATACTAGGGTACTACTATAATACTCCATCATATATACTGCGAGGGTACTACTATAATACTCCATCATATATACTACTAGGGTACTACTACCATAATACTCCATCATATATACTACTAGGGTACTACTACTATAATACTCCATCATATATACTACTAGGGTACTACTACTATAATACTCCATCATATATACTACTAGGGTACTACTACTATAATACTCCATCATATATACTGCGAGGGTACTACTACTATAATACTCCATCATATATACTACTAGGGTACTACTATAATACTCCATCATATATACTGCAAGGGTACTACTACTAAAATACTCCATCATATATACTACTAGGGTACTACTATAATACTCCATCATATATACTACTAGGGTACTACTATAATACTCCATCATATATACTGCGAGGGTACTACTACTATAATACTCCATCATATATACTACTAGGGTACTACTATAATACTCCATCATACATAATACTAGGGTACTACTATAATACTCCATCATATATACTGCGAGGGTACTACTATAATACTCCATCATATATACTACTAGGGTACTACTATAATACTCCATCATATATACTGCGAGGGTACTACTATAATACTCCGTCATATATACTACTAGGGTACTACTATAATACTCCATCATATATACTACTAGGGTACTACTATAATACTCCATCATATATACTGCGAGGGTACTACTACTATAATACTCCATCATATATACTACTAGGGTACTACTATAATACTCCATCATATATAATACTAGGGTACTACTATAATACTCCATCATATATACTGCGAGGGTACTACTATAATACTCCATCATATATACTACTAGGGTACTACTATAATACTCCATCATATATACTACTAGGGTACTACTATAATACTCCATCATATATACTGCGAGGGTACTACTACTATAATACTCCATCATATATACTACTAGGGTACTACTATAATACTCCATCATATATAATACTAGGGTACTACTATAATACTCCATCATATATACTGCGAGGGTACTACTATAATACTCCATCATATATACTACTAGGGTACTACTACCATAATACTCCATCATATATACTACTAGGGTACTACTACTATAATACTCCATCATATATACTACTAGGGTACTACTACTATAATACTCCATCATATATACTACTAGGGTACTACTACTATAATACTCCATCATATATACTGCGAGGGTACTACTACTATAATACTCCATCATATATACTACTAGGGTACTACTATAATACTCCATCATATATACTGCAAGGGTACTACTACTATAATACTCCATCATATATACTACTAGGGTACTACTATAATACTCCATCTCATATACTACTAGGGTACTACTATAATACTCCATCATATATACTGCGAGGGTACTACTACTATAATACTCCATCTCATATACTACTAGGGTACTACTATAATACTCCATCATATATACTGCGAGGGTACTACTACTATAATACTCCATCATATATACTACTAGTGTACTACTATAATACTCCATCTCATATACTACTAGGGTACTACCACTATAATACTCCATCATATTTACTGCGAGGGTACTACTATAATACTCCATCATATATACTACTAGGGTACTACTATAATACTCCATCATATATACTACTAGGGTACTACTACTATAATACTCCATCATATATACTGCGAGGGTACTACTATAATACTCCATCATATATACTACTAGGGTACTACTATAATACTCCATCATATATACTACTAGGGTACTACTATAATACTCCATCATATATACTACTATAATACTCCATTATATATACTACTACGGTACTACTATAATACTCCATCATATATGCTACTAGGGTACTACTACTATAATACTCCATCATATATACTGCGAGGGTACTACTACTATAATACTCCATCATATATACTGCGAGGGTACTACTATAATACTCCATCTCATATACTACTAGGGTACTACTACTATAATACTCCATCTCATATACTACTAGGGTACTACTACTATAACACTCCATCTCATATACTACTAGGGTACTACTACTATAATACTCCATCTCATATACTACTAGGGTACTACTACTATAATACTCCATCTCATATACTACTAGGGTACTACTACTATAATATTCCATCTCATATACTACTAGGGTACTACTACTATAATACTCCATCTCATATACTACTAGGGTACTATTATAATACTCCATCATATATACTACTAGGGTACTACTATAACACTCCATCATATATACTACTAGGGTCCTACTATAATACTCCATCATATATACTACTAGGGTACTACTACTATAATACTCCATATCATATACTACTAGGGTACCACTATAACACTCCATCATATATACTACTAGGGTACTACTATAATACTCCATCATATATACTACTAGGGTACTACTATAACACTCCATCATATATACTACTAGGGTACTACTATAACACTCCATCATATATACTACTAGGGTACTACTATAACACTCCATCATATATACTACTAGGGTACTACTACTATAATACTCCATCATATATACTACTAGGGTACTACTATAACACTCCATCATATATACTACTAGGGTACTACTACTATAATACTCCATCATATATACTACTAGGGTACTACTACTATAATACTCCATCATATATACTACTAGGGTACTACTACTATAATACTCCATCATATATACTGCGAGGGTACTACTACTATAATACTCCATCATATATACTACTAGGGTACTACTATAATACTCCATCATATATACTGCAAGGGTACTACTACTATAATACTCCATCATATATACTACTAGGGTACTACTATAATACTCCATCTCATATACTACTAGGGTACTACTATAATACTCCATCATATATACTGCGAGGGTACTACTACTATAATACTCCATCTCATATACTACTAGGGTACTACTATAATACTCCATCATATATACTGCGAGGGTACTACTACTATAATACTCCATCATATATACTACTAGTGTACTACTATAATACTCCATCTCATATACTACTAGGGTACTACCACTATAATACTCCATCATATTTACTGCGAGGGTACTACTATAATACTCCATCATATATACTACTAGGGTACTACTATAATACTCCATCATATATACTACTAGGGTACTACTACTATAATACTCCATCATATATACTGCGAGGGTACTACTATAATACTCCATCATATATACTACTAGGGTACTACTATAATACTCCATCATATATACTACTAGGGTACTACTATAATACTCCATCATATATACTACTATAATACTCCATTATATATACTACTACGGTACTACTATAATACTCCATCATATATGCTACTAGGGTACTACTACTATAATACTCCATCATATATACTGCGAGGGTACTACTACTATAATACTCCATCATATATACTGCGAGGGTACTACTATAATACTCCATCTCATATACTACTAGGGTACTACTACTATAATACTCCATCTCATATACTACTAGGGTACTACTACTATAATACTCCATCTCATATACTACTAGGGTACTACTACTATAATACTCCATCTCATATACTACTAGGGTACTACTACTATAATATTCCATCTCATATACTACTAGGGTACTACTACTATAATACTCCATCTCATATACTACTAGGGTACTATTATAATACTCCATCATATATACTACTAGGGTACTACTATAACACTCCATCATATATACTACTAGGGTCCTACTATAATACTCCATCATATATACTACTAGGGTACTACTACTATAATACTCCATATCATATACTACTAGGGTACCACTATAACACTCCATCATATATACTACTAGGGTACTACTATAATACTCCATCATATATACTACTAGGGTACTACTATAACACTCCATCATATATACTACTAGGGTACTACTATAACACTCCATCATATATACTACTAGGGTACTACTATAACACTCCATCATATATACTACTAGGGTACTACTACTATAATACTCCATCATATATACTACTAGGGTACTACTATAACACTCCATCATATATACTACTAGGGTACTACTACTATAATACTCCATCTCATATACTACTAGGGTACTACTACTATAATACTCCATCATATATACTACAAGGGTACTACTACTATAATACTCCATCTCATATACTACTAGGGTACTATTATAATACTCCATCATATATACTACTAGGGTACTACTACTATAATACTCCATCATATATACTACTAGGGTACTACTATACTACTCCATCATATATACTACTAGGGTACTACTACTATAATACTCCATCTCATATACTACTAGGGTACTACTATAACACTCCATCATATATACTACTAGGGTACTACTATAATACTCCATCATATATACTACTAGGGTACTACTACTAAAATACTCCATCATATATACTACTAGGGTACTACTATAACACTCCATCATATATACTACTAGGGTACTACTATAATACTCCATCATATATACTACTAGGGTACTACTACTATAATACTCCATCATATATACTACTAGGGTACTACTACTATAATACTCCATCATATATACTACTAGGGTACTACTATAATACTCCATCATATATACTACTAGGGTACTACTACTATAATACTCCATCATATATACTACTAGGGTACTACTATAATACTCCATCATATATACTACTAGGGTACTACTACTATAATACTCCATCATATATACTACTAGGGTACTACTACTATAATACTCCATCATATATACTACTAGGGTACTACTATAACACTCCATCATATATACTACTAGGGTACTACTACTATAATACTCCATCTCATATACTACTAGGGTTCTACTATAATACTCCATTATATATACTACTAGGGTACTACTACTATAATACTCCATCATATATACTACTATGGTACTACTATAATACTCCATTTCATATACTACTAGGGAACTACTATAATACTCCATATCATGTAATACTCGGGTACTACAATACTCCATCTTATATTCTATTAAGGTACGACTACTATAATACTCCATCTCATATACTACTACAACTATGATCTCCATCTCATATTACTAGGGCACTACTAATATAATACTCCATATCATGTACTACTGCTACTACAACCATAACCTCCATGTCATTCTACTAGAGTACTACTATTATAATACTGCATCTCATATACTACAACTATAACCTCCATCCCATATACTACAACTAGTACTACTATATCTATAATACTCCATCCAATATACTAATACTAGTAATACTATATCTATAATACTCCATCCAATATACTAATACTAGTAATACTATATCTATAATACTCCATCCAATATACTAATACTAGTACTACTATATCTATAATACTCCATCCAATATACTAATACTAGTACTACTATATCTATAATACTCCATCCAATATACTAATACTAGTAATACTATATCTATAATACTCCATCCAATATACTAATACTAGTAATACTATATCTATAATACTCCATCCAATATACTAATACTAGTAATACTATATCTATAATACTCCATCCAATATACTAATACTAGTAATACTATATCTATAATACTCCATCCAATATACTAATACTAGTACTACTATATCTATAATACTCCATCCAATATACTAATACTAGTAATACTATATCTAGAATACTCCATCCAATATACTAATACTAGTAATACTATATCTATAATACTCCATCCAATATACTAATACTAATACTACTATATCTATAATACTCTATCTCATATACTACTACTACAAGTACAGTATAATCTCCATAAGCGCTGCGGAATCTGTAGGCGCTATATAAATAAATAAATAAAATAAATCTCATACTACTAGGGTACTACTATTATAATACTCCATTTCATACTACAATTATATCCACACATACATGATACTTTCCAGAGGAAATTTGTTTGAGTTGCCCATAGCAACCAATCAGGTTGCTTCTTTCATTTTTGAAGAGGCCTCTGAAAAATGCGATCTGATTGGTTGCTATGGGCAACTAGTCAACTTTTCCTTTGGACAGGTTTCGATAAATCTCCCCTTATACCTCCACATTTCTACACATGAGCAGCATCACTGAATATATGGCTGTAATAAGGCTGCCAGAGCTGTATCTATTGTGCAGTGGTAAACCATGATGTGCAGAGAGGGAGGGGCAGTTATATAGAGGTAGAGATCTAAGTGAGGGGCAGTTATATAGAGGTAGAGATCTGGGTGAGGGGCAGTTATATAGAGGTAGAGATCTAAGTGAGGGGCAGTTATATAGAGGTAGAGATCTAAGTGAGGGGCAGTTATATAGAGGTAGAGATCTGGGTGAGGGGCAGTTATATAGAGGTAGAGATCTAAGTGAGGGGCAGTTATATAGAGGTAGAGATCTGGATGAGGGGCAGTTATATAGAGGTAGAGATCTAAGTGAGGGGCAGTTATATAGAGGTAGAGATCTAAGTGAGGGGCAGTTATATAGAGGTAGAGATCTGGATGAGGGGCAGTTATATAGCGGTAGAGATCTGGGTGAGGGGCATTTATATAGTGGTAGAGATCTAGGTGAGGGGCAGTTATATAGCGGTAGAGATCTAGGTGAGGGGCAGTTATATAGAGGTAGAGATCTGGATGAGGGGCAGTTATATAGAGGTAGAGATCTAAGTGAGGGGCAGTTATATAGAGGTAGAGATCTGGATGAGGGGCAGTTATATAGAGGTAGAGATCTAAGTGAGGGGCAGTTATATAGAGGTAGAGATCTAAGTGAGGGGCAGTTATATAGAGGTAGAGATCTGGGTGAGGGGCAGTTATATAGAGGTAGAGATCTAAGTGAGGGGCAGTTATATAGAGGTAGAGATCTAAGTGAGGGGCAGTTATATAGCGGTAGAGATCTGGGTGAGGGGCATTTATATAGTGGTAGAGATCTAGGTGAGGGGCAGTTATATAGCGGTAGAGATCTAGGTGAGGGGCAGTTATATAGAGGTAGAGATCTGGGTGAGGGGCAGTTATATAGCGGTAGAGATCTGGGTGAGGGGCATTTATATAGTGGTAGAGATCTAGGTGAGGGGCAGTTATATAGCGGTAGAGATCTGGGTGAGGGGCAGTTATATAGCGGTAGAGATCTGGGTAAGGGGTAGTTATACCCAGATCTCTACCTCTATATAACTGCCCCTCACCCCTAATAGTTTTGCAACAGCTGGAGGCACTCTGGTTGGGAAACACTGCTGCAGTGAATGGGATTGCAGCGGACAGTAAGCGCCAATTCTTAAGGCGGCTGCTGTAAGCGGAATCCAACCGTAATTCCCCCGTGGACATTCCGTAGTGTGAACAGGGACCAATGATACCCATATATACATATGACTTCCCACAGCTGAGTGTTTGTTACATCTGCACCCAGAGAGGTAAACACACATACCAGGAAAAATCTCTCCCTGATTTTCGTTACAATGTATCAGCGCAGGTAATGGGGCTCAGGATCGTCTAGACCGAAAACAACTGTAACAACCCCTCAGCTGTGTATTAGGTCAGAATGATTTTTGCTATTTACCAATAACAAGTAATGTTGGGAAATTGAGGGACAAACAAATTAGTTTAATGGGTTAATGGGGCACATTGGGGGAGATTTATCAAAACCTGTCCGGAGGAAAAGTGGCCCAGTTGCCCATAGCAACCAATCAGATCGCTTCTTTCACTTTTAACAAGGCCTCTGCAAAATGAAAGTAGTGATCTGATTGGTTGCTATGGGCAACTGGGCCACTTTTCCTCTGGACAGGTTGTTATAAATCTCCCCCAATGTGCCCCATTAACCCAAGGTACTCCTGGGGAAAACTTTTTATTTTTATAAATCAACTGGTGCCCAAAAGTTATACAGATTTGTAAATTACTTCTATTAAAAAAATCTTAATCCTTCCAGTACTTATTAGCTGCTTAATACTACAGAGGAAATTCTTTTCTTTTTGGAACACAGAGCTCTCTGCTGACATCACGAGCACAGTTGTCACGCACCTGGGTGGAGGCTGTCACGGAGCTGTTAGTGGATCCTCTACCTGTGTGGCTGATGACTCGGACCGTATCGGGGAGCGGACTCTAAGGTGCCGCTGGTCTTCACCAGAGTCCGCCACAAAGCAGGAAGGATTTGCTGCGGCAGGCGACACCCAGGTCGCTCCCCCCGACACGGCTCAACCACACAGGTAACTGGGCAAGGCGAGGTACAGGGGGATGAGACAGAGGCGTGGTCAACGTAGCAGAAGGTCAGGGCAGGCGGCAAAGGTTCGGAGTCAATAAACGTAGCAGGAGGGTCTGGAAACACGGGTAGGCAAAACAGGCTATGGGAACGCTTTCATCTTAGGCAATGATCACTGAAGATCCGGCAGGGGGTGTGGGAGGTGCAACAACTTTATAATGTGCTGTTCAGGTGCATTACTAATTATGGGCGTACTGGCCCTTTAAATCTCAGAGCACCAACACGCGCGCGCCCTAGGAGACGGGGACACGCGCGCTGGAGCTGAGACACAGTGGAGGAGGCAGCAGAGGAGTGAGGTAAGTCACAGTTCTTAATGCACCTGAACAGGTAAGTGACAGTTCGTAAAGCACCTGAACAGCACATTATAAAGTTGTTGCACCTCCCTGCCGGATCTTCAGCGATCATTGCCTAAGATGAAAGCGTTCCCATAGCCGTCAGGCGCGTCCCGCGACAGTGCGCTCGCGGCCGACATGTGCTGCCGGAGCGCAGGTTCTAACAACAGTGCTCTTTGCTGACACCTCTGTCCATTTAAAAAACTGTCCAGAGTAGAAGAAAATCCCCATAAAAAACATATGCAGCTCTGGACAGTTCCTAAAATGGACAGAGATGTCAGCAGAGAGCACTGTTCTCGTGATGTCAACAGAGAGCTCTGTGTTCCAAAAAGAAAATAATTTCCTCTGTAGTATTCAGCAGCTAATAAGTACTGGAAGGATTAAGATTTTTTAATAGAAGTCATTTACTAATCTGTTTAATCTGTTTTCTTTCTGGCACCAGTTGATTTAAATAAATAAAAAGTTTTATGCAGGAGTACCCCTTTAAACCCTTAACGACGCAGGACGTATATTTACGTCCTGCGCCGGCTCCCGCGATATGAAGCGGGATCGCGCCGCGATCCCGCATCATATCGCGTGTGTCCCGGCGCTAATCAACGGCCGGGACCCGCGGCTAATACCACACATCGCCGATCGCGGCGATGTGCGGTATTAACCCTTTAGAAGCTGACCGCCGCTTCTAAAGTGAAACTGAAAGTATCCCGGCTGCTCAGTCGGGCTGTTCGGGACCGCCGCGGTGAAATCGCGGCGTCCCCGAACAGCTGATCGGACACCGGGAGGGCCCTTACCTGCCTCCTCGGTGTCCGATCGACGAATGACTGCTCCGTGCCTGAGATCCAGGCAGGAGCAGTCAAGCGCCGATAATGCTGATCACAGGCGTGTTAATACACGCCTGTGATCAGGATGAGAGATCAGTGTGTGCAGTGTTATAGGTCCCTATGGGATAATAATGATCAGTATAAGAGATCAGTGTGTGCAGTGTTATAGGTCCCTATGGGATAATAATGATCAGTATAAGAGATCAGTGTGTGCAGTGTTATAGGTCCCTATGGGAGCTATAACACTGCAAAAAAAAAGTTAAAAAAAAGTGTTAATAAAGGTCATTTAACCCCTTCCCTAATAAAAGTTTGAATCACCCCCCTTTTCCCATAAAAAAAAATAAAACAGTGTAAAAAAAAAAAAAAATAAACATATGTGGTATCGCCGCGTGCGTAAATGTCCGAATTATAAAAATATATCATTAATTAAGCCGTACGGTCAATGGCGTACGCGCAAAAAAATTCCAAAGTCCCAAAAAGCGTATTTTGGTAACTTTTTATAACATTAAAAAATGAATAAAAAGTGATCAAAAAGTCAGATCAAAACAAAAATCATACCAATAAAAACTTCAGATCACGGCGCAAAAAATGAGTCCTCATACCGCCCCGTACGTGGAAAAATAAAAAGTTATAGGGGTCAGAAGATGACATTTTTAAACGTTTACATTTTCCTGCATGTAGTTATGATTTTTTCCAGAACTGCGACAATATCCAACCTATATAAGTAGGGGATCATTTTAACCGTATGGACCTACAGAATAATGATAAGGTGAAATTTTTACCGAAATATGCACTGCGTAGAAACGGAAGCCCCCAAAAGTTACAAAATGGCGTTTTTTTTCCGATTTTGTCGCACAATGATTTTTTTTTTCCGTTTCGCCGTGCATTTTTGGGTAAAATGACTAATGTCACTGCAAAGTAGAATTGGCGACGCAAAAAATAAGCCATAATATGGATTTTTAGGTGGAAAATTGAAAGGGTTATGATTTTTAAAAGGTAAGGAGGAAAAAACGAAAGTGCAAAAACGGAAAAACCCTGAGTCCTTAAGGGGTTAATGGGTTAATGAGGCACATTGGGGGAGATTTATCAAAACCTGTCCGGAGGAAAAGTGGCCCAGTTGCCCATAGCAAACCAATCAAATCACTTCTTTCATGTTGCAGAGGCCTTGTTTAAAAATGAAAGAAGCGATCTGATTGGTTGCTATGGGCAACTGGGCCACTTTTCCTCCGGACAGGTTTTGATAAATCTCCCCCAATGTGCCCCATTAACCCATTAAACTAATTTGTTTGTCCCTCAATTTCCCAACATTACTTGTTATTGGTAAATAGCAAAAATCATTCTGACCTAATACACAGCTGAGGGGTTGTTACAGTTGTTTTCGGTCTAGACGATCCTGAGCCCCATTACCTGCGCTGATACATTGTAACGAAAATCAGGGAGAGATTTTTCCCGGTATGTGTGTTTACCTCTCTGGGTGCAGATGTAACAAACACTCAGCTGTGGGAAGTCATATGTATATATGGGTATCATTGGTCCCTGTTCACACTACGGAATGTCCACCGGGGAATTACGGTTGGATTCCGCTTACAGCAGCCGCCTTAAGAATTGGCGCTTACTGTCCGCTGTAATCCCAGTCACTGCAGCAGTGTTTCCCAACCAGGGTGCCTCCAGCTGTTGCAAAACTATAACTCCCAGCATGCCTGGACAGCCGAAGGCTGTCCAGACATGCTGGGAGTTGTAGTTTTGCAACAGCTGGAGGCACTCTGGTTGGGAAACACAGCACTACAGCATAGTGCCGGGACTTCTTGGAAATAGAGAATAACTTTATCAAACTTTCTGCAAAGGGACAGTGGTGCCGTTGCCCATAGCAACCAATCAGATTCCAGCTTTTGTTTTTCAGAGTCCTTTTTAAAAATGAAAGCAGAGATCTGATTGGTTGCCATGGGCAACTGCGCTTTTGCATTTTTAACAAGGCCTCTGCAAAATGAAAGAAGCGATCTGATTGGTTGCTATGGGCAACTCAGCAACTTTTCCTTCTGGACAGGTTTTGATAAATCTCCCCCATTATGGCGACCAATGAGAAGTGCTAGGAGAGGTCATGTGATCGTGCTGATTCCATGGACTCTGTTCTACCTAGACGAGGTTAACCCTGTAATATTGGATGCCGGGGGGGCCAGTATTAGGAGACGATGATGTCACTGATGCCCCCTCCCCAGTAGCCGGTCATGTTGTCACCGGTGCTCGTGCCCGGCAGTGCGCAAGTTGTTGGCACCGCTGATGTCACTCGTATTGTAGCACTCCACAGTCTGATTATGATAATGAATAGCTTTGGCGTCGTCTCACATCCTTCATTCTACAATCCGGCATTCACCATTGGTTGCCGGTGAAGTATCCGAGCCGGTGAGGTGGGGGGGCTCTCTGTGTAGGAAGGATCATTCAGTGTAGAATACTATAATACCTCGTCATTGACGGAAGGTGAAGAGCGACAGATTAAAACATACTTCTCGGCACAGCACAAAGATTTATTTACGCAATGACTGCGTGTGTCATCCGCACTCAGCGGCCGTCCGATATTATCCCAAAAGTCTTATGTTTTCTAAAAGGGAACAACAAAGTTGACTGAAACGCCAGGCATGATGGGAGTTGTAGTTTTGCAACATCTGGAGGTTCACCGTTTGGAGACCACTGCTATAAGACAATAGGTTATAGTCCCCTGAGGACGCCGTTACAAGTGCAAAATATGTTGAGGGTATCAAACTGCAAAGCATTCAAACAAAATATTAGTTTGACATGTTTCACAGCTATAACAGTCTCCTCAGGAGGCTATAAGGCAGTGGTCTCCAAACTCCGGATCTCCAGATGTTGGAAAACTACAACTTCCAGCATGCTTTTTGAGACCACAGCTATAAGGCAAGGGCTAAGCCAATTCCCTAAAGCCCCCGAGAACGCCGTTACAAGTGCAAAATATGTTGAGGATATCAAACTGCAAAGCACTTTCACAAAATATTAGTTTGACATGTTTCACAGCTATAACAGTCTCCTCAGGACGCTATAAGGCAGTGGTCTCCAAACTCTGGTACTCTAGATGGAAAACTACAACTTCCAGCATGCTTTTTGAGACCACAGCTATAAGGCAAGGGCTCAGCCAATGCCCTAAAGCCCCCTGAGAACGCTGTTACAATTGCAAAATATGTTGAGGGTATCAAACTGCAAAGCATTTTCACAAAATATTAGTTTGACATGTTTCTCAGCTATAACAGTCTCCTCAGGAGGCTATAAGGCAGTGGTCTCCAAACTATGGACCTCCAGATGTTGGAAAACTACAACTTCCAGCATGCTTTTTGAGACCACAGCTATAAGGCAAGGTCTCAGCCAATGCCATAAAGCCCCCCTGAGGACGCCATTACACCTGCAAAACATGTTAAGTGTTTTAAAATCAAGTTTTAAAACAGTGTTGCCAGTGTGTTTGTGACAGTGTTCTGCAGCCTTCAGTCAATGTCGAAACCCCTGATCTCAGTCTCACCCTTCACCTTAACTTTTAATACATGCACATAAATATACTATTTTGGGTCCCTATCAGATAATATATGTTGACTGTGACTGAAGGCTGGAGAACACTGTCACAAAAACACTGTCTTAAAATAATGGTTTGATACCCTCAACAGGTTTCACAGTTATAACGATGTTCTCAGGAGGCTATAAGGCAGTGGTCTCCAAACTGTGGACCTCCAGATGTTGCAAAACTACAACTTCCAGCATGCCCGGACAGCCAACGGCTGTTCGGGCATGCTGGGAGTTGTAGTTTTGCGACATCTTAAGGTCCATAGTTTGGAGACCACAGCTACAAGTCAATGGCTTACAGTCCCCTGAGGATGCTGTTACAACTGCAAAACATGTTGATTGTATCAAACTAATGTTTTCAAACAATGTTTCCAGTTCTTTTTTTTTTTTTTTTTTTTGGGACGGGACGGTGTTCTGCAGCCATCGTCCACAGTCGAAATATTATCTAAAAGGGTCTTATGCCTTTATACACTACAATAGGATTTATTTATATCCTACTATACAGACACCTTGGAGCACTGGGATTTGAACTACATTTTGGAGGTTTCTACATTTTTGTCCTTTTATTTAGGTTTGAGTGTTTATGTGACATCCCTCACCCTGGGCAGCCTTTCCTTCTCTTTACTCTTAGCTGGGATCCTGGTGCATATGTATATAGGTGGACATGGATCTGCTGTGTGCTGCTATTGTTCTCTTGCTGCAGCTTGTACATCCCCCAAATGACCCCCTGGGACAAGGTGACTTCAGGGGTGAATTATTTGTCACAACCCTGAAGACAATATTGTGGTGGGGGATACAATATCCTGCTGATTTCACATGATGACAACTACTATAATACTGCTTCCTATACACAAGAATAAAGCTACTATAATACTGCTCCTATATACAAGAATACAACTACTATAATACTGCTCCTATATACAAGAATATAACTACTATAATACTGCCCCCTATATCCAAGAATATAACTACTATAATACTGCTCCTATATACAAGAATATAACTACTATAATACTGCTCCTATATACAAGAATATAACTACTATAATACTGCTCCAATATACAAGAATATAGCTACTATAATACTGCTCCTATATACAAGAATATAACTACTATAATACTGCTCCTATATACAAGAATATGACTACTATGATACTGCTCCTATATACAAGAATATAACTACTATAATACTGCCTCCTTTATACAAGAATATAACTACTATAATACTGCTCTTATATACAAGAATATAACTACTATAATACTGCTCCTATATACAAGAATATAACTACTATAATACTGTCTCCTATATACAAGAATATAACTATTATAATACTGCCTCCTAGATGCAAGAATATAACTACTATAATACTGCTCCTATATACAAGAATATAACTACTATAACACTGCTCCTATATACAAGAATATGACTACTATAATGCTGCTCCTATATACAAGAATATAACTGCTATAATACTGCTCCTATATACAAGAATATAACTAGTATAATACTGCTCCTATATACAAGAATACAACTACTATAATACTGCTCCTATATACAAGAATATAACTACTATAATACTGCCCCCTATATCCAAGAATATAACTACTATAATACTGCTCCTATATACAAGAATATAACTACTATAATACTGCTCCTATATACAAGAATATAGCTACTATAATACTGCTCCTATATACAAGAATATAACTACTATAATACTGCTCCTATATACAAGAATATGACTACTATGATACTGCTCCTATATACAAGAATATAACTACTATAATACTGCTCCTATATACAAGAATATAACTACTATAATACTGCTCCTATATACAAGAATATAACTACTATAATACTGCCCCTATATACAAGAATATAACTACTATAATACTGCTCCTATATACAAGAATATAACTACTATAATACTGCTCCTATATACAAGAATATAACTACTATAATACTGCTCCAATATACAAGAATATAACTACTATAATACTGCTGCTATATACAAGAATATAACTACTATAATACTGCTCCTATATACAAGAATATAACTACTATAATACTGCTCCTATATACAAGAATATGACTACTCTGATACTGCTCCCTATATTCAAGAATATAACTACTATAATACTGCTTCCTATATGCAAGAATATAACTACTATAATACTGCTCTTATATGCAAGAATACAACTACTATAATACTGCTCCTATATACAAGAATATAACTACTATAATACTGCCTCCTTTATACAAGAATATAACTACTATAATACTGCTCTTATATACAAGAATATAACTACTATAATACTGCTCCTATATACAAGAATATAACTACTATAATACTGTCTCTTATATACAAGAATATAACTATTATAATATTGCCTCCTAGATGCAAGAATATAACTACTGTAATACTGCTCCTATATACAAGAATATAACTACTATAATACTGCTCCTATATACAAGAATATAACTACTATAATACTGCTCCTATATACAAGAATATAACTGCTATATTACTGCCTCCTATATACAAGAATATAACTACTATAATACTGCTCCTATATACAAGAATATAACTACTATAATACTGCCACCTATATACAAGAATATAACTACTATAATACTGCTCCTATATACAAGAATATAACTACTATAATACTGCTCCTATATACAAGAATATAACTACTATAATACTGCTCATATATACAAGAATATGACTACTCTGATACTGCTCCCTATATTCAAGAATATAACTACTATAATACTGCTTCCTATATACAAGAATATAACTACTATAATACTGCTCTTATATACAAGAATACAACTACTATAATACTGCTCCTATATACAAGAATATAACTACTATAATACTGCTCCTATATACAAGAATATAACTACTATAATACTGTCCCTATGTACAAGAATATAACTACTATAATACTGCCTCCTATATACAAGAATATATCTACTATAATACTGCTCCTATATACAAGAATATAACTACTATAATACTGCTCCTATATACAAGAATATAACTACTATAATACTGCCTCCTATATACAAGAATATATCTACTATAATACTGCCTCCTAGCTGAGAGGTTGTGTGTGTGTTGCTCTCCTGATGTCTGGAGAAAGCCCAGGGCGGGGCCACCCTGGGTGGGGAAGCTCCCCAAGCAAGGCCCAGGCTTCTCGGCCTATTCTGGGAATTAATCCCCAGACACCACAAACCATGGATGAAAATCCTAAAGTTTCTATGGATGTGAGAAATGTTCAGAATGTTGTCAGTTCTGGTGCAGCAAGAAGCACAGATGAGAAGAAAGTTGTGGAAGTGAGGAAAGAAACTTCATCAAGTCAGGTAATGGCTGCAGGTACAATCCACCCCTCCTGCAGTCAGACAGAGGAGAACATCCCTGGAGAAGCAGACCATGCAGGAGAATCTGCAGCAGCCTGTCCTGATACGTTCTGACCGCACACGATACGGGAGCGGGAGCAGCGCAAAAGTTACAAGCACGCCAGAGGGGACCAGAGGGAGTACACCAGGAAGGCTTCAGGGGGCCACAAGTGCGGTCACTGAGAAGAACCAGGGGCCCAGTCCCCAGTCTGGAGATTGTGACCCTGCAGCAGTGACCACAGCAACACCGAGACAGATCCCACCTCAGAAGCAGAGTCCTGTGAGTACCCCACCAGCGCGGCCCCCCAATACTCAGCGGGCACCTGAACTATGTCTGGCCGAGCAGATCCCAGCTCTGGTAAAGAGACTTGAGACTTTAAAAAAGACTAAGTTACAGCTGCAGAAACAGATAGACTGTATATACAAGCTAAAGGCAGCAAACCCCAATAACCAGGCTGTACATGATAAGAAGCTGAGCTCCCTCGCTGTGCAGCTCGCTGACACTGTGCAGGACATGGAGGACGTATTGGACCAGATGGGACCAGTCGCTGAGACCTTCAGGAATCAGCAAAGATTTGAGGGATATAAGGAAAGACCAGCGCCAAAGTCATCTACTGCTGCACCTAAGTCTTCAGCCTCACCAGGGGACACCCAGCAGTCCTGTACAAGACAAGAGGACATCCAGCAGTCCTGTGCAAGACCACTCCTCAGACCAGCCAGCTTCCCTTTTGAGAAAGGAAATTTGTACAGACAAGCAGAAGCAAGCGTCCAGCAACATCAGAGACCTGCAGAGACTCCTCCAGAGGTACCACAAGTCCCAGCAGTCAGCACGGTGAAGCAGGACTATGGACTCCTACCAGAAGGTAACTCTGTAACCGTTGTGCAGTCACCACAAGCCCCTGGGGGCAGTAGAGAGCAGCAGGACTGTGGACTCTTACCTGAAGGCAGCAGTGCAGCAGAGAGTTCACAGGACATGGCTCTGCAGGGCTTGCTGGGCTCTGTAGTGCAAGATCATTCTGCCAGTGACTGCAATGATATGAATGTATGTGATATTACTGATAATGTGTCTGCAGAGGGGGGCGCTTCACAGTCTGTGTGGGATCTGGGGTCATCTCTGGGGTCAGGTCCACCATTAGTTCAGCCTCCAGAGGCTTGTGACCCCCAGAGTATAGAGGTTGATGGTGGGGAGGGGGCTGTACAGTCTGATGCACAACACTTCCCCCCTTTAGTCACACAAGTATCAGACCCCCATAGTACAGCTGGTCAGCAGCCACCACAGCGCCCCCAAGTACAGCAGGAGGGTAGAAGTAGTGGCGCCTCCTCTGGTAATGCCTGGAGCCGCGGGTCACCATTCATGTCCAATGTGAATTATACAGGTCAGGCTTTCAAGAGGAGGAACGTGGTCAGGTTCAGACATAGAGGGGCCAAGGAGGAGCTGCCTGACAGGAGGTTTGTGGTCCGTGAACTTCTGTGCCACCAAATGGGCTTCCTGCCATCTAACATCCTGGCAGTGATAAACCTTCCTGACAGGCAGGGCTATGACGTCAGCTTCAAACTCATGTCTGACCTGGACCGCTTCTGGGCCCATGTCACCCGGGTGAGAGATGCTGATGGCTGGAATAAGTTCAGCTTTGTCCCCATCTCCAGACCAGACACAGCGAATGTCACCATTATATTCTGGAACGAGTCTGTCCCCCCCCAGGATATTGTTGTGTGGTTAAAGAGACACTGTGACCTAATGTCAGACCTGACTAAGACCAGGGATGAGGACGGCATATGGACGGGCGGGTGGAAGGTCCTGGTGAAGTTACGGCAGATAAACAACATAACCCAACATCTGCCCAATTCTTTCTTCATTGGTCGGGAGAAAGGGGTTTGCTTCTATGCAGGTCAGCCCAGAAAATGCTTCAAGTGTGGGAAGACCGGTCATATCGCGAGTGTGTGCACCCTAGTGAAGTGTAATTTATGTGGGGAGATCGGCCATGTCAGCGCCACCTGCCAGAATATCCGCTGCAACCTCTGTGGTAAGACCGGTCACTCCCACAGGGACTGTCCTGACGCCTGGCATAACATCTGTAAGGACTTCCCTGATGAGGACCTGCTGGAGGGGGCAGAGGACCTGGAGGAGGAGACGTTGGTGTCAGGGTCAGCAGTGACACAACCTGAGCCTCAGCATAACATGGGTGACACTAGAGGTGACGATATGGGTGACAATATTGGTGACACTAGCGGTGACAATATGGGTGACAATATTGGTGACACAGTGCCCGACCAGTCCCAGCCAGGAGCCACTGAGGGGAACAGGGAGGTCACTGAGCAGGTTGTGGCCATGTCTTCTTCTGCCCCAGCATCAATAAATCCGCAGAAGAGACGGAAGAAAGACAAAACCAGCCGTAAGCCTGAGGAGGGATGGACCACTGTCCAAAAACCTTCCAAAAAGAAAGTAGACCCCGGGTCAGGTGTAATGACCATCACAAATAGGTACAGTGTCCTATCAGAGTCAGACGTTGAGGAAGAGATGGAGAGGGAGCTAAAGAGAGTGATAGATGAATTTAATGAAGACCAAGAGGGTGATCCCCCCACAAAAAAGAGACCCCCACGAGCAAAACGTCTGTCCGAATCGGACATGGAAACAGGTGGTCAGCAGGAGGGCTCAGACTCAGATCTGTGATGATGGGGGTGACATCTCTGCACTTTCTTCTTTCCTTTGTTATGATGGCCGACTTTACCCTTAAAGTGTTCTCCAGTAATGTGAACAGTGTCAGAGTGAGGAGGACCAGACATGTCGTATATGACTATCTAAAGTCTATTGATGCTGACATCATCTTCTTACAGGAGACACGTTTAAATACTCAAGGACTGTTACGTGAGGCAGAGCGCGAATGGCGGTCTGGTCCGTCCTTTTGGTCACTGGGTGTGGAACCAAGTGCCGGGGTCTCTATCCTGTTTACCACCAATGATGTAACTGTACATAGGCTGACAGAGGTATTGATGGGAAGGTGCCTAATGCTAGAAGTTACTATTCGGGGTAGAAGGCTCCGACTCATTAATATCTATGGTTCACAGACAGTGACTGAAAGGGTTAACCTTTATAATGAAGTGAAGCCATATCTCTTCACGTCTGTCCCTGTCATCTTGGCCGGAGATTTTAATGCCTCCAGAACATCTAGTGACAGAACATCTAATAGACCTCTAACACGAGACTCCAAGGTCTTAAACAACATCATTCTACAGGCCGGGTTGTCAGATGTGTTTGTGCAGGGTGGTCGGAAACCAAAATTTACCTATTTCTGTGGTGGAAGAAGTAGTCGTATAGATTTAGCTCTGGTTAGTCCCACAGAGACCATTGGTGAGAAGGATGAGAAGATCGTCCCTTATTCTGACCATCTGGCCTTATATTTTTGTCTGGGTGTCACACAGGGTCCTGAGACAGGTAGAGGATTGTGGAGACTGAATTCCAGTCTATTAGAGGATCCTTCTGTGCAGAGACAGGTTCACTCTCTTATACAGAGTCAGCTAGAGAGAGTGGACTTCTATGATGATATGGCCGCCTGGTGGGAGGATGTCAAGGATGAGATCAGAACCCTCTTAAAGAGACTGTCAGTTATAAAGGGGAAGAGTAAGTATGGCCAGTATCTCAAGCTGCGGAAAGAATTGGAGTCACTATATTCGGCGGGTGGGGACCAACAAAGGATAGACCGGCTGAAATCTGAGATAAGGCAGTATCAGTACAGCAGGTATACCTCCCTGGTTCTTGAAAGGGATTATGGGTCCTTAGGGTCTCCTGATCCCTTTGAGAATTGCCGGGAGCGGGTGGCAAATAAATCTGTCACCGGTCTCACTGACTCCCAGGGTGTTTTGCAGGAATCTCGGGAGGGTATCCTGGGGGTGGTGAGATCGTACTATGCTGACTTGTTTCAGAGGAAGGTTTTGGATAGAGACAAGATGACCCAATTCTTGGAGACAACTCCGCTCCCTGATACTAATGATTTGGACTTTTCTCCTTTGACAGCAGAATTGACGGTGGCAGAGGTCAAAGAGGCCATTGATAAGTTACATCTGAAGAAGGCACCAGGTCCAGATGGGATAACAGCAGAATTCTATAAGACATTCAGAGACCTCTTGGCCCCAATCCTCGTGGATGTTTATACAAATTGTCTAGAAAGTCACCTGATGCCTCCATCCATGAGAGTGTCCTCGCTGATTCTGCTGTCTAAAGGTAAAGAGCCGAGTGACATCAAGAACTGGAGGCCAATTGCCCTCTTGAATGTCGACAGGAAGATTCTGGCAAAAATCCTGTTTTCTAGGTTAGTTTGTCTGTCCCCGGCACTGTTGGCAGGCTGTCAGTATGGCACAGTAAAAGGGCGGAACATCTCTGGGGCAGTGATCTCCATAAGGGAGATGTTTGAGAGATGTAAAGCCCTGAGGTGTGGGAGATATGTTGTCAGTCTTGACCAGGCTAAAGCCTTTGACAGAGTAGATCATGAGTATCTATGGGCCACTTTGTCAAAGTACGGTATTCCAGGACAATTCATTGATTGGCTGAAGACTTTGTATTGTGAGGCCGAGAGCTTTCCTCTGATCAATGGTTGGCAGGGTGACACGTTCAGGGTTGAGGCGGGGGTGAGACAAGGTTGCCCACTGAGCCCGCTGCTGTATGTATTTGCCTTAGACCCGTTTCTGAGGTCACTGCAGGAGTGTGGTTTTCAGGGGGTGCCGGTCCCCCACTGCCTACCCCTGAGTGTTGTTGCCTACGCGGATGATGTGACTGTAGTGATATCTGAGCCTCGTGAGGTGGAGATGTTGTCTGCGGCCATCAAAAGTTACTCGGAGGCCTCAGGGTCTCTGGTCAACCTTGAGAAGAGTCAAGCTCTCTGGGTATCAGATACTGATCCAGATTTTGATCTGACCCAATTTGTGAGAGCCTCCTCCTATATTAAAATCCTAGGGGTCAAATTCGGGAGGGACGATAATGCCAAACTAAATTGGGAAGAGAAGTTGGAAGCCGGAAATGCAAAGGTTCAGCGATGGAAGAACTGGAGGCTGACCTATAGAGAAAGGGTTCAAATGTTGAAGACTTACCTGGTCCCCGTCTTCTTGTATGTCTCTGTTGTTTTTCCTTTGCCAGAATCTTTCTCCGCTCGGCTCTTTAGCCTGTTCTTCCAAATGTTCTGGGGGAACAGGTTGAACCTGATAAAAAGAGGGGTCACCTACCTACAGAGGAGAGAGGGTGGGTTGGATATGCTGAATCCAAGGGTGTTCTTTGACTCCATGTTTCTAAAAGTTAATTTTGGTTGCCTGGACTCAAACAACAGCTCCCTGTGGGCGAATAGTATCAGGGACTGGATATTGCCTTTTGCAGAGTCTTGGGTGCGAGGCGGCAGTCTCAAGAGGGGGAGATGGACGCGTGACTACCTCCCCCCGTACCTGGAATACGGGCTCAGATGTCTGAAGAGATGGCGCATTGAGAAGTCCTATATAGAGAGTAAGCCAAGGAAGGATCTATACGTAAGGGTTTGTAGGGCTTTCTTTTGTTCTCCACTTGCCTTGAGGGACTGTGTGACCAGCACTTTACAGGAAAGTCTAAAGTTCCTCAATGGGAAACGACTCCCCGCAAAATTCTTTGACATAGCTTGGCTGTCGCTCCATGGGAGGCTCTTTGTCAGGGGTAATCTAAAGTATCTAAGCGTTTCTGATAGGAACTGTCCTCTGGGTTGTCAGCAGGAGGAGACTATGGAGCATTTCATATCTGACTGCAGGGCCGGGAGGAGGATATGGGAAGAAGTGTCCAGTAAGCTGAACATCCCATTACTGCAGAACCTGACGTATCCTGACATCATCTATGCTGTACCATCCAGTAACAGGACTGTAGACAGGGGGACAATGTACATAATTATAACAATCATTAAATATTACCATTGGCACATGAGAACTAGAGTGTCCATACACAATGAGCCATTCCACCACATCACAGCAGTAAGACAGATCATGTCCGAGCTCCAGTGGGTAAAGTCATTAGAGATACGGAGGAACCAAAATAATGGGAAATTATGGAGGAATGTCTCTTTGGTTTAACACGGATGATTTATAAAAATTTTTTGTGTTTTTCCTTTTCCAGCAAATGTGGACTTTCTAAGTTTAATATTACTCTGTGCATACTCTAGTTGAGTAGTCATTGTGTGTACAATGCTTGTTATTTTTGTTTTGCATTGTAAGAATTTATGTTACTTGTAATTTTGTTTGTTTTCACAATAAAAATTGCCTCCTTTATACAAGAATATAACTACTATAATACTGCTCTTATATACAAGAATATAACTACTATAATACTGCTCCCTATATACAAGAATATAACTACTATAATACTGTCTCTTATATACAAGAATATAACTATTATAATACTGCCTCCTAGATGCAAGAATATAACTACTATAATACTGCTCCTATATACAAGAATATAACTACTATAATACTGCTCCTATATACAAGAATATAACTACTATAATACTGCTCCTATATACAAGAATATAACTGCTATAATACTGCCTCCTATATACAAGAATATAACTACTATAATACTGCTCCTATATACAAGAATATAACTACTATAATACTGCCACCTATATACAAGAATATAACTACTATAATACTGCTCCTATATACAAGAATATAACTAATATAATACTGCTCCTATGTACGAGAATTAACTAATATAATACTGCTCCTATATACAAGAATATACCTACTATAATGCTGCTCCTATATACAAGAATATAACTGCTATAATACTGCTCCTATATACAAGAATATAACTACTATAATACTGCCCCTATATACAAGAATATAACTACTATAATACTGCTCCTATATACAAGAATATAACTACTATAATACTGCACCCTATATACAAGAATATAACTACTACAATACTGCTCCCTATATAAAAGAATATAACTACTATAATACTGCTCCTATATACAAGAATATAACTACTAGAATACTGCTCCTATATACAAGAATATAACTACTATAATACTGCTCCTATATACAAGAATATAACTACTATAATACTACTACTATATACAAGAATATAACTACTATAATACTGCTCCTATATACAAGAATATAACTACTATAATACTGCTCCTATATACAAGAATATAACTTCTATAATACTGCTCCTATATACAAGAATATAACTACTATAATACTGCTCCTATATACAAGAATATAACTACTATAATACTGTCTCCTATATACAAGAATATAACTACTATAATACTGCTCCTATATACAAGAATATAACTACTATAATACTGCTCCTAGATACAAGAATATAACTACTATAATACTGCTCTTATATACAAGAATATAACTACTATAATACTGCTCCTATATACAAAAATATAACTACTATAATACTGTCTCCTATATACAAGAATATAACTACTATAATACTGCTCCTATATACAAGAATATAACTACTATAATACTGCTCTTATATATACAAGAATATAACTACTATAATACTGCTCCTATATACAAGAATATACCTACTATAATACTGCTCCTATATACAAGAATATAGCTACTATAATACTGCTCCTATATACAAGAATATAACTACTATAATACTGCCTCCTATATACAAGAATATAACTACTATAATACTGCTCCCTATATACAAGAATATAACTACTACAATACTGCTCCCTATATAAAAGAATATAACTACTATAATACTGCTCCTATATACAAGAATATATCTACTATAATACTGCTCCTATATACAAGAATATATCTACTATAATACTGCTCCTATATACAAGAATATAACTACTATAATACTGCTCCTATATACAAGAATATAACTACTATAATACTGTCTCCTATATACAAGAATATAACTACTATAATACTGCTCCTATATACAAGAATATAACTACTATAATACTGCTCCTATATACAAGAATATACCTACTATAATACTGCTCCTATATACAAGAATATAACTACTATAATACTGCTCCCTATATACAAGAATATAACTACTACAATACTGCTCCCTATATAAAAGAATATAACTACTATAATACTGCTCCTATATACAAGAATATATCTACTATAATACTGCTCCTGTATACAAGAATATATCTACTATAATACTGCTCCTATATACAAGAATATAACTACTATAATACTGCTCCTATATACAAGAATATAACTACTATAATACTGCTCCTATATACAAGAATGTAACTACTATAATACTGCTCCTATATACAAGAATATAACTACTATAATACTGCCCCTATATACAAGAATGTAACTACTATAATACTGCTCCTATATACAAGAATATAACTACTATAATACTGCCCCTATATACAAGAATATAACTACTATAATACTGCTCCTATATACAAGAATATAACTACTATAATACTGATCCATTGAATATTTCCCTCAAATTAACCCCTGATTATCCATGTAGAGACCCTTCATGGTCCCTGGTGTACATTGTGTAACAGATATAACGGTTCTGTATCCTGAGTTTACGGTAGGACAACCTGTTAAAGGGTGATTGGATCCTGGATATTCACTGGGATTCTGTATGGCTCACAGTGTTACAGAATTCCCTAGTCTAGACATGTAATACTGAGGGGGTCCCTGGATCTAGGACTGTCCATATCTACTGAGAAGGATCCTGGATCTAGGACTGTTCATATTTACTGAGAAGAACCCTGGATCTAGGACTGTCCGTATATAATGAGAAGGACCCCAGATCTAGGACTGTCCATATTCACTGAGAAGGACCCTGGATCTAGGACTGTCCATATTTACTAAGAAGGACCCCGGATCTAGGACTGTACATATTTACTGAGAAGGACCCCGGATCTAGGACTGTCCATATTTACTGAAAATGACCCTGGATCCAGAACTGTCCATATTTACTGAGAAGGACCCCGGATCTAGGACTGTCCATATTTACTGAGAAGGACCCTGGATCTAGGACTGTCCATATTTACTAAGAAGGACCCCGGATCTAGGACTGTCCATATTTACTGAGAAGGACCCCGGATCTAGGACTGTCCATATTTACTGAAAATGACCCTGGATCCAGAACTGTCCATATTTACTGAGAAGGACCCCGGATCTAGGACTGTCCATATTTACTGAAAATGACCCTGGATCCAGAACTGTCCATATTTACTGAGAAGGACCCCGGATCTAGGACTGTCCATATTTACTGAGAAGGACCCCGGATCTAGGACTGTCCATATTTACTGAGAAGGACCCCGGATCTAGGACTATCCATATTTACTGAGAAGGACCCCGGATCTAGGACTGTCCATATTTACTGAGAAGGACCCCTGATCTAGGACTGTCCATATTTACGGAGAAGGACCCTGGATCTAGGACTGTCCATATTAACTGAGAAGGACCCTGTATCTAGGACTATCCATATTTACTGAGAAGGACCCTGGATCTAGGACTGTCCATATCTATTGAGAAGGACTCTGGATCTAGGACTGTCCATATCTACTGAGAAGGACTCTGGATCTAGGACTGTTCATATTTACTGAGAAGGACCCCTGATCTAGGACTGTTCATATTAACTGAGAAGGACCCTGTATCTAGGACTATCCATATTTACTGAGAAGGACCCTGGATGTTGGACTGTCCATATTAACTGAGAAGGACCCTGTATCTAGGACTATCCATATTTACTGAGAAGGACCCTGGATCTAGGACTGTCCATATCTATTGAGAAGGACTCTGGATCTAGGACTGTCCATATCTATTGAGAAGGACTCTGGATCTAGGACTGTCCATATCTATTGAGAAGGACCCTGGATCTAGGACTGTCCATATCTATTGAGAAGGACTCTGGATCTAGGACTGTCCATATTTACTGAGAAGGACCCCGGATCTAGGACTGTTCATATTTACTGAGAAGGACCCCAGATCTAGTACTGTTCATATTTACTGAGAAGGACCCTGGATCTAGGACTCTCCATATTTACTGAGAAGGACCCTGGATCTAGGACTGTCCATATTTACTGAGAAGGACCCCTGATCTAGGACTGTCCATATTTACTGAGATGGACCCTGGATCTAGGACTGTCCATATTTACTGAAAATGACCCTGGATCTAGGACTCTCCATATTTACTGAGAAGGACCCTGGATCTAGGACTGTCCATATTTACTGAGAAGGACCCCTGATCTAGGACTGTCCATATTTACTGAGATGGACCCTGGATCTAGGACTGTCCATATTTACTGAGAAGGACCCCAGATCTAGTACTGTTCATATTTACTGAGAAGGACCCTGGAACTAGGACTGTCCATATTTACTGAAAATGACCCTGGATCTAGGACTCTCCATATTTACTGAGAAGGACCCCAGATCTAGGACTATCCATATTTCCTGAGAAGGACCCTGGATCTAGGACTGTCCATATTTACTGAGAAGGACCCCTGATCTAGGACTGTCCATATTTACTGAGATGGACCCTGGATCTAGGACTGTCCATATTTACTGAGAAGGACCCCAGATCTAGGACTATCCATATTTCCTGAGAAGGACCCTGGATCTAGGACTGTCCATATTTACTGAGATGGACCCCTGATCTAGGACTGTCCATATTTACTGAGATGGACCCTGGATCTAGGACTGTCCATATTTACTGAGAAGGACCCAAGATCTAGGACTGTCCATATTCACTGAGAAGATGGGAAGAACCCCAGATCTAGGACTGTCCATATTTACTGAGAAGAACCCAAGATCTAGGACTGTCCATGTTTACTGAGAAGGACCCCAGATCTAGGACTGTCTATATTTACTGAGAAGGACCCCAGATCTAGGACTGTCCATATTTACTGAGAAGGACCCTGGATCTAGGACTGTCCATATTTACTGAAAAGGACCCTGGATCTAGGACTGTCCATATTTACTGAAAAGGACCCTGGATCTAGGACTGTTCATATTTTCTGAGAAGGATTCTGGATCTTAGACTGTCCATCTTTACTGATAGGGACCCTGGATATAGGACTGTCCGTATATAATGAGAAGGACTCTGCATCTAGGACTGTCCATATTCACTGAGAAGGACCCCTGATCTAGGACTGTCCATATTTACTGAAAAGGACCCCTGATCTAGGACTGTCCATATTTACTGAAAAGGACCCCTGATCTAGGACTGTCCATATTTACTGAGAAGGACCCTGGATCTAGGACTGTCCATATTTACTGAGAAGGACCCAAGATCTAGGACTGTCCATATTTACTGAGAAGGACCCCAGAACTAGGACTGTCCATATTTACTGAGAAGGACCCTGGATCTAGGACTGTCCATATTTACTGAAAAGGACCCTGGATCTAGGACTGTTCATATTTTCTGAGAAGGATTCTGGATCTTGGACTGTCCATCTTTACTGATAGGGACCCTGGATATAGGACTGTCCGTATATAATGAGAAGGACTCTGGATCTAGGAATGTACGTATATAATGAGAAGGACCTTGAATCTAGGACTGTCCATATTTACTGAAAAGGACCCCTGATCTAGGACTGTCCATATTTACTGAAAAGGACCCCTGATCTAGGACTGTCCGTATTTACAGAGAATGACCCTGGATTTTGGACTGTCCATATTAACTGAGAAGGACCCTGGATCTAGGACTGTTAATATTTACTGAAAATGACCCTGGATCCAGGACTGTCCATGTTTACTGAGAAGGACCCCAGATCTAGGACTGTCCATATTTAGTTGTCCCATCCACTGTCCCTCAGATATGACAAGGACCAGCAGAGCTGCACCAAGTCCTGAACACTAGAATCTCTAACAAGTCATCGGAATGATGGGAACTGTAACCATTCAGCACAAATCACCATGACAACAGGGACAGAAAAAAATTCAAGAAAGAGGAGTTTCCGAATTTCGTTATTTAACCATAACAGATAAGATTTACTGTTCTTTAAGTCATGTTCCCCATAAAGCGGTGACAAGTAATCCCCTGAATACATTAAAGTCCCTACCATGAAGGTGAAGCCCAAACAGCTTCTGTCCATCAATGGTCACATGTTATTGACTATACAGAACTACAGAGAAGATCCAGTTATGGTCAATATCTATCTCAGTCCTTTATACTGAATCAGTGGTCTCAAACTGTGGCCCTCCAGATGTTGCCAAACTTCAACTCCCAGCATGCCCGAACAGCCGTTGGCTGTCCGGACAAGCTGGGAGTTGAAGTTCAGCAACATCTGGAGGGCCACAGATTGAGACCACTTAACTAAATGTTCCATCATTCAACGAGTTTTTCTGTGTCCATTTACTGTTTATTTCTGGAGAACGTTCTTTGCCGATGTTCTTCTCTATGGAAAACACAAAAAGAAATCCAGTTAAGAATGAAGTTATGACATGAAGAACCATGAGGAACCATAGAAGAACCATAGAGGAAGCATAAAAGAACCATAGAGAAACCATAGCGAAACCATAGAAGAACCAAAGAGGAACCATAGAGGAACCATAGAAGAACCATAGAGAAACCATATAAGAACCATAGAGGAACCATAGAGGAACCATTGAAGAACCATAGAGGAATCATAGAGAAACCATAGAAAAAACCATAGAAGGACCATAGAGGAACTATAGAGGAAGCATAGAGGAACCATAGATGAAGCATAGAGGAAGCATAGAGGAACCATAGAAAAACCATAGAAGAACCATAGAGAAACCATAGAGGAACCATAGAGGAACCATAGAGGAACCATCCATAGAGGAACCATAGAAGAACCATAGAGGAACCATAGAGGAACCATAGAGGAACCATAGAAAAATCATAGAAGAACCATAGAAGAACCATAAAAGGACCATAAAAGGACCATAGAAGAACCATAAAAGAACCATAAAAGAACCATAGAGGAACCATAGAATAACCATAGGGGAAGCATAGAAGAACCAGAGAAGAACTATAGAGGAACAATCGAGGAACAATCAAGGAACCATAGAGGAACCATAGAAGAACCATAGAAGAACCATAGAGGAACCATAGAAGACTCATAGAAGAACCATAGAAGAACCATAGAGGAACCATAGAAGAACCATAGAGGAACCATGGAAGAACCATAGAGGAACCATAGAGGAACCATCCATAGAGGAACCATAGAAGAACCATAAAGGAACAATAGAGGAACCATAGAAAAACCATAGAAGAACCATAGAGGAACTATAGAAGAACCATGGAAGAACCATAGAGAAACTATAGAAGAACCATAGAGGAACAATCAAGGAACCATAGAAGAACCTTAGAGGAACCATAGAAGAACCATAGAAGAACCATAGAGGAACTATAGAAGAACCATGAAAGAACCAAATAGGAACCATAGAACCATAAATGAACCATAGAGGAACCCTAGAAGAACCATAGAGGAACCATAGAAGAGCAATAGAAGAACCATAGAGATACCATAGAAGAACCATAGAGGAACAATAGAAGAACCATAGAGGAACAATAGAGGAACCATAGAAGAACCACAGAAGAATCCTAGAAGAACCGTGGAAGAACCATAAAAGAACCAGAGAGGAACCATAGAAGAACCAAAGAGGAACCATAGCAGAACCATATAGGAACCATAGAGGAAACATAGAAGAACCATATAGGAACCATAGAGGAAACATAGAAGAACCATAGATGAACCATTGAAGAACCATAGAGGAACCATAGATGAACCATAGAGAAACCATAGAAGAACCATAGAGAAACCATAGAAGAACCATAGAGGAACCACAGAGGAACCATAAAAGAACCACAGAGGAACCATAGAAAAACCATAGAAGAACAATAGAAGATCACATGGGAGGAGTCTGGAGGCTTGGACCAGCACCAATTTCTACAATGCTGGAAATCTCAGACCTAAAATTCTGTATTGTCCTCTATGGATTTGACAGCTCCAGTAATAAAAATGTCTACTTAACACTGGAATCCATATCTACACTAGAGAACTCATCCTGTAACTCTCAACTTCATCTCGAAGGCTTCAAATGAAACCTGACTAGACACAATCCTAAACTATGCCCCAGGTATAGGTCATAGACAGATACATGGGTTTTAGACACTATTGATATAAGAATTAAAACAATAGTTACAAGGGATAGATGCAAAAATAACTACTGGTCACAGTAACGTGAATACTAAAAAAACACTTCACTTCATATAGGACATAAACTCAAAACAAATGGTTAACAGGATTATGGGCACCAAACAACTCGTCATTAGGAACATAAGGTCATCATGAGCACGAAACCACTGGTAACCAGGAACATAAGCACCAAACCACTGGTCACCTAAGACAAGAGCATTCAACCACTGGCCACCAGGAATATGGCGCACCAAACAGCTGGTCACCAGGAATATGGCGCACCAAACAGCTGTCACCAGGGAGGGGAGCACCAAATAGCTGGTCACCAGGGATGGGAGCACCATACAGCTGGTCATCAGGGATGGGAGCACCAAATAGCTGGTCATCAGGGACATGAGCACAAAACCACTGGTCTCCAGGGATATAAGCACCAAACCACTGTCACCTGGGACATGAGCACAAAACCACTAGTCACATGGACATGATCACGAAACCACTTGTCACCTGGGACATGAGCACGAAACCACTTGTCATCAGGGACATGACCACCAAACCACTTGTCACCAAGGACATGAGCATTAAACCACTTGTCACCTGGGACATGAGCACGAAACCACTTGTCATCAGGGACATGACCACCAAACCACTTGTCACCAAGGACATGAGCATTAAACCACTAGTCACCAGGAACATGAGCGCCAAGCCACTAGTCATCAGGAATATGGGCACCAAACCTTACATTAAAGAACCAGCCTTTGCTGTGTCTATTTCACATACTCACCATTTTACAGTAAATAAAATGGTGAGTATATGTTCCACAAATACACAGCTCTTACAGTAAAGAACCATCTCCCGACTGCTCCATAGAATCACAGCTATTACAGTAAATAACCAGCAGCTCCATTCACAGATTCATAGGATCTACAATAAAGAACCAGCTCCTGAAATGTCTCTTCCACAGATACACCGCTCTTACAGTAGAGAACCATCTTCTGTGATGCTATTATGCTGATGCATTTTTAAATGTAAGACAATATCCTGCTGGCCTAAGAAGCAGCTGCCTGACATTGTGCTGTTCTGTAGCCTATGAGCTATAAGTAAACCCAGATACTTCTCTACAAGTGTTTAAAAATATACATAACACAATTGTATAAAAGTACAGTAAATATTTTATAAGTTACATATATAATTATACTATTATATGTATTGAAGTCAAGACCATCATTGTATTTTGTATGGTTTACTTTTTTTTTTTATTCTTATTATATATTTTTCACTATGCAGTCTATTTGTATTAAGCTGTTTTTGTTTTGTTTTTTCCATTTTATTTCCTATTTTATCTTTTTATTGTACTGTAAGGGTCTATTCACACGGCAGAATTTGCGCTTGTGGAATTCCGCCTCAAATTAAAGCCCATAGACTTCTATGGGATTCCGCACACCCAAGTGGAAATTCCGAAGTGTGAATGGGAGTGCGGAATCCCATAGACGTCTATGGGCTTTAAAGGGGTACTCTGGTGGAAAACTTTTTTTTTAATTTTAACTGGTGTAAAAAGTTAAACAGATTTGTAAATTACTTCTGTTAGAAATTTTTTTATCCTTCCAGTACTTATCAGCTGCTGTATTCTACAGAGGACATTCTATTATTTTTGGATTTCTTTTCTGTCTGACCACAGTGCTCTCTGCTGACACCTCTGTCCATTTAAGGAACTGTCCAGAGCAACATATGCTTGCTATGGGAATTTTCTCCTGCTCTGGACAGTTCCTGACACAGACAAAGGTGTCAGCAGAGAGCAAAGGTGGTCAGACAGAAAAGAAATTCAAAAAGAAAAGAATTTCCTCTGAATTATAAAACTGCTAATAAGTACTGGAAGGATTAAGATTTTTTAATAGAAGTCATTTACAAATCTGTTTAACTTTCTGGCACCAGTTGATTTAAAAAACATAAAAGGTTTCCACCGGAGTACCCCTTTGAGTTAAAGGGGTACTCCGCCCCTAGACATCTTATCCCCTATGCAAAGGATAGGGGATAAGATGTCAGATCACGGGGGTCCCGCCACTGGGGACCCCGGGATCTCAGCTGCAGCACCCACCTGCGGCTTCCGGAAACGCTGCAGGCTTCGGCTCCCGACCACGGTGACGTGAGATCGTGACGTCACGACTCCACCTCCGTGTGACGTCACGCCCCCTCCAATAGACTTGTATTGAGGGGGCGGGGCGTCCCACGGGGGCGGAGTCATGACATCACAATCTCCCGTCACCGTGGTCATGAGGCGTTAGGATGAGAGCCTCCAGCGCTGCCGGAAGCCGCAACAGGTGGGTGCTGTAGCCGAGATCCCGGGGTCCCCAGCGGCGGGACCCCCGTGATCTGACATCTTATACCCTACCCTTTCGATAGGGGATAAGATGTCTAGGGGCAGAGTACCCCTTTAAGACGGAATTCCGCAAGCGGAAATTCAGAAGTGTGAATGAGAGCGCGGAATCCCATAGAAGTCTATGGGCTTTAATTTGAGGCGGAATTCCCCAAGCAGAAATTCTGCCCTGTGAATAGACCCTAAATCTACTTCAATTTTATTTTAAAACCAAAATAGAGAAAAAAAATAAGGAAAAAATTCTCACACTAACGAGTTAAAAAGAAAGCAAAACAGAATGATGAGAACAATTCAAGACTGTATTTAACTGCATGAAAACCTCTGGGGTCCGGATGGACAATATGTCGGGGGGTAGGGGCGCACAATGCGGCTGCGTTCCATAGCCTCTGTCAGAGCTGCTTCCCTGGAGCAGATTTATTACTGGGGGGAAGATTGATTCCTGTAGATGAGCATGGAGCGCTTCTTCCCTTACAGTAGATGACTGATCCCCAAGTTAACTATTAACCCCGGTTCTTAATGCCCTCGGCCCGATGTGAGGGGAGATGAATTGGGAACAGGATTAAAGTTTAACCCGGTCACTTTGGGAGGTGACAGTGTCTGAGAAGGGAGAAGGGGCTTTGTACAAGGTGTAAGGAAGATGGATGGAGGCAGATCACAGGATCCATCAAGGAGACAAGGCGGGACAATCTGCACCATGATGGTCATGTACATTGGAGCCTCATTCATTGTCATTCATTGTACAATACATTACAGGACCACGAACCGGAAGATTTACACAACATCTGAGGAGGAAGGCACAGAGAGGAAAAAGATTACACTGTGCAGCACCAGAAAGAGAGGAAAAAGATTACACTGTGCAGCACCAGATAGAGAGGAAAAAGATTACACTGTGCAGCACCAGAAAGAGAGGAAAAAGATTACACTGTGCAGCACCAGAAAGAGAGGAAAAAGATTACACTGTGCAGCACCAGATAGAGAGGAAAAAGATTACACTGTGCAGCACCAGATAGAGAGGAAAAAGATTACACTGTGCAGCACCAGAAAGAGAGGAACAAGATTACACTGTGCAGCACCAGATAGAGAGGAAAAAGATTACACTGTGCAGCACTAGAAAGAGGAAAAAGATTACACTGTGCAGCACCAGAAAGAGAGTAAAAAGATTACACTGTGCAGCACCAGATAGAGAGGAAAAAGATTACACTGTGCAGCACCAGAAAGAGAGGAAAAAGATTACACTGTGCAGCACCAGAGAGAGAGGAAAAAGATTACACTGTGCAGCACCAGATAGAGAGGAAAAAGATTACACTGTGCAGCACCAGAAAGAGAGGAACAAGATTACACTGTGCAGCACCAGAAAGAGAGGAAAAAGATTACACTGTGCAGCACCAGATAGAGAGGAAAAAGATTACACTGTGCAGCACTAGAAAGAGGAAAAAGATTACACTGTGCAGCACCAGAAAGAGAGGAAATAGATTACACTGTGCAGCACCAGAAAGAGAGGAAAAAGATTACACTGTGCACCACCAGAAAGAGAGGAAAAAGATTACACTGTGCAGCACCAGAGAGAGAGGAAAAAGATTACACTGTGCAGCACCAGATAGAGAGGAAAAAGATTACACTGTGCAGCACCAGAAAGAGAGGAAAAAGATTACACTGTGCAGCAACAGAAAGAGAGGAAAAAGATTACACTGTGCAGCACCAGAGAGAGAGGAAAAAGATTACACTGTGCAGCACCAGATAGAGAGGAAAAAGATTACACTGTGCAGCACCAGAAAGAGAGGAAAAAGATTACACTGTGCAGCAACAGAAAGAGAGGAAAAAGATTACACTGTGCAGCACCAGATAGAGAGGAAAAAGATTACACTGTGCAGCACCAGAGAGAGGAAAAATATTACACTGTGCAGGACCAGAAAGAGAGGAAAAAGATTACACTGTGCAGCACCGGAGAGAGAGGAAAAATATTACACTGTGCAGTACCAGACAGAGAGGAAAAAGATTACACTGTGCAGCACCAGAGAGAGAGAGGAAAAATATTACACTGTGCAGCACCAGATAGAGAGGAAAAAGATTACACTGTGCAGCACCAGAAAGAGAGGAAAAAGATTACACTGTGCAGCACCAGAGAGAGAGGAAAAAGATTACACTGTGCAGCACTAGAAAGAGAGGAAAAAGATTACACTGTGCAGCACCAGAGAGAGAGGAAAAAGATTACACTGTGCAGCACCAGAAAGAGAGGAAAAAGATTACACTGTGCAGCACCAGAAAGAGAGGAAAAAGATTACACTGTGCAGCACCAGAAAGAGAGGAAAAAGATTACACTGTGCAGCACCAGAAAGAGAGGAAAAAGATTGCACTGTGCAGCACCAGAGAGAGAGGAAAAAGATTACACTGTGCAGCACCAGAAAGAAAGGAAAAAGATTACACTGTGCAGCACCAGAAAGAGAGGAAAAAGATTACACTGTGCAGCACCAGAAAGAGAGGAAAAAGATTACACTGTGCAGCACCAGAAAGAGAGGAAAAAGATTACACTGTGCAGCACCAGAGGGAGAGGAAAAAGATTACACTGTGCAGCACCAGAAAGAGAGGAAAAAGATTACACTGTGCAGCACCAGATAGAGAGGAAAAAGATTACACTGTGCAGCACCAGAAAGAGAGGAAAAAGATTAATGGCCGCCATCATACTGTATACTGACACATTCATGGTCACCACCATACTGTATACTGACACATTCATGGCCGCCACCATACTGTATATTGACACATTAATGGCCGCCATCATACTGTATACTGACACATTCATGGCCGCCACCATACTGTATACTGACACATTCATGGACACCACCATACTGTATACTGACACATTCATGGCCGCCACCATACTGCATACTGACACATTCATGGCCGCCACCATACTGTATACTGACACATTCATGGCCACCACCATACTGTATACTGACACATTCATGGCCGCCACCATACTGTATACTGACACATTCATGGCCGCCACCATACTGCATACTGACACATTCATGGCCGCCACCATACTGTATACTGACACATTCATGGCCGCCACCATACTGTATACTGACACATTCATGGCCGCCACCATACTGTATACTGACACATTCATGACTGCCACCATCCTGTATACTGACACATTCATGGCGGCCATTCATGGTGGCCATTTTTTTTGTATTTCACCTCTGATGTGTATATGCTGCAGTTACCATTTTGCTGTAGATCTTTAAGGTGTCCTGGTTGAGTCCTCATGCTGGCGGCCATGAATGTGTCAGTACACAGTATGGTGGCGGCCATGAATGTGTCAGTATACAGGATGGTGGCGGCCATGAATGTGTCAGTATACAGTATGGTGGCGGCCATGAATGTGTCAGTATACAGTATGGTGGCGGCCATGAATGTGTCAGTATACAGGATGGTGGCAGTCATGAATGTGTCAGTATACAGTATGGTGGCGGCCATGAATGTGTCAGTATACAGTATGGTGGCGGCCATGAATGTGTCAGTATACAGTATGGTGGCGGCCATGAATGTGTCAGTATACAGTATTGTTGCGGCCATGAATGTGTCAGTATACAGTATGGTGGCGGCCATGAATGTGTCAGTATACAGTATGGTGGTGGTCATGAATGTGTCAGTATACAGTATGATGGCCGCCATGAATGTGTCAGTATACAGTATGGTGGCGGCCATGAATGTGTCAGTATACAGTATGGTGGTGGTCATGAATGTGTCAGTATACAGTATGATGGCGGTCATGAATGTGTCAGTATACAGTATGGTGGTGGTCATGAATGTGTCAGTATACAGTATGATGGTGGTCATGAATGTGTCAGTATACAGTATGATGGCCGCCATGAATGTGTCAGTATACAGGATGGTGGCAGTCATGAATGTGTCAGTATACAGGATGGTGGCGGCCATGAATGTGTCAGTATACAGTATGGTGGCAGCCATGAATGTGTCAGTATACAGTATGGTGCCGGCCATGAATGTGTCAGTATACAGTATGGTGGCGGCCATGAATGTGTCAGTATACAGTATGGTGCCGGCCATGAATGTGTCAGTATACAGTATGGTGGCGGCCATGAATGTGTCAGTATACAGTATGGTGGTGTCCATGAATGTGTCAGTATACAGTATGATGGCGGCCATTAATGTGTCAATATACAGTATGGTGGCGGCCATGAATGTGTCAGTATACAGTATGGTGGTGGCCATGAATGTGTCAGTATACAGTATGGTGGTGGTCATGAATATGTCAGTATGCAGTATGGTGACGGCCATGAATGTGTCTGTATACAGTATGGTGGCGGCCATGAATGTGTCAGTATACAGTATGGTGGTGGCCATGAATGTGTCAGTATACAGTATGGTGGTGGTCATGAATATGTCAGTATGCAGTATGGTGACGGCCATGAATGTGTCTGTATACAGTATGGTGGCGGCCATGAATGTGTCAGTATACAGTATGGTGGTGGCCATGAATGTGTCAGTATACAGTATGGTGGTGGTCATGAATATGTCAGTATGCAGTATGGTGACGGCCATGAATGTGTCTGTATACAGTATGGTGGCGGCCATGAATGTGTCAGTATACAGTATGGTGGTGGCCATGAATGTGTCAGTATACAGTATGGTGGTGTTACCAATCCCATCACATTTCACAAGAGGAATAGTGCTGTGTGTCCATCAGGCCTGGTCATTACCCACAATACATGAGATCACCCAGACATGTCTCAGACACTTGAGGTTACAAATGGTCGCACTTGAGGATCTTTAGTCCAGGCCGGGCTGTAAATCACCTCAGACACAGGCTAAACAAAGGGTCAGATGTGATAGCATGAAACCATGTAATGACTGCGGCCAACACAGCCGTGTTAACCATTTACCATGTGACAATGGCGGGGAGATGTCTGGTCTGTGGCCCCACACTCAGGTCACTGCCCGTTCCCTACACCTTGACTTTCAATATCCACAGATCCTAGAACAAAACATAATACAATATAATGTACTATAATACAATATATTAACAAGATAACGTCAAGCTCCTGGACCCAAATATCCCTTGTCATGTTTAGCCCTGATCTCCTCATATATGTCGACGGGTCCTTCTCCTCCTTAAGGTCCAAGACCCAAGTGTCCCATGTCATGTTTAGCCCTGATCTCCTCATATATGTAGACTGGTCCTTCTCCTCCTTAAGGTCCTAGACCCAAGTGTCCCATGTCATGTTTAGCCCTGATTTCCTCATATATGTAGACTGGTCCTTCTCCTCCTTAAGGTCCTAGACCCAAGTGTCCCATGTCACGTGTAGCTCTGATCCCCTCATTTATGGATATGGCTCTGTGGCAGCCACTGGGTGTTAGTAGACGTACCTTGTTCACTTTGTGACGCCAGGGCACCGTTTATCCGATCTACGGTCCGAAGGTGAGAAGCAGTCTTCCTGGGCCAGACACAATGAGCCAATAAACGCGCCGACATTAGGTTACGGTTAACTAGCTTGTGAAGCTGATATACCACAAACAGCTGCCTTACTGTGAGAGTGCAGCGTACCCCTTGCGAGCCTTGTTGCTGTTCTGAGACTTGTGGTGCTGTTCACCGGATGGAATTGTAGAATTTGTGATTCTGATAGCTAGGGTCCTTCCAAGGCTCTGTAGACTATTCTGCAGGGGTCTGTAGTTCTCCCGTGAGTGACACTTGTAGGATGACCAGTAGTAAACGTGAATTAGGCCTCTGCTAAGGCCACGACGCACAACACACCGGAGCTTAGCTGCTGCTCAGGAGTCTTGCTGGAACTAGACTGACTAACTCCTCCCCTGTACCTCACTATGTAGGGGGGAACTTTGGGGTCTCTTTGGCTCACATGGTCACATGGGGTTGGCTGCTCAAAATTTTAAAGGCACAGTAACATGTTAAACATACACACATGAAGCCATAACAAAATTAATTTAGGAAAAATATCTTATTTCTATATTACACTATGCACATAATTGATATAACAGTAAGACGCTAGTGGGCCCAACACCTGGGGCTACCAGGCTGCTCAAGACAGTCCAAAACCACCGGACGGCCATCTGTGCTGGGACACCACAGGTCCCTTTCCCTCCTCAAGCACCTAGACCCAAGTATCCTCTAATCTCCTTATATATGCAGATGGGTCAGAAATAGACCCAAGTATCTTGTGTCATGTATAACCCTGATCTCCTCATATAGGTAGACAGACCCTGTCCCTCTTCAAGCTCCTAGACTCAAGATTCCCACATTATGTATAGCCCTGATCTCCTTATTTATGTAGATGACTCCTTGACCCTCCTCAAGCTTTTGCTGTGACTGTCACATCTGTGCCCCTTATACTTATGCCCTCCCTGAAAACCATTTGTGGTGTCCCGGTACCGTATTTTATACGTTACCTTTGCAGAGGTCCCCATAGTCAGAGTTCCTAGGACGTCGGGGTCCCTCTTCTATAGTTATCCCTTTGTCACCCCTCAGTTAGTCAATTACTATATAGAAGTTCGTATAAGTATAGATATATGTATATATATGTAATTGCCTACCTGTTCAAGCATGGCAGGACCTGCGGGTCACGAGATTAGGTTAGAACTCTATGGTTTTGCTACAGGACCTTTGGAGGTTCCCAAGACGTGTTCACCCACAATGCAATGTAACGGTGAGTGACAGTTGTTATGGACCAATCCAAAACGGCCATCCCCTGCCCATATAAGGGACCTGCGCCATCTTGATCCATCTCTTGGGTTGCTGACTCTGGAAGAGGTAGGACCTCGGAAGCTTACAAGACGATTTACTAGGCCAAAGCCTTGCGGCCTCGGCCTCTAACATAGCGGATATACTAAGCAATTCCCCACTACTCTCCGCAAGATCACTGGACCTAAACGCACCCTTAACTCCTTAAGGACACATGACGTACCGGTGTGGCCCCGCATCATAGCGGGTCAGGCCCGGCCTCTAACAACGGCCGGAACCCATGGCTAATAGCGCGCGGCATTGATCGCGGTGCCGCGCGCTATTAACCCTTTAGACGCGGCGTTCAGTATGCCGGTTAGCTCAGGGAGCTGTTCAGGATAGCCATGGCAAAATCGCGGCATCCTGAACAGCTTACAGGACAGCCGGAGGGTCCCTACCTGCCTCCTCGCTGTCCGATCGCCGAATGACTGCTCAGTGCCTGAGATCCAGGTATGAGCAGTCAAGCGGCAGAATCATTGATCAATGGTTTCCTATGAGAAACCAGTGATCAATGATGAAGATCAGTGTGTGCAGTGTTATAGGTCCCTATGGGATAACAATGATCAGTATAAGAGATCAGTGTGTGCAGTGTTATAGGTCCCTATGGGATAACAATGATCAGTATAAGAGATCAGTGTGTGCGGTGTTATAGGTCCCTATGGGATAACAATGATCAGTGTGTGCAGTGTTATAGGTCCTTATGGGAGCTATAACACTGCAAAAAAAAAGGGGAAAAAAAGTGAATAAAGATCATTTAACCCCTTCCCTATTAAAAGTTTGAATCACCCCTCTTTTCCCATAAAAAAAAACACACAGTGTAAATAAAAATAAAAATATATGGTATCGCTGCATGCGGAAATGTCCGAATTATAAAAATATATCGTTAATTAAACCGCACGGTCAATGGCGTACGCGCAAAAAAATTCCAAACTCCAAAATAGTGCATTTTTGGTCACTTTTTATTTCATGAAAAAATTAATAAAAAGCGATCAATAAGTCCTATCAATGCAATACCGCTAAAAACTTCAGATCATGGTGCAAAAAATGAGCCCTCATACCGCACCATACACGGAAAAATATAAAAGTTATAGGGGTAAGAAGATGACAATTTTAAACATATTAATTTTCCTGCATGAAGTTATGACAATATCCAACATATATAAGTAGGGGATCATTTTAATCGTATGGACCTACAGAATAAAGAGAAGGTGTAATTTTTACTGAAAAAATGTACTACATAGAAACGGAAGCCCCCAAAAGTTACAAAACAGCGTTTTTATTCCAATTTTGTCTCACAATGATTTTGTTTTCCGTTTCGACGTAGATTTTTGGGCAAAATTACTGATGTCATTACAAAGTAGAATTGGTGGCGCAACAAATAAGCCATCATATGGAATTTTAGGTGCAAAATTGAAAGAGTTATGATTTTTTAAAGGCAAGGAGGAAAAAACGAAAATGCAAAAACGGAAAAACCCTCGGTCCTTAAGGGGTTAAATCCAGCGGATCTCTGCTATACAATCCCTAAGAAGCTAAATTGAGCTTATCTGATCCCAACCAACTGTCAATCGCTGCTCAGCTATATCTATAGAGACTGTTATCTGGACTGTTACTATTGCTGCATGTACAGAAATTCTTCAGTAAAAGTTCCTGCAAGTTTTCAGTTAACAGCGGTTGTGGACAATCCTTTATTTCTGCATCACCTATTGCTCTTGGGAAGGGTGGCAATAGGCCTGTCAAGAATTACCGAATTTAACCCTCACCCTGGCATCACGAGTGACAAGGGTTAACAGCGCCCTTTATCATCCCGAACAGCAACACCCTAACTACCCTACACCCCCACAATGCTTGATCCCAAATCCTCCATGTCATAATTCATAAATTAGTTATTAAACCCCGACAGCCACATATTAGTGTGGCCTCAAGAGTTCTCACTCAGCTTTCTAGAGCCCTGAATGCAACAAAACATAAACATGGAATGTGAATTTTCCATGCAGGAGTCTGGAAAAGCTTTATATGGCAGCCAAATGTCTGTCTATGGAGAAAATCTTGTACTACTTTAGACAACGACAGTGATGACATTGAACTACAAGTGTCCGCCCCTATAGCCGCTGTAAGACATGGCTTCCTATAAGTAGATTTATGACACCCGTCTAGAGGGGCCCCCGGCTCTCGTGTCTCCTGTCACCACCTAGTAATATATTAATAGACATAAGTGTGAGTCCTATCAATTATTACCCTTATCAGTATTGTCCCCCCTTATAGACCTGCACACGGGGCCACTCCGGGCCCCAACTACTCTACCCCAGAACATTAATGGGCCCTATGATCTACAACACAAGAACTATTGATACATGTGTAAATGAAGTCTGGGAGACTCAATGGACGCCCCGAGCCCCTTCTTCACAATGACCAAGACCCTCATTACAGGAGAGAAGATTGATTCCTGTGTCTTCAGATGAGGGATTTTCTCCAACTACACTATGATGGATCCCCTAAAGTTATCCATTAACCCCACTTCTTAAAGCCCCCAGTACAGTTAGATGAGGGGAGATGGATTGGGAGGGGGATTAAAGATTAACCCAGGCAGAGTGATTGGAGGGGGGGGCATTGTATGAGGAGAAGATGGATGGAGCCTGGGACCATCAATGTAACCAGGAGCTCCTGCAAAGTAAAGGGGACTCGGGAGACAATAACATTGATGCATCAGGCTCAGCCTCAGGGCTCCTGCCTCGTATAGTACCCAGCCCATAGCCTAACATAGAGGTAACATCTGACCCGATAAATCTGCTCCCAGTAGGAAACAAAATTCCCACAGACACCTTCAAAATCTGGTAGAATGTCTTCCACTTCTGTAGTTATAAACATATATATATGTGTGTGTCCAGTGGTTTGAGGTTTCCAAGACTCTTTAAGGGTAAAGGCCATATGTGGAATTGAAATATCCTGTTCGTGACATTTTGTGGTGCAAGAGATACCTGTCATATCGTGATGCCAGGGCACCGTTAACCTCCCCAGTCCGAGGTGAAGACAGTTTCTCCTGGGCCAGGCACTGGGCAATAAACACACCGACTCCAGGTTACGGATAACTGTCTTTTAATGAGGTAGAAGCAGATGGTACAATACTCGCAGTACGGAGCAGAGTAGAAGGGATGCAGTGTAACCCTTGGGAGGCCTTGTGACCTTGCTGGGACTTATGGTGCTTTTCACCCACTTGAATTGACTTGCTATTAGATATGACAGACTTGAGACTCGGAGATATCCCACGATTACTAGGGTTCTGCTAAGGTCCAATTTACTGACACTGCCAGGGCCCATTAATGTTCTGGGGTAGAGTAGTTGGGGCCCGGAGTGGCCCGGTGTGCAGGTCTATAAGGGGGGACAATGCTGCTGCGGGTAATAATTGATAGGACTCACACTTATGTCTATTAATATATTACTAGGTGGTGACAGGAGACACAAGAGCCGGGGCCCCTCTAGACGGGTGTCATAAATCTACTTATAGGAAGCCATGTCTTACAGCGGCTATAGGGACGGACACTTGTAGTTCACTGTCATTACTGTCGTTGTCTATAGAAGTATTAGACCTTCTCTGTAGACAGATATTTGACTGCCATATCAAGCTCCTGCATGACCACACCACACATGGAGCAACCATCTTCTTTACTGGAGCTCATCAGCTTTTATTGGTTTCTCCATCTCTAAATTATGTGAGTATGCATAGTCTAAAACATGAGTGTGCGTAGTGTAAGACACCAGTGAAGGGTCCCGATCCAGTACATTATGCCACTCCAAACCATAATACCGGGAGTAGGACTGGTTCCAAAGAAATTATAGTACTAATGCTCTATTCACACTTCCGAATTTCCGCTTGCGAAATTCCGCCTCAAATTAAAGCCCATAGACTTCTATGGGATTCCGCACTCCCATTCACACTTCTGAATTTCCGCTTGCGGAATTCCGCAAGCCGAAATTCAGAAGTGTGAATGGCAGTGCGGAATCCCATAGAAGTCTATGGGCTTAATTTGACACGGAATTCCCCAAGCGGAAATTCGGAAGTGTGAATGGGAGTGCGGAATCCCATAGAAGTCTATGGGCTTTAATTTGAGACGGAATTCCCCAAGCGGAAATTCAGAAGTGTGAATGGCAGTGCGGAATCCCATAGAAGTCTATGGGCTTTAATTTGAGATGGAATTCCCCAAGCGGAAATTCAGAAGTGTGAATGGGAGTGCAGAATCCCATGAAAGTCTATTGGCTTTAATTTGAGACAGAATTCCCCAAGCAGAAATTCAGAAGTGTGAATGGGAGTGCGGAATCCCATAGAAGTCTATGGGCTTTAATTTGAGACGGAAATCCCCAAGCGGAAATTCAGAAGTGTGAATGGGAGTGCGGATTCCCATAGAAGTCTTTGGGCGTTAAGTTGAGATGGAATTCCCCAAGCGGGAATTAAGAAGTGCGAATTGGAGTGCGGAATCCCCTAGAAGTCTATGGGCTTTAATTTGAGATGGAATTCCCCAAGCGGAAATTCAGAAGTGGCAATGGGAGTGAGAAATCCCATAGAAGTCGGTTGGCTTCAAGTTGAGACGGAATTCCTCAAGCGGAAATTCAGAAGTGTGAATGGGAGTGCAGAATCCCATGAAAGTCTATTGGCTTTAATTTGAGACGGAATTCCCCAAGCAGAAATTCAGAAGTGTGAATGGGAATGCGGAATCCCATAAATGTCTATTGCCATTAATTTGAGGCGGAATTCCGCAAGCGGAAATTCTGCCGTGTGAATAGACCCTATGGAAGAAAAGCCATAAGGTTATGGAGCACAGCAAGACAAAACTGGAGGCTGGGATGGAGGTCCATCAACTTGAGCGATGCATCTCGAAAGAAAGGACAGCCAGAGGTTGGTCTGGAGACAAGGTGGGAAGCGTCATGAAGAGAATGTTACACTGGTTCTCCCCCCGGGGTCATGGTGTGGGGTGGCATAATGTACAGTAGCCGGATCTCTCAAGTCTTCATTCCAGGCATACTTACAACTGGGCCTTACATTGTCTGGTAATGTGTGGTCAGGATAGGTCTCTGAAGTCATTTTACAACACGAAAATGTTGTACTATGTACCAGTAATGGTTCTGTACTATATACCAGTAATGGTTCTGTACTATATACAGTAATGGTTCTGTACTATATACCAGTAATGGTTCTGTACTATATACCAGTAATGGTTCTGTACTATATACCAGTAATGGTTCTGTACTATATACAGTAATGGTTCTGTACTACATACAGTAATGGTTCTGTACTATATACAGTAATGGTTCTGTACTATATACAGTAATGGTTCTGTACTATATACAGTAATGGTTCTGTACTATATACAGTAATGGTTCTGTACTATATACAGTAATGGTTCTGTACTACATACAGTAATGGTTCTGTACTAAATACAGTAATGGTTCTGTACTATATACCAGTAATGGTTCTGTACTATATACAGTAATGGTTCTGTACTATATACCAGTAATGGTTCTGTACTATTTACAGTAATGGTTCTGTACTATATACCAGTAATGGTTCTGTACTATATACAGTAATGGTTCTGTACTATATACCAGTAATGGTTCTGTACTATATACAGTAATGGTTCTGTACTATATACCAGTAATGGTTCTGTACTATATACAGTAATGGTTCTGTACTATATACAGTAATGGTTCTGTACTATATACCAGTAATGGTTCTGTACTATATACCAGTAATGGTTCTGTACTATATACAGTAATGGTTCTGTACTATATACCAGTAATGGTTCTGTACTATATACCAGTAATGGTTCTGTACTATATACAGTAATGGTTCTGTACTATATACAGTAATGGTTCTGTACTACATACAGTAATGGTTCTGTACTAAATACAGTAATGGTTCTGTACTATATACCAGTAATGGTTCTGTACTATATACAGTAATGGTTCTGTACTATATACCAGTAATGGTTCTGTACTATTTACAGTAATGGTTCTGTACTATATACCAGTAATGGTTCTGTACTATATACAGTAATGGTTCTGTACTATATACCAGTAATGGTTCTGTACTATATACAGTAATGGTTCTGTACTATATACCAGTAATGGTTCTGTACTATATACAGTAATGGTTCTGTACTATATACAGTAATGGTTCTGTACTATATACAGTAATGGTTCTGTACTATATACCAGTAATGGTTCTGTACTATATACAGTAATGGTTCTGTACTATATACCAGTAATGGTTCTGTACTATATACAATAATGGTTCTGTACTATATACCAGTAATGGTTCTGTACTATATACAGTAATGGTTCTGTACTATATACATTAATGGTTCTGTACTATATACCAGTAATGGTTCTGTGCTATATACAGTAATGGTTCTGTACTATATACAGTAATGGTTCTGTACTATATACCAGTAATGGTTCTGTACTATATACCAGTAATGGTTCTGTACTATATACAGTAATGGTTCTGTACTATATACCAGTAATGGTTCTGTACTATATACAGTAATGGTTCTGTACTATATACATTAATGGTTCTGTACTATATACCAGTAATGGTTCTGTACTATATACAGTAATGGTTCTGTACTATATACAGTAATGGTTCTGTACTATATACCAGTAATGGTTCTGTACTATATACCAGTAATGGTTCTGTACTATATACAGTAATGGTTCTGTACTATATACCAGTAATGGTTCTGTACTATATACAGTAATGGTTCTGTACTATATACCAGTAATGGTTCTGTACTATATACCAGTAATGGTTTTGTACTATATACCAGTAATGGTTCTGTACTATATACAGTAATGGTTCTGTACTATATACAGTAATGGTTCTGTACTATATACAGTAATGGTTCTGTACTATATACCAGTAATAGTTCTGTACTATATACCAGTAATGGTTCTGTACTATATACAGTAATGGTTCTGTACTATATACAGTAATGGTTCTGTACTAAATACCAGTAATGGTTCTGTACTATATACAGTAATAGTTCTGTACTATATACAGTAATGGTTCTGTACTATATACAGTAATGGTTCTCTACTATATACAGTAATGGTTCTGTACTATATACAGTAATGGTTCTGTACTATATACAGTAATGGTTCTGTACTATATACAGTAATGGTTCTGTACTATATACCAGTAATGGTTCTGTACGATATACAGTAATGGTTCTGTACTATATACAGTAATGGTTCTGTACTATATACCAGTAATGGTTCTGTACTATATACAGTAATGGTTCTGTACTATATACAGTAATGGTTCTGTACTATATACCAGTAATGGTTCTGTACTATATACCAGTAATGGTTCTGTACTATATACTAGTAATGGTTCTGTACTATATACCAGTAATGGTTCTGTACTATATACAGTAATGGTTCTGTACAATATACCAGTAATGGTTCTGTACTATATACCAGTAATGGTTCTGTACTATATACCAGTCATGGTCCTGTACTATATACAGTAATGGTTATGTACTATATACAGTAATGGTTCTGTACTATATACCAGTAATGGTTCTGTACTATATACAGTAATGGTTCTGTACTATATACCAGTAATGGTTCTGTACTATATACAGTAATGGTTCTGTACTATATACCAGTAATGGTTCTGTACTATATACCAGTAATGGTTCTGTACTATATACCAGTAATGGTTCTGTACTATATACAGTAATGGTTCTGTACTATATACAGTAATGGTTCTGTACTATATACCAGTAATGGATCTGTACTATATACCAGTAATGGATCTGTACTATATACAGTAATGGTTCTCTACTATATACAGTAATGGTTCTGTACTATATACAGTAATGGTTCTGTACTATATACAGTAATGGTTCTGTACTATATACCAGTAATGGTTCTGTACTATATACCAGTCATCGTTCTGTACTATATACAGTAAAGGTTCTGTGCTATATACAGTAATGGTTCTGTACTATATACCAGTAATGGTTCTGTACTATATACAGTAATGGTTCTGTACTATATACCAGTAATGGTTCTGTACTATATACAGTAATGGTTCTGTACTATATACCAGTCATGGTTCTGTACTATATACCAGTAATAGTTCTGTACTATATACAGTAATGGTTCTGTGCTATATACAGTAATGGTTCTGTACTATATACCAGTAATGGTTCTGTACTATATACAAGTAATGGTTCTGTACTATATACCAGTAATGGTTCTGTACTATATACCAGTAATGGATCTGTACTATACACAGTAATGGTTCTGTACTATATACAGTAATGGTTCTGTACAATATACCAGTAATGGTTCTGTACTATATACCAGTAATGGATCTGTACTATACACAGTAATGGTTCTGTACTATATACAGTAATGGTTCTGTACTATATACAGTAATGGTTCTGTACTATATACCAGTAATGGTTCTGTACTATATACCAGTAATGGTTCTGTACTATATACCAGTAATGGTTCTGTACTATATACAGTAATGGTTCTCTACTATATACAGTAATGGTTCTGTACTATATACAGTAATGGTTCTGTACTATATACCAGTAATGGATCCGTACTATATACAGTAATGGTTCTCTACTATATACAGTAATGGTTCTGTACTATATACAGTAATGGTTCTGTACTATATAACAGTAATGGTTCTGTACTATATACAGTAATGGTTCTCTACTATATACAGTAATGGTTCTCTACTATATACAGTAATGGTTCTCTACTATATACCAGTAATGGATCTGTACTATATACAGTAATGGTTCTCTACTATATACAGTAATGGTTCTGTACTATATACCAGTAATGGTTCTGTACTATATACCAGTAATGGTTCTGTACTATATACCAGTAATGGTTATGTACTATATACCAGTAATGGATCTGTACTATACACAGTAATGGTTCTCTACTATATCCAGTAATGGTTCTGTACTATATCCAGTAATGGTTCTGTACTATATACCAGTAATGGTTCTGTACTATATACCAGTAATGGTTCTCTACTATATACAGTAATGGTTCTGTACTATATACCAGTAATGGTTCTGTACTATATAACCGTAATGGTTCTGTACTATATACAGTAATGGTTCTCTACTATATACAGTAATGGTTCTGTACTATATACAGTAATGGTTCTGTACTATATACAGTAATGGTTCTCTACTATATACAGTAATGGTTCTGTACTATATACAGTAATGGTTCTGTACTATATACAGTAATGGTTCTCTACTATATACAGTAATGGTTCTCTACTATATACAGTAATGGTTCTGTACTATATACCAGTAATGGTTCTCTACTATATACAGTAATGGTTTTGTACTATATACAGTAATGGTACTGTACTATATACCAGTAATGGATCTGTACTATATACAGTAATGGTTCTCTACTATATACAGTAATGGTTCTGTACTATATACAGTAATGGTTCTGTACTATATAACAGTAATGGTTCTGTACTATATACAGTAATGGTTCTGTACTATATACAGTAATGGTTCTGTACTATATACAGTAATGGTTCTGTACTATATACAGTAATGGTTCTGTACTATATACCAGTAATGGTTCTGTACTATATACCAGTAATGGATCTGTACTATATACAGTAATGGTTCTGTACTATATACAGTAATGGTTCTGTACTATATACAGTATTGGTTCTGTACTATATACCAGTAATGGATCTGTACTATATACAGTAATGGTTCTGTACTATATACAGTAAGGGTTCTCTACTATATACAGTAATGGTTCTGTACTATATACAGTAATGGTTCTGTACTATATACCAGTAATGGTTCTGTACTATATACCAGTAATGGTTCTGTACTATATACCAGTAATGGATCTGTACTATATACAGTAATGGTTCTGTACTATATACCAGTAATGGTTCTGTACTATATACAGTAATGGTTCTGTACTATATACAGTAAGGGTTCTGTACTATATACCAGTAATGGATCTGTACTATATACAGTAATGGTTCTGTACTATATACAGTAATGGTTCTGTACTATATACAGTAATGGTTCTGTACTATATACAGTAAGAGTTCTGTACTATATACCAGTAATGGATCTGTACTATATACAGTAATGGTTCTGTACTATATACAGTAATGGTTCTGTACTATATACCAGTAATGGATCTGTACTATATACAGTAATGGTTCTGTACTATATATAGTAATGGTTCTGTACTATATACCAGTAATGGTTCTTTACTATATACAGTAATGGTTCTGTACTATATACAGTAATGGTTCTGTACTATATACCAGTAATGGTTCTGTACTATATACCAGTCATCGTTCTGTACTATATACAGTAATGGTTCTGTACTATATCCAGTAATGGTTCTGTACTATATACAGTAATGGTTCTGTACTATATACCAGTAATGGTTCTGTACTATATACAGTAATGGTTCTCTACTATATACCAGTAATGGTTCTGTACTATATACCAGTAATGGTTCTGTACTATATACAGTAATGGTTCTCTACTATATACAGTAATGGTTCTGTACTATATACAGTAATGGTTCTGTACTATATACCAGTAATGGATCTGTACTATATACAGTAATGGTTCTCTACTATATACAGTAATGGTTCTGTACTATATACCAGTAATGGATCTGTACTATATACAGTAATGGTTCTGTACTATATACATTAATGGTTCTGTACTATATACAGTAATGGTTCTGTACTATATACAGTAATGGTTCTCTACTATATACAGTAATGGTTCTGTACTATATACAGTAATGGTTCTGTACTATATACCAGTAATGGATCTGTACTATATACAGTAATGGTTCTCTACTATATACAGTAATGGTTCTGTACTATATACAGTAATGGTTCTGTACTATATACAGTAATGGTTCTGTACTATATACCAGTAATGGTTCTCTACTATATACAGTAATGGTTCTGTACTATATACAGTAATGGTTCTGTACTATATACCAGTAATGGATCTGTACTATATACAGTAATGGTTCTCTACTATATACAGTAATGGTTCTGTACTATATACAGTAATGGTTCTGTACTATATACAGTAATGGTTCTTTACTATATACCAGTAATGGATCTGTACTATATACAGTAATGGTTCTGTACTATATACAGTAATGGCTCTGTACTATATACAGTAATGGTTCTGTACTATATACAGTAATGGCTCTGTACTATATACAGTAATGGTTCTGTACTATATACAGTAATGGCTCTGTACTATATACAGTAATAGTTCTCTACTATATACAGTAATGGTTCTGTACTATATACAGTAATGGTTCTGTACTATATACAGTAATGGCTCTGTACTATATACAGTAATAGTTCTGTACTATATACAGTAATGGTTCTGTACTATATACCAGTAATGGTTCTGTACTATATACAGTAATGGTTCTGTACTATATACAGTAATGGTTCTGTACTATATACCAGTCATCGTTCTGTACTATATACAGTAATGGTTCTGTACTATATCCAGTAATGGTTCTGTACTATATACAGTAATGGTTCTGTACTATATACAGTAATGGTTCTGTACTATATACCAGTAATGGTTCTGTACTATATACCAGTAATGGTTCTGTACTATATACAGTAATGGTTCTGTACTATATACCAGTAATGGTTCTGTACTATATACAGTAATGGTTCTGTACTATATACCAGTAATGGTTCTGTACTATATACAGTAATGGTTCTCTACTATATACAGTAATGGTTCTGTACTATATACAGTAATGGTTCTGTACTATATACCAGTAATGGATCTGTACTATATACAGTAATGGTTCTCTACTATATACAGTAATGGTTCTGTACTATATACCAGTAATGGTTCTGTACTATATACAGTAATGGTTCTGTACTATATACAGTAATGGTTCTGTACTATATACATTAATGGTTCTGTACTATATACAGTAATGGTTCTGTACTATATACAGTAATGGTTCTCTACTATATACAGTAATGGTTCTGTACTATATACAGTAATGGTTCTGTACTATATACCAGTAATGGATCTGTACTATATACAGTAATGGTTCTCTACTATATACAGTAATGGTTCTGTACTATATACAGTAATGGTTCTGTACTATATACAGTAATGGTTCTGTACTATATACCAGTAATGGTTCTGTACTATATACAGTAATGGTTCTCTACTATATACAGTAATGGTTCTGTACTATATACAGTAATGGTTCTGTACTATATACAGTAATGGTTCTTTACTATATACCAGTAATGGATCTGTACGATATACAGTAATGGTTCTCTACTATATACAGTAATGGTTCTGTACTATATACAGTAATGGTTCTGTACTATATACAGTAATGGCTCTGTACTATATACAGTAATAGTTCTGTACTATATACAGTAATGGTTCTGTACTATATACCAGTAATGGTTCTGTACTATATACAGTAATGGTTCTTTACTATATACAGTAATGGTTCTGTACTATATACCAGTAATGGTTCTGTACTATATGCAGTAATGGTTCTGTACTATATACAGTAATGGTTCTGTACTATATACCAGTAATGGTTCTGTACTATATACAGTAATGGTTCTGTACTATATACCAGTAATGGTTCTGTACTATATACAGTAATGGTTCTCTACTATATACAGTAATGGTTCTGTACTATATACAGTAATGGTTCTCTACTATATACAGTAATGGTTCTGTACTATATACATTAATGGTTCTGTACTGTATACCAGTAATGGTTCTGTACTATATACCAGTCATCGTTTTGTACTATATACAGTAATGGTTCTGTACTATATCCAGTAATGGTTCTGTACTATATACAGTAATGGTTCTGTACTATATACCAGTAATGGTTCTGTACTATATACAGTAATGGTTCTGTACTATATACAGTAATGGTTCTGTACTATATACCAGTAATGGTTCTGTACTATATACAGTAATGGTTCTGTACTATATTCCAGTCATCGTTCTGTACTATATACAGTAATGGTTCTGTACTATATACAGTAATGGTTCTGTACTATATACCAGTAATGGTTCTGTACTATATACCAGTAATGGTTCTGTACTATATACAGTAATGGTTCTGTACTATATACAGTAATGGTTCTGTACTATATACAGTAATGGTTCTGTACTATATACAGTAATGGTTCTGTACTATATCCAGTAATGGTTCTGTACTATATACAGTAATGGTTCTCTACTATATACAGTAATGGTTCTGTACTATATACCAGTAATGGTTCTGTACTACATACAGTAATGGTTCTGTACTATATACAGTAATGGATCTGTACTATATACCAGTAATGGTTCTGTACTATATACAGTAATGGTTCTGTACTATATACAGTAATGGTTCTGTACTATATACAGTAATGGTTCTGTACTATATACCAGTAATGGTTCTGTACTATATACAGTAATGGTTCTGTACTATATTCCAGTCATCGTTCTGTACTATATACAGTAATGGTTCTGTACTATATACAGTAATGGTTCTGTACTATATACCAGTAATGGTTCTGTACTATATACCAGTAATGGTTCTGTACTATATACAGTAATGGTTCTGTACTATATACAGTAATGGTTCTGTACTATATACAGTAATGGTTCTGTACTATATACAGTAATGGTTCTGTACTATATCCAGTAATGGTTCTGTACTATATACAGTAATGGTTCTCTACTATATACAGTAATGGTTCTGTACTATATACCAGTAATGGTTCTGTACTACATACAGTAATGGTTCTGTACTATATACAGTAATGGATCTGTACTATATACCAGTAATGGTTCTGTACTATATACAGTAATGGTTCTGTACTATATACCAGTAATGGTTCTGTACTATATACAGTAATGGTTCTGTACTATATACAGTAATGGTTCTGTACTATATACCCTCCGGTGACCCTGCGCCCATCATACACTCAGGGTCAGATCACACATATACCTGCAGTGTGGAGGGGGAGGGTTGGGGCCCCTGTGGTTTCCCTTTTAGCAGTGAATGGAGCCCAGGTGGGGGGCCCCGGCTGTAGAGAGATGTAAATGATACATTGTTACTAATTGTGAGCGGAGGGGCTATTCATCATGAACACTAATACAGCTGCTACATGTCTGAGGGGCCGCCTGCTACATAGAGACATAGGAACTGCTCATCACAGGGGCCCCTGGGTGTTTGTGTCCAGGCGGCAGGGGGCCCAACAAGACAAGGAGCCAAAGAGGAGCGGATCAAAGGCTGCGCCGAGCTCATAGAAGCCTAGTGCAATGTTATACATGGGGGGGGGGGGGGGGGGGCCTGTCATCCATGTGGGGGCCCGACCCCCGAATATAATGTTAGGGGTTTATTATGCTCAGTCCCCCTGTATCTATAGGATCATATGTGGGGGCCCGGACCCCCAAATATGATCCTATAGATATAGATGGACTGAGCAGAATAAACCCCTAATATTTAGCCTGTGGGGGCTCGGACCCCCAAATATCATCCTATAGATACAGGGGGACTGAGCAGAATAAACCCCTAACATTATCCATGTTGGGGGACCAGACCCCCAAATAAGATCCTATAGATACAGGGGGACTGAGCAGAATAAACCCCTAACATTTACCATGTGGGGGACCGGACCCCCAAATATGATCCTATAGATATAGACGGGCTGAGCAGAATAAACCCCTAACATTAACCATGTGGGGGACCGGACCCCCAAATATGATCCTATAGATACAGGGGGGCTGAGCAGAATAAACCCCTAACATTATCCATGTGGGGGACCAGACCCCCAAATATGATCCTATAAATATAGACGGGCTGAGCAGAATAAACCATTAACTTTTACCATGTGGGGGAACGGACCCCCAAATATAATCCTATAGATACAGGGGGGCTGAGCAGAATAAACCCCTAACATTTACCATGTGGGGGACCGGACCCCCAAATATGATCCTATAGATATAGACGGGCTGAGCAGAATAAACCCCTAACTTTTACCATGTGGGGGACCGGACCCCCAAATATGATCCTATAGATATAGGGGGGCTGAGCAGAATAAACCCCTAACATTTACCATGTGGGGGGCCAGACCCTCAAATATGATCCTATAAATACAGAGGGGCTGAGCAGAATAAACCCCTAACATTATCCATGTGGGGGACCGGACCCCCAAATATAATCCTATAGATATAGGGGGGCTGAGCAGAATAAACCCCTAACATTATCCATGTGGGGGACCGGACCCCCAAATTTGATCCTATAGATATAGGGGGGCTGAGCAGAATAAACCCCTAACATTATCCATGTGGGGGACCAGACCCCCAAATATGATCCTATAAATATAGACGGGGTGAGCAGAATAAACCCCTAACATTAACCATGTGGGGGACCGGACCCCCAAATATAATCCTATAGATATAGACGGGCTGAGCAGAATAAACCCCTGACATTAACCAAGTGGGGGACTGGACCCCCAAATATGATCCTATAAATACAGAGGGGCTGAGCAGAATAAAACCCTAACATTTATCATGTGGGGGGCCAGACCCCCAAATATGATCCTATATATATATACGGACTGAGCAGAATATACCCCTAACATTTACCATGTAAGGGGCTCCCCCATTTAAGGGTCCTGACGCTCAAATCTATAGATAGAAACATTGGGGGAGATTAATAAAAACCTGTGTAGAGGTAAAGTTCACCAGTTGCCCATAGCAACCAATCAGATCGCTGCTTTCATTTTTCAGAGGCCTTTTCAGAAACCAAAGAAGCGATCTGATTGGTTGCTATGGGCAACTCAGCAACTTTACTCTGCACAGGTTTTGACTGAGCAGAATAAACCCCTAACATTAACCATGTGAGGGGCCGGACCCCCAAATATGATCCTATAGATACAGGGGGACTGAGCAGAATAAACCCCTAACATTAACCATGTAAGGGGCCGGACCCCCAAATATGATCCTATAGATACAGGGGGACTGAGCAGAATAAACCCCTAACATTAACCATGTGAGGGGCCGGACCCCCAAATATGATCCTATAGATACAGGGGGACTGAGCAGAATAAACCCCTAACATTAACCATGTGAGGGGCCGGACCCCCAAATATCATCCTATAAATACAGAGGGGACTGAGCAGAATAAACCCCTAACATTAACCATGTGAGGGGCCGGACCCCCAAATATGATCCTATAGATACAGGGGGACTGAGCAGAATAAACCCCTAACATTAACCATGTGAGGGGCCGGACCCCCAAATATCATCCTATAGATACAGGGGGACTGAGCAGAATAAACCCCTAACATTAACCATGTAAGGGGCCGGACCCCCAAATATGATCCTATAGATACAAGGGGACTGAGCAGAATAAACCCCTAACATTAACCATGTGAGGGGCCGGACCCCCAAATATGATCCTATAGATACAAGGGGACTGAGCAGAATAAACCCCTAACATTAACCATGTGAGGGGCCGGACCCCCAAATATGATCCTATAGATACAAGGGGACTGAGCAGAATAAACCCCTAACATTAACCATGTAATCCTATAGATACAGGGGGACTATGCCGATAAAATCCCTAATATTAACATGTGAGAATCCAGACCCCCATATCTGATCTTATAGATACAGGGTGTGGATTGAAAATAATGAACCCCTAACATTCCCCCATGTGAGGGTCCGGACCCCCAATTATGATCCTAAAGATACAATGGTACTCAGCAGAAAACTCTGAACATTAACAATGTGAGGGTCCTGATCCTATAGATACAAGGGGACTGAGAAGAATTAACCCGTAAGATTCCCTTTAAGTGAGAGGCTGGACCCCCAAACCAGATCATATAAATACAGAGGGACTAAGAAGAATTAACCCCTAAAATTCTCCTACTGTACGTGAGGGGCTGGACCCCTATATCTGATCATATAGATACAGGGAGGACTGAGAAGAATTAACCCCTAGATTTCCCTGCGTGAGGAGCTGGACCCTTAAATCTGAACTTATAGATACACAGGGACTGAGCAGAATTAACCCCTTAGATTCCCCTATGTGAGAAGCCAGACCCCTAAATTTGATCATATAGATACGGGGAGGACTGAGAAGAACTGACCCCTAACTTTTACCCAAATCTGATCTTATAGATATTGGTTGGGGGGGGGGGGGGGAGAGGGGATAGGACTTCAAAAGAATTAACCCCTAATATTCACCAACATATAGACCTCCCATTGATAAAGCTTCCTTAAAATTTGTCACCCAGCTTTTCCAAACTCCTGACTGGTTAGTGCACCAGGAGATGTATGACACTGGCCTTCAACCCCACTGGCCTTCAGGAGCCTGGGAAAGCAAGGTGACAGCCACTTTGTACTAGAGCAGTGTTTCCCAACCAGGGTGCCTCCAGCTGTTGCGAAGCTACAACTCCCAGCATGCCCGGACAGCCTTTGGCTGTCCGGGCATGCTAGAAGTTGTAGTTTCGCAACAGCTGGAGGTACCCTGGTTGGGAAACACTGTACTAGACTGATAAGGCTCCCATATTACTTCAAAAGAATTAACCCCTAATATTGACCAACATGAGGGGGCTGGACTTACAAATACTGTATAGACCTCCCATTGATAAAGCTTCCTTAAAATTTGTCACCCAGCTTTTCCAGACTCCTGACTGGTTAGTGCACCGGGAGATATATAAGACACAGGAGACAACCCCACTGGCCATCAGGAGCCTGGGAAAGCCAGGTGACAGCCACTTTGTACTAGAACAGTGTTTCCCAACCAGGGTGCCTCCAGCTGTTGCAAAACTACAACTCCCAGCATGCGCGGACAGCCTTTGGCTGTCCGGGCATGCTATAAGTTGTAGTTTCGCAACAGCTGGAGGTACCCTGGTTGGGAAACACTGTACTAGACTGATAAGGCTCCCATATTATTTCAAAATAATTAACCCCTAATATTGTCCAACATGAGGGGGCTGGACTTACAAATACTGTATAGACCTCCCATTGATAAAGCTTCCTTAAAATTTGTCACCCAGCTTTTCCAGACTCCTGACTGGTTAGTGCACTGGGAGATATATAAGACACAGGAGACAACCCCACTGGCCATCAGGAGCCTGGGAAAGCCAGGGGGAAAGCCACTTTGTACTAGAACAGTGTTTCCCAACCAGGGTGCCTCCAGCTGTTGCGAAACTACAACTCCCAGCATGCCCGGACAGCCGAAGGCTGTCCGGGCATGCTGGGAGTTGTAGTTTCGCAACAGCTAGAGGCACCCTGGTTGGGAAACACTGTACTAGAGCGATAAGGTTCCCATATTACTTTCGGCCTTCTCCACATCCATCAGTTCTAACACTAGTGATGTCGTGCCAATGTATCAGTCACCTGGCATTGCTATTGATGTGCAGGAAATACTTGTGCACAGAGGCCTGGTTATCCATTAACCTCACTGTACAGATATATATACAGATCTGCAGTGGCAGCCATGTATTAGCAGGGAGATGGATTGGAGACCCCAGTTATCTATTAACCATGTCAACCAGGATCAATGCTTAGGAATGAGCTGCTGCTGAGCTGGATCTTAGCTATTCAAGGGCGCCATCTGGTGGACTCTAGGGGAACTGCAGGTAACACTGCAATAGTTCAATCCAGATCTGTATAGAACTTGTTTATTGTTCCATAGGCAAATTTACAGCTCAGGATCCTGGAAAAGCTGGGTAATAATGTGTAAAGAAGCAACCCCTGTACATATTATGCTCTGCTGCTGGTTCAGTGTCAGTACTGACCATTCTCTGCTGACAGTACACAGGGGTGGTTTATAGTCCATTCCAGTGTTTTCCAACCAGGGCGCCTCCAGCTGTTGCAAAACTACAACTCCCAGCATGCCCGGACAGCCAAAGGCTGTCCGGGCATGCTGGGCGTTGTAATTATGCAACAGCTGGAGGCACCCTGGTTGGGAAACACTTGTGCAGTCTCATGGAGACTTATTATTTTGCATAGGAGCTGTATACACAATACAGCAGGAGCGCTCTCATTGGCCGCCGGCTGCCATTTATTCTACTTAGGGCTTCTTCTATTCTGTAAAGGCTGTCCGGGCATGCTGGGAGTTGTAATTTTGCAACAGCTGGAGGCACCCTGGTTGGGAAACACTTGTCCATTCTCATGGAGACATCATTCTGCATAGGAGCTGTATACACAATACAGCAGGATCGCTCTCATTGGCCCTTGGCTGCCATATATTCTACTTAGGGGCTTCTATTCTGTAAAAACAGAAGACTAGTAAATGTGACAGCGTCAGCTTTATTAATCCATAGTCAGTCTTTCAAGGGTTAAAGGAGTTGCCAAGAACGTATCCATAAACCAGCCGTGCAGTGACTTTAGTGGGTGCTGTATGTTTTCTGTACACTTACATTTTCTTATTTCCATAACTTCTTGTGTTCTTAGGCTGGGTCACATGACCCCTTCAGGGCCGCAGTCTGGCTCTTGTGAGAGACACGGTCCATTACATCCCGAGCCTTCGCACCCGCGCAGCCCTGGTGAGTCTGGATCAGGAGAAAGCTTTTGACCGTTTCTCTTATGAATTCATGGGCAGGGCTTTGCACAAGCTGGGTCTGGGCATAATAATTGGGGGTTAGTGTTAACTAATTTTGGGGCTAACGCTAAGCCCAGGCTTTGTAATGGATTCTGTCCATACAACGGCTTCCATTACTAAGCCTGAAAATTCAATTATAAAAAACACGACATTGAAAAAATTTTTTATTTAAAAAAACACTCCCCCACAGCCCTCATTAATTCTTTTATTAACATTTAAAAAAAACGCTGGTCATCGTCACAATCCACAGAATCTGACATAGTCCTCCGCATTCACGTTTCTGAAATGAGAAAAGAAAAAAAAAACGTTAGTACATTTTTGGCGCCCTCCCCTGGGGTGTTCCTAAACAAGGAGCCTCCAATTGTTGACGTCTGCCTACTGTATCCTCTATATACAGTCATCTATAGACAGCTGTATATGCAGGATAGTGCACAAAGACTTAACCCAGAACTGCTCAGCAGCAGCATGGGTTAACACTTTCCTTGCTGGGCTTATGTATAGTATGCATGGGTGCACTATGCACCCCTGTATACTATACAGCTGGCGGAGGTAAGTAGTGATGCTCTGCACCCTGTATATGTATATGCTATACATCACTCCTTACCTCCTTACACTCCGTGGGCCGGGTGCTCAATTGCTCATGCCGTGCAAAAGTATGGTTTAGACCAACCAAAATGATCTACAAAAAACTTCTTCCTACACCAACATTGATAAATGTCTCTCCCAGAAACAACCTGTCATACCATTCGGTGCTTTATGGACTTTTTCCTGGGATTCACAACGTGGAGACCATCCTGGAGACCTGGCGCCTTATGAACTGTTTTAAGGATGCTATATGGCTAGCTAGGAACTATCTCATCTTTAACAAGGAGGACATGTCCGTTCGGGACTGATCCACAACCTGCTTAAAGGGGTACTCCGCTGCTCAGCGTTTGGAACAAACTGTTCCGAACGCTGGAGCCGGGAGCTCGTGACATCATAGCCCCGCCCCCTCATGACATCACGTCCCACCCCCTCAATGCAAGTCTATGGGAGGGGGCGTGACAGGCTGTCACACCCCCTCCCATAGACTTGCATTGAGGGGGCGGGGCTATGATGTCACGAGCTCCCAGCACCAGCATTCGGAACAGTTTGTTCCAAACGCTGAGCAGAGGGGTACCCCAGTAAAGACTATTCTATCTTGGACAGTCCGGACGTCGATGAAGAAGAGGACTAATGCCCCTCTACTTCCCAACCTCTCCAAACATTTGCTGAGTAGTTTGGCCCTGTGATCCGCCCCTCCCTACCCAGATAGATCCCAACCCCCTCCCTGATAAGAGTTTGTAATGGATAGTTTTTCGACTTTGTTTCTTCGATAATGAGTGATGGAGCGGAATGTTAGTGCAGCATGTGGTATAGTGTATAACGTAGGGAACCTGTGCTGTATATTGTACCGTCATTTTATGTATGATTGTAATTTATTGTACGATTTATAATGACTGAATGGTTACCCCATGGCCCCTGCACAAGGATCATACACAAATTTGTGAAGCTTTCTATGATTTCTTTATTTCCTGTGATGTCATGTTCGTTCTGAAGTCTGTTCCTTCCACTGAACGTCATCTCATCAGGTACGACCACCCACAACTACCTCACATAGATAATAGAAAACCCCAAAAAGTCAATAAAAAATGTAAATATTTGTTGAAAAAACAGAGGAAATAGAAAATTATTCAACCCCTTAAGGCACTTTAGTTTTTTCCTCATCACCTTTTAAGAGCCAAAACTCTTTTATATTTCCATCTACAGACCCATATGAGGGCTTGTTTTTTGCATGACCAATTGTACTTTGTAATCACACTTTTTATTTTACCACAAAATGTATGGTGCAAACAAAAAAAAAACTAACTTTTTTTTTAACATAATAGGTACGCTTAGAATTGTCCTATTCTGACCCCTTTTAGTTTTTAATTTTTGTGTATAGGATGTATGAGCATTTTGTATGATGCATTTTTTTGCGCCGTGATCTGTAGTAACTGTAGGTCCATTTTTGTTTTGATGGGACTTAACCACTTAAGGACTGTCCTGCGTACAGGTATGTCCTGCGTTTCTCCGGTCCCTGCCACTCGCCGGGCGGGGACCAGACCGGGATGCCTGCTGAAATAATTCAGCAGGCGTCCCGAAACATTGCCGAAAGGGGGTCCTCCCCCCCCCATATCGGCGATCGCCGCAGATCACCGATAAATACAAACCGGCGATCTTTGGCGATTCCAGGTCATTCGGGTCACACTTGACCCGATGACCCGGAAAATGAGAGTGACCAGTGTTGTAATATACACCACCAATCATCATCCGTACTGTACTGGGAGGTGGCAGTATTACCCCCCCAGGACAGCTGTGATTGGGCGGCCGTAGTAACCGCACCAATCACGGCAGTATGGGGAGGGGGAGGGAGCATGTTGCTCCATTTTGCCCATCACCCATCGGTGAGCTGGTGAGCAGGACAAAGCCCTGTGCTGCCATCTTCCCCCTGCTTTTCCGCACTATTTGTGTGCAATCCGGCACTTTTAGCAATAAGGGACAGCTTTAGGTTAGGCAGCGACAGTTGTTAGGAGTAAAAAAAAAATAATATATATTTTTTGTGGCGTACCATTACTGTAGGTGTCCGCGGGTCCATAGCACCTTTAGCTGCATGACCCTGGCCCTACAGGGTCACTCCGGTCTGTCTTTTCTGGGGCGCAGAACTTTATCTTTTTTGCTAATTGTGTGGCCGGGCCCTCTTCCCTATTAAAGAGCAGCCCGCCACCGTTAGCTAAAGCAGCATTTTTTTGTGGTGCAGGCACTTTTTTGGGGATTAAAATTTTATTTTTATTTTATTTTTTTGCACCTATAGTCGGTCAGGCTTGTGCTGTGTGGACGGACTGTACCTGTGTGTGAGGCCTGCTCCTCCACTGTCAGTGATTTATCACTGTGGCCGGACCCCCCACTGACTTTTGCGCTCCCTGCTCTTTTTTTTTTTTAAAGGTTTCTTTTTCAGTTTTTTTTAGTTTCGTTTTATTTTATATTTTTTCTGTTAGGTGATGGGTAAGGGAGGGTTAGGGTAGGGCAGGAAGTAAAAGCACACACTGTACACAGCACATACACCAATAACGTTCCCCCCCTCACATATATACACTTCACCCCCCATTAGAGTAGGGAAATGGCCCACAGGGTGTTTTTAGTGGAGGAGGCATATGCCTTACTTGCCTCCAACACTGAAAGTGCCAGTGAGGAAGACCCCACCTTCCTTATTTCTTCCGCATCCTCCTCATCATCTTCTGATGATGAGTCATAAAGGCGGAGGAGACGCCTCCATGCGAGGCCGCAAACCTCCTCCGCTCCTGACCCTGTGCTCCATGCTGGTTTGTGTCCCCCTGGCGCTCATACTAGTCAAGCCCACCAGCCAAGTTTACTGGTGCTCCGTACCGGAGAACTTGTCTGGATTCAGCCAACGGACCACGAGCCCGTGAGTCCTAAATTTGTTGGTGACTCAGGAATCAAGATTGACATCGTCAGGTTCACCGAAATGGACTATTTTAGTTTTTTTTTCAGTGAAGACTTTGTTAATCTGATGCTTGAGCAGAGGAACCTGTACCCCCAACAGTTCGTCGCTGCAAACCCGGGCTCATTTTTTGCTATACCCAATGGATGGTACGCCGTCAATGCAGCCAAAATGAGGACATTTTGGGGCCTCGTTCTGCATATGGGCCTAGTTAAAAAAAAACAGTGTCTCCGGCAGTACTGGAGCGAAGACGTCCTCTACCAGACCCCGCTCTACAGTATGGCCATGGCACGTTCCCGGTTCGAGGCCATTCGGGGATGTTTGCATTATGCTGATAATGCGGCATGTCCCCCCCGAACTGATCCCACGTATGAACGCCTGTATAAAATCAGGCCGGTCATCAATCACTTCGGGGCCAGATTTTGGGAGGCCTATGTCCCTGGAAGGGAGGTCGCTATTGACGAGTCTCTCATCAGCTTTAAAGGGAGACTCAGCTTCCAGCAATACATCCCAACCAAGCAGGCGCGGTATGGCGTGAAGATGCATAAACTTTGTGAGAGCACCTCAGGGTACACTTGCAAGTTTATGGTGTATGAGGGACAAGATTCCCGTATTGAACCCCAGAATGTCCCCCCACTCTGGGTGGTAGCGGGAAAATCGTTTGGGGCCTTTTGCACCCATTGCTAGATAAAGGTTACCACCTTTAAGTGGATAACTTTTATACTATTTTATACTATACTTTTCTTCACATCCCTCGCCGCCAGATCCACGGTCGCTTGTGGGACAGTCCGGAAGAATCAAAGAGGCCTTCCGCCCCATCCCCTACATGCTCCTATCCCCCGGGGTGAGTCCCGTGCCTTTTCCCATAAAAACCTGTTGCTGGTCAGGTATAAGGACAAGAGGGATGTCCTTATGTTCACCACAATTCATGGAAACAGCAGCACCCCTGTCCCTGTGCAAGGTATCGTGGGACCGGTCCTCAAGCCCAATTGTATTCTGGACTACAATCGGTATATGGGGGGAGTTGATCTTTCTGATCAAGTCCTAAAGCCATATAATGCCATGTGGAAAACACGGGCATGGTACAAAAAAGTTGCGATCTACATGGTACAGGTTGTCATGTACAACTCTTTTGTATTGTCCCAATATGTTGGCAGCACAGGGACCTACCTGCAGTTCCAAGAGAAAGTTCTAAAGGCCCTGATCTTTTGTGACCGCCAAAGAGCTGGTCAGAGCACCTCTGGAACTTCGGTTCCATGGATCAACACTTCCCAGGTGAGGTCCCCCACACTGGAAAGAAGGGAAGGGCCCAGAAAAAATGCAGAGTGTGTCACAAGAGGGGGATTCGTAAGGACACCACCACTCAATACGACACTTGCCCCAATCATCCGGGCCTCTGCATTAAGCATTGCTTCAGGGAGCACTACATTTTTAATCCTTTATCCTAACTTAAATTCCCCAGCATTGGACTCCAATGTTCCAGTCCAGAGTACATTGTCTTCCAAATTTTACATCCAAACATCCCCCCCCCCCAAAAAAAAAATAAAAAAATAAACCTCTTTCCCAATACCCCTGATAATATCTTTTTTCTTCCCCCTAAAAAATGGGTCATGGGACACAGAGTCAACAGCATTGGAGGTTTGCGGTTGCCTCAAATGTGCAGCGCTCTCTCTCCCCACCTGAGCGGGGTGCACATTTGAGGTAACAGAATAGGGACGGCCACACACATCACATCCCAGAATGATGATTTAGAGCATAGGGTTTGGGGTGGGCGTCAATTTAACTTTTGGCTATACTCTGGGTCATCATTCTGGGAAAATAAAATGGTGTCACATGTGGGGGGTTTCTGCTGTTCTGGCATCATGGGAGGTTTGTAAACCAACTTCAATTCCAGCAATATTCTCTCTCCAAAAGTCCAATGGCGCCCCTTCTGTTCTGAGACCTGTAGTACACCAGCAGAGCACTTAACATCCACATATGGGTCATTTTCTTAATCGGCAGAAATTGGGCTTCAAATTTTGGGGTCCATTTTCTCCTATTACACCATGTGAAAATGAAAAATTTTGAGTAACACCATCATTTTAGCGTTAAAAATCTAATTTTCATTTTCTTGTCCACGTTCAATGCAAACCTGTCAAACACCTGGGGGGTGTTAAGGCTCACTGTACCCCTGTTTCCTTGAGGGGTGTAGTTTCCCAAATAGTATTCCATGTGGGTTTCTTTTTTTGCTGTTCTGGTACCCTGGGGACTTGCTAAATGCAACATGCCCCCCAAAACCCCAAAAAACCATTTCAGTAAAATTCTCTCTCAAAAAGCCAAATGTGACTCCTTCTCTTCTGAGCATTGTAGTTCACCAGCAGAGCACTTAACGTCCACATATGGGGCATTTCCATACTCAGAAGAAATGGGGTTTTACATTTTGGGGGGTATTTTCTCTTATTACCTCTTGGGAAAAAGAAAAATTTGGGGTAACACTTTCATTTTAGTGTTAAAAATCTAATTTTCCATTTTTATGTCCAACTTCAAAGCAAATTCGTCAAACACCTGCGAGGAGGTTAAGGCTCACTATACCCCTTGTTACGTTCCTTAAGGGGTGTAGTTTCCCAAATAGTATACGATTTTTTTTTTTTTTTGCTGGGGGCTTCCTAAATGCAACATGCGCCCCAAAAGCCATGACAGCAAAATTCGTTCACCAGAATATGGTAATTTATGGGGTATCTCTCACAGAAAAAAAAAATGTAATCCACTTCAAACTTCACTGGTCCCTGAAAAATTCAGATTTTGAAATTTTCATGAAAATTTTTAAAAATTGCTGTTAAACTTTGAAGCCCTCTAATGTCCTCAAAAAGTTAAAACATGTCAACTCTATGATGCCAACATAAAGTAGACATATTGTATTTGTGAATCAATATATAATTTATTTGGAATTATTTTCCTTACAAGCAGAGAGCTTCAAAGTTAGAAAAATGCAAAATTTTCCAAATTTTCATGACATTTTGGAATTTTTCACCAAGAAATTATGCAACAACGAAAATTAACCACTATGTTAAAGTGGAATATGCCACGAAAAAACAATCTCGGAAACAGTATGAAAGGTAAAAGCATCCTAGAGTTATTAATGCTTAAAGTGACAGTGGTCAGATGTGCAAAAAATGGCTGAGTCCTTAAGGTGAAAATGGGCTGAGTCCTTAAGGGGTTAAAATGCATTTTTTTTTTTTTTTTTTTCTGATATATGATGTGATCGAAAATCAGCATTTTTGGTGTGTGGTATTTTTTTTACGTTTACACTGTTCAATGTGCGGGATCATAAACATTATAATTTTGTAGTTTGGACAATTTTGCACATGGCGATAGCAAAGATGTTTACTTAATTTAATATTTTTATAAATTTTTGTAAACTGAAATAAGAAGGTTGATTTTATTTTTTATTAGGGAAGTGGGTATTATATCATTTTAGAAATTTGTTTTTATTTTACACTTTTTAGGTCCCAATAGGGTAATTTTATATGCAATCATTTGATTGTATTCACCGTATAATGTTGTGCTATTGCGTAGCATTTTACAGTGTAAATGGTGACCTGGCAGCCGAGGGCAGGCAGCGGGACCCTCCGTCTCTATTTTAGCTCATTGGACTCCCACTACAGTAGACCTGACATGTTCTCTTTATTCTGTAGGTCAATACAATTAAAACAGTTTCCATATGTACATTGTTTTTTTTATTACGTACTACTTTAAAAATTTATAGCCCATTTGTCCCTTGACAAAGTCACTAATGTGGTGAAACAGTGAGGGGGGCTGTGTTCATGTGGTTTTAAATAGGCAGTGTGTCATTCCCTCCATTACCATGTGGACAAAATCTGCAGATATGTCCTATATGAAGTAATACTAATCCTACTAAGCCAGTACTTCTGGTTAAAGGGGTACTCCACCCCAAGCATACATGATAGGGGATAATCAGAGGCGTAACTTGTAGCTTCTGGGCCCCGATGCAATCTCTGCAACAGGACCCCATATGCCAATCATAATACTGATCTCTTATGGGGCAGATGTGCTTTAGGGCCCCCTTTAGGCACCAGGGCCCCGATGCGACTGCAACCTCTGCACCCCCTATAGCTACTCCCCTGGGGATAATATGTCTCATCGCAGGGGGGGTCCTGCCACTGGGAACCCTCGTGATATCCGGTTCAGTTCTGTGGCGTTCCGAACAAGGAAGCCTGGGGCTACCGCATTTGTGAGGTCAGGCCAAGCCTTCTATATTCATGTCTATGGGAGGAGGCGTAATAGCTAGTACACACCTGTCACGCCCCCTACCATAGACATGAAAGGAGGGGGTGTGGCATGACATCACGTACACTTCTATGTTCATGAATGCTACAGCGGACGGACCCCCCCCCCATCAGACTTTTTATCCTCTCACCTGCTCTGGTCCCAGGTCCGATCTGCTAATAGAGCCTGCTGACCAGACTCTACCAGCAGATCACTGATAACACTGAGTACAGTCGTCCCTCAAGTTACAATATTAATAGGTTCCAGGACGACCATTGTATGTTGAAATCATTGTATGTTGAGACCAGAACTCTATGGAAACCTGGTAATTGGTTCTGAAGCCACCAAAATGTCATCCAAAAATAGGAAAAAGTGAGAATTAAAGAAAAATAAGTAGATAACTAATATAGATAAAGCAAATCCTTACATATAAAAGTAAGAAAGATCTGCTGGAAGCTGTAATCACTGTCTATGTCAGTATTTCACCAAGCAGGGAGCCTCCAGCTGTTGCAAAACTACAACTCCCAGCATGCCCGGACAGCCAAAGGCGGTCTGGGCATGCTGCGAGTTGTAGTTTTGCAACAGCTGGGGCCACCCTGCTTGGGAAACACTGGTCTATGTAGAGGACAGGAGCTTCTTCAGGGTCCTGTACAGTACACAGTGTCCTAAAAAAAAGTAACATGGAGTCGCCTTCACCTGGTGTCCAAAGGAGCAGCTAATCCTGGTACAGGTAAAGAGTACAGAACATGTAATACCTCTCTGTACTGTAGGGGGCGCTACCAGACACCAGTCAGTGCATACACTTCAGTAATACAGGTAAAGAGTACAGAACATGTAATACCTCCCTGTACTGTAGGGGGCGCTACCAGACACCAGTCAGTGCATACACTTCAGTAATACAGATAAAGAGTACAGAACATGTAATACCTCTCTGTACTGTAGGTGGCGCTACCAGACACTAGTCAGTGCATACACTTCAGTAATACAGGTAAAGAGTACAGAACATGTAATACCTCCCTGTACTGTAGGTGGCGCTACCAGACACTAGTCAGTGCATACACTTCAGTAATACAGGGGTTTTACCAGTGAATGCCCATTCTGATTGGTCAGTTCTTCCAGCCATTGACAGGTATCACAGATCTGGACTGTCTGTACATTGTATGTTGAGTCTGGTTTCAACTTACGATGGTCCAGAAAAGACCATTGTACGTTGAAACTATTGTATGTTGAGGCCATTGTAAGTTGAGGAATCACTGTAATGCTATGCAACAGCACAGCTTTATTCAGTGTTAGGAATCTGAAGATTGCAAGTAAATGTCCCCTATGGGAACTGAGTGTAAATAAAATATTAAATTATATAAAAAATTATAAATGAAGTAAAATAATAAGCAAAAAAACACCACCACATATTTGGTATCGCTGTGTGCAGACATGTCCGAACTATTAAAATATGGCATTAATGATCTCATTACGGCGTAAGCGTAAGAAAAAAAAAAAAGTCCAGAATTGCTGATTTATGGTCACATTACATCCCAATATAAAGTGTGCAAAAGTGGTACTGATATAAATCACAGATCATGGTGTCTGCGGGCATTACTGGCGGCCGCGGTCCGGATCTGGACCGCGGTCCGCCAATTGATTACTCCTGGCCTAGGTCTTATTTTCGGGGTAGGGCTTATATTGCAGCCCACCCTGATAATCCTGCTAGGGCTTACTTTCAGGGTTGGGTTTATTTTCGGGGAAACAGGGTATATCAGTTTTACCATAAACTGCACTGCGCAAAAACAAAACCCCCCCTCAAAAGTAGCAAAATTGCATTTTTCGTTTATAATTTATACATTCTATGGTAGAATAAAAGGTGTCATTTCAAAGTACAATTGATTGCGCAAAAAAACAAGCCCTCACATGGGTCTGTGGATAGTAATATAGAAGAGTTAAGGCTCTTAGTGAGTCATAATAACGAAAACGGAAAAAGAAAATTAGCTGTGTCCCCAAGGCCAAAATTAGCTGTGTCCTTAAGGGGTTAATAGTTGAGACATTACCAAACATATATTTATTTATTATTATTATTTATTTTACACTTTTCAAGTCCCCATAGATGACTATTATAAGCAATCATTAGATTGCTATGTACTGGTCAGTACTATCGGCGATCTTGTGCAGCCTGCCTAGTATCATTCTGTAGAGTTGAACATTTATGGCGTGTGTTCTTAAATGCGCAAGTCAGATACAAAATAAAAATTTACTACATATAAAAACTTTTATATGTAGTAAATCTTGGCAAAACATTAACCTATTTCCTTTTTATAGAAATCATGGCTTATTAAAAAAAAACACCACTAGGGGTCCCCATGCCATTCAGAACATAATCCTGTCGGGCTGCAGCAGCATCTTTGTCCAGGCTGAAGCACAGGCAGGGACAAAGTCCAGGAAGTGAGGGTGGGACTAGCACTCCACTGTGCTCACTCTAGTCCTATCAGACTGCAGCATGAATAGGGGGAGGGGTTACAGAGCAGCCTGAAGTGATTGGATAAGGAGACTCAACACTTAGGGACTAAGACACACCCACTCCAAAGCAGAGAATGACAAATCAAAGTGAGCAACAGACAGAAGGTATTTGTGAGAGAAATATAGGTGCTAAACACATAAAATTATCAGGATTAGGTACTGGGGCAAAATATAACTTTTTTTTGTTCAAGTGATTGAGAATGTGGGAGCAGAGGTGCAAGAGATACAGCAAATGCAACAATTTTATCTAATTTTCCTAACAAAATTACCGACAAAAGGGGCTAATACCATTAGACATTTCTACCTACTTTTACTGACAGATGGAAGTTTTGCTGACAGACGTGTAATAACCGATAAGCCGTAAATTTACTGACATAAAGTACGATGACTTGGTACAGTGAGCAGCCCCCACTGTACTCTCCTCACCCCGGGGCCGGGTACAGACAACGGGGGAAGGTCTCATGTTCTCTGATTTAACCTTTTTCTCCCTCCGCTGTGTCATCCGGTGCCCGGTGCTGGACACAATGAGCCATCTGCTTATTAATCTGCAGTCACTTAGTCATCACTGAGAAGGTAAATCAGAAGGACTCTGTTCCATTAATACTCATTCAGAGAAGCCTACTGATCTACATTATAGTGACAGCGGCTGCACCAAACACTCATAGACTGTGTCCTTCATATTGTACAAGGAAAGGGTTAAACCATTAAAGGAAATCTGTCATCAGTATCACCCGCACCTAACTGTCATACAGGCTTTGTAGTGCGGGTAATACTGATCAAAATGATACTTACGGCGTCCGGAACCATAACGCCGTTTCGCCGTTATTGCTCATTTTTGGGGTCCTTGGGAGCTCCGGGCACTCTGACATAATCTTCAGATGGGTGGGCACTCAGCCCGGCTCATCCATATGCATAGGCATGCGCCGCTCAGTGAGATACTGCCCCCTTAAGTATGGGAATTTTACATCAATACTACTGCCCCTATATACAAGAATAATACTGCCTCCTGTGTACAAGAATATATCTACTATAATACTGCTCCTATATACAAATATATAATTTGTATAATACTGCACCTATATACAAGAATATAACTACTATAATACTGCTCCTGTATACAAGAATATAACTACTATAATACTGCTCCTATATACAAGAATATAACTAATATAATACTGCCCCTATATACAAGAATATAACTACTATAATACTGCCCCTATATACAAGAATATAACTACTATAATACTGCCTCCTATATGCAAGAATATAACTACTATAATACTGCTCCTTTATACAAGAATATAACTACTATAATACTGCTCCTATATACAAGAATATAACTACTATAATACTGCTCCTGTCACGATGCCGGCTGGCAGGTAGTGGATCCTCTGTGCCAGAGAGGGATTGGCGTGGACCGTGCTAGTGGACCGGTTCTAAGCCACTACTGGTTTTCACCAGAGCCCGCCGCAAAGCGGGATGGTCTTGCTGCGGCGGTAGTGACCAGGTCGTATCCACTAGCAACGGCTCACCTCTCTGGCTGCTGAAGATAGGCGCGGTACAAGGGAGTAGGCAGGGGAAGTGAGGTGATATAGGGAAGTGCACAGGTGAACACACTAATTGGAACCACTGCGCCAATCAGCGGCGCAGTGGCCCTTTAAATCGCAGAGACCCGGCGCGCGCGCGCCCTAAGGAGCGGGGCCGCGCGCGCCGGGACAGAACAGACGGAGAGCGAGTCAGGTAGGGGAGCCGGGGTGCGCATCGCGAGCGGGCGCTACCCGCATCGCGAATCGCATCCCGGCTGGCAGCGGAATCGCAGCGCCCCGGGTCAGAGGACGTGACCGGAGCGCTGCCGCGGGGAGAGTGAAGCGAGCGCTCCGGGGAGGAGCGGGGACCCGGAGCGCTCGGCGTAACAGTACCCCCCCCCTTGGGTCTCCCCCTCTTCTTAGAGCCTGAGAACCTGAGGAGCAGACTTTTGTCTAGGATGTTGTCCTCAGGTTCCCAGGATCTCTCTTCAGGACCACAACCCTCCCAGTCCACTAAAAAAAAATTTTTCCCTCTGACCTTTTTGGCAGCTAAAATTTCTTTGACCGAGAAGATGTCCGAGGAGCCGGAAACAGGAGTGGGAGGAACAGATTTGGGAGAAAAACGGTTGAGGATGAGTGGTTTGAGAAGAGAGACGTGAAAGGCATTAGGGATACGAAGAGAGGGAGGAAGAAGAAGTTTATAAGAGACAGGATTAATTTGACACAAAATTTTGAAAGGACCAAGATAGCGTGGTCCCAACTTGTAGCTAGGGACACGGAAGCGGACATATTTAGCGGAGAGCCATACCTTGTCTCCAGGGGAAAAAACGGGGGGAGCTCTTCTTTTCTTATCCGCGAACTTCTTCATGCGTGATGAAGCCTGTAAGAGAGAATTTTGGGTCTCTCTCCATATGATGGAAAGGTCACGAGAAATCTCATCCACAGCGGGCAGACCAGAGGGCAAGGGAGTAGGGAGGGGGGGAAGAGGGTGACGGCCGTACACCACGAAAAATGGGGATTTGGAGGAAGACTCAGAGACCCTGAAGTTATACGAGAATTCGGCCCATGGGAGGAGATCTGCCCAGTCATCCTGGCGGGAGGAAACAAAATGTCGCAAATAATCACCCAAGATCTGGTTAATCCTTTCTACTTGTCCATTGGACTGGGGATGATATGCAGAAGAAAAATTTAATTTAATCTTGAGTTGTTTACAGAGAGCCCTCCAGAATTTAGACACGAATTGGACGCCTCTATCCGAGACAATCTGCGTAGGCAACCCGTGAAGACGAAAAATGTGTACAAAAAATTCTTTAGCCAACTGAGGCGCAGAAGGAAGACCAGGAAGAGGGATGAAATGTGCCATTTTGGAGAATCGATCAACGACCACCCAAATAACAGTGTTGCCACGGGAAGGGGGTAAATCAGTAATAAAATCCATACCAATCAGAGACCAAGGCTGTTCGGGGACAGGCAGAGGATGAAGAAAACCAGCGGGCTTCTGGCGAGGAGTCTTATCCCGGGCACAGATAGTGCAGGCTCGCACAAAGTCCACAACATCCGTCTCCAGAGTCGGCCACCAATAGAAGCGGGAGATGAGTTGCACAGATTTCTTGATACCCGCATGACCTGCGAGATGGGAGGAGTGACCCCATTTGAGGATTCCGAGGCGTTGGCGAGGAGAAACAAAGGTCTTTCCTGGAGGAGTCTGCCTGATGGAGGCAGGAGAAGTGGAGATCAGGCAGTCAGGTGGAATGATGTGTTGCGGAGAGAGTTCAACTTCTGAGGCATCCGAGGAACGAGAGAGAGCATCGGCCCTAATGTTCTTATCGGCAGGACGAAAGTGAATCTCAAAATTAAATCGGGCAAAGAACAGAGACCACCGGGCCTGGCGAGGATTCAGCCGTTGGGCAGACTGGAGGTAGGAGAGGTTCTTGTGGTCGGTGTAGATAATAACAGGAGAACTTGATCCCTCCAGCAGATGCCTCCATTCCTCAAGTGCTAATTTAATGGCTAGAAGCTCTCGATCCCCGATGGAGTAGTTCCTCTCCGCTGGAGAGAAGGTCCTAGAGAAAAAACCACAAGTGACAGCATGCCCGGAAGAATTTTTTTGTAGAAGAACAGCTCCAGCTCCCACTGAGGAGGCATCAACCTCCAATAGGAAGGGTTTGGAAGGGTCAGGTCTGGAGAGGACGGGAGCCGAAGAAAAGGCAGACTTGAGTCGTTTAAAGGCGTCTTCTGCTTGAGGAGGCCAGGACTTGGGATCAGCATTTTTTTTGGTTAAAGCCACGATAGGAGCCACAATGGTAGAAAAATGTGGAATAAATTGCCTGTAATAATTGGCGAACCCCAAAAAGCGTTGGATAGCACGGAGTCCGGAGGGGCGTGGCCAATCTAAGACGGCAGAGAGTTTGTCTGGATCCATCTGTAGTCCCTGGCCAGAGACCAAATATCCTAGAAAAGGAAGAGATTGGCATTCAAACAGACATTTCTCAATTTTGGCATAGAGTTGGTTGTCACGAAGTCTCTGAAGAACCATACGGACATGCTGGCGGTGTTCTTCTAGATTGGCAGAAAAAATTAGGATATCGTCCAGATATACAACAACACAGGAGTATAACAGATCACGAAAAATTTCATTGACAAAGTCTTGGAAGACGGCAGGGGCGTTGCACAGTCCAAAGGGCATGACCAGATACTCAAAGTGTCCATCTCTGGTGTTAAATGCCGTTTTCCACTCGTCCCCCTCTCTGATGCGGATGAGGTTATAGGCGCCTCTTAAGTCCAATTTAGTGAAGATGTGGGCACCTTGGAGGCGATCAAAGAGTTCAGAGATGAGGGGTAAGGGGTAGCGGTTCTTAACCGTGATTTTATTAAGACCGCGGTAGTCAATGCAAGGACGTAGGGAGCCATCTTTTTTGGACACAAAGAAAAATCCGGCTCCGGCAGGAGAGGAGGATTTACGGATAAAGCCCTTTTTTAGATTCTCCTGGACGTATTCGGACATGGCAAGAGTCTCTGGGGCAGAGAGAGGATAAATTCTGCCCCGGGGTGGAGTAGTGCCCGGGAGGAGGTCGATAGGGCAATCATAAGGCCTGTGAGGAGGTAGAGTCTCAGCTTGTTTTTTGCAGAAAACATCCGCGAAGTCCATATAGGCCTTAGGGAGACCGGTTACTGGAGGAACCACAGAGTTACGGCAAGGGTTACTGGGAACCGGTTTTAGACAGTTCTTGGAACAAGAGGACCCCCAACTCTTGATCTCCCCAGTGGACCAATCCAGGGTAGGGGAATGAAGTTGAAGCCAGGGAAGTCCAAGGAGAATTTCCGAGGTGCAATTGGGGAGGACCAAAAGTTCAATCCTCTCATGATGAGATCCAATGCTCATAAGAAGGGGCTCCGTGCGGAAACGTATGGTACAGTCCAATCTTTCATTATTTACACAATTGATGTAGAGGGGTCTGGCGAGACTGGTCACCGGGATGTTGAACCTTTTGACGAGAGAGGCCAAAATAAAATTTCCTGCAGATCCAGAGTCCAAGAAGGCCACTGTAGAGAAGGAGAAGGCAGAGGCAGACATCCGCACAGGCACAGTAAGACGTGGAGAAGCAGAGTAGACATCAAGGACTGTCTCACCTTTGTGCGGAGTCAGCGTACGTCTTTCCGGGCGGGGAGGACGGATAGGACAATCTCTCAGGAAGTGTTCGGTACTAGCACAGTACAGGCAGAGGTTCTCCATACGGCGTCGTGTCCTCTCTTGAGGTGTCAGGCGAGACCGGTCGACCTGCATAGCCTCCACGGCGGGAGGCACAGGAACAGATTGCAGGGGACCAGAGGAGAGAGGAGCCGAGGAGAAGAAACGCCTCGTGCGAACAGAGTCCATATCTTGGCGGAGTTCCTGACGCCTTTCGGAAAAACGCATGTCAATGCGAGTGGCTAGGTGAATAAGTTCATGTAGATTAGCAGGAATTTCTCGTGCGGCCAGAACATCTTTAATGTTGCTGGATAGGCCTTTTTTGAAGGTCGCGCAGAGGGCCTCATTATTCCAGGACAATTCTGAAGCAAGAGTACGGAATTGTACGGCATACTCGCCAACGGAAGAATTACCCTGGACCAGGTTCAACAGGGCAGTCTCAGCAGAAGAGGCTCGGGCAGGTTCCTCAAAGACACTTCGGATTTCCGAGAAGAAGGAGTGTACAGAGGCAGTGACGGGGTCATTGCGGTCCCAGAGCGGTGTGGCCCATGACAGGGCTTTTCCGGACAGAAGGCTGACTACGAAAGCCACCTTAGACCTTTCAGTGGGAAACAGGTCCGACATCATCTCCAGATGCAGGGAACATTGGGAAAGAAAGCCACGGCAAAACTTAGAGTCCCCATCAAATTTATCCGGCAAGGATAAGCGTATCCCAGGAGCGGCCACTCGCTGCGGAGGAGGTGCAGGAGCTGGCGGAGGAGATGACTGCTGAAGCTGTGGTAGTAACTGTTGTAGCATAACGGTCAGTTGAGACAGCTGTTGGCCTTGTTGCGCTATCTGTTGTGACTGCTGGGCGACCACCGTGGTGAGGTCAGTGACAACTGGCAGAGGAACTTCAGCGGGATCCATGGCCGGATCTACTGTCACGATGCCGGCTGGCAGGTAGTGGATCCTCTGTGCCAGAGAGGGATTGGCGTGGACCGTGCTAGTGGACCGGTTCTAAGCCACTACTGGTTTTCACCAGAGCCCGCCGCAAAGCGGGATGGTCTTGCTGCGGCGGTAGTGACCAGGTCGTATCCACTAGCAACGGCTCACCTCTCTGGCTGCTGAAGATAGGCGCGGTACAAGGGAGTAGGCAGGGGAAGTGAGGTGATATAGGGAAGTGCACAGGTGAACACACTAATTGGAACCACTGCGCCAATCAGCGGCGCAGTGGCCCTTTAAATCGCAGAGACCCGGCGCGCGCGCGCCCTAAGGAGCGGGGCCGCGCGCGCCGGGACAGAACAGACGGAGAGCGAGTCAGGTAGGGGAGCCGGGGTGCGCATCGCGAGCGGGCGCTACCCGCATCGCGAATCGCATCCCGGCTGGCAGCGGAATCGCAGCGCCCCGGGTCAGAGGACGTGACCGGAGCGCTGCCGCGGGGAGAGTGAAGCGAGCGCTCCGGGGAGGAGCGGGGACCCGGAGCGCTCGGCGTAACAGCTCCTATATACAAGAATATAACTACTATAATACTGCCTCCTATATACAAGAATATAACTACTATAATACTGCTCCTATATACAAGAATATATCTACTATAATACTGCCTCCTATATACAAGAATAAAACTACTATAATATTGCTCCTATATACAAGAATATATCTACTATAATACTGCTCCTATATACAAGAATATAACGACTATAATACTGCCTCCTTTATACAAGAATATAACTACTATAATACTGCTCCTATATACAAGAATATAACTACTATAATACTGCTCCTATATACAAGAATATACCTACTATAATACTGCCTCCTATATACAAGAATATAACTACTATAATACTGCCTCCTATATACAAGAATATAACTACTATAATACTGCTCCTATATACAAGAATATAACTACTATAATACTGCTCCTATATACAAGAATATAACTACTATAATACTGCCTCCTATATACAAGAATATAACTACTATAATACTGTCTCCTATATACAAGAATATAACTACTATAATACTGCCTCCTATATACAAGAATATAACTACTATAATACTGCTCCTATATACAAGAATATAACTACTATAATACTGCTCCTATGTACAAGAATATAACTACTATAATACTGCCCCTATATACAAGAATATAACTACTATAATACTGCTCCTATATACAAGAATATATCTACTATAATACTGCTCCTCTATACAAGAATATAACTCATATAATACTGCTCCTATATGCAAGAATATAACTACTATAATGGCAGCAGGAAGAAAGAGGAAAAAGTGGCACTGTCTATAGTTACGATGCAGTATGCTATATATGTAGCAGCTGAAGTCAGCAGGGGAACTTTCAAAAAATGCAAAAAATGAAGTGGTGCAGATAAATGAGACAATACAGTCCGGTACAATAAAAATGCAGAGAAGTGAAAGAATATCGCACTAACCCACAACTATTGCTGAATGAAAAGGATGTTTTATTCCAAGAAGTTAATCTGGAAAAATACAGGTGGGGGACGTGGAGGAGTGAAGACAAGCAACCGGTTTCGCGCTAGAAAGCGCTTTCTCTGGCTTGGGTTCCCAAGCCAGAGAAAGCGCTTTCTAGCGCGAAACCTGTAACTACTATAATACTGCTCCTATATACAAATATATAGTTAGGATAATACTCCCCCTATATACAAGGATATAACTACTATAATACTGCTCCTATCTACAAGAATATAACTACTATAATACTGGTCCTATATACAATAATATAACTACTATAATGCTGCTCCTATATACAAGAATATAACTACTATAATACTGCTCCTATATACAAGAATATAACTACTATAATACTGCTCCTATATACAAGAATATAACTACTATAATACTGCCTCCTATCCACATTAAACTTCAATTGGCAGAGTTCTGAAAATTCTTCTAGTTTTCCTAAATCCTTTTCCATTTGGCAAATCCCACCAGGAACATCAACCCTGTTACATATCTTTGTGTTATCAGCAAAAATACATACTTTACCATCGAGACCTTCTGCAATATCACTAATGAAGATATTAAACAAAATTGGTGCCAGTACAGATCCCTGAGGTCCCCACTGGTAACAAGACCTTGCTCTGAATATTCTCCATTGACTACAACCCTCAACCTCAGTCTGTCACTCAGCCACTGCCTGTTAGACTTACCGCAGTGGACTGGAATTCAGTAGGTAGTGGATCCGCAATACCACGGTGGTATTGCGGAGCTGGAGATGTAGCTGGAGATGTAGTGGATCCACGGGACCTGTGTGGCAGATGAAGTGGGCTGGGCCAGGGAGTGGAGTCTAAGGTGCCGCTGGTTTTCACCAGCACCCATCGCAAAGCGGGATGGACTTGCTGCGGCAGGTGACAAAAAGGCCGCTACCCCTGGCACGACTCAACCACACAGGTGGCTCAGGTGAAGTGTGGAACAGAAGGGATGAGACAAGATGAAGTCAGGCTAGCGGGAGATCTGGGCAGGCAGCACAGGAGCGTAGTCAGTAGGGTAGCCAGAAGATCAATAGGCAATGCGCTCATGGCCAGGATGTGTGTCACGATTCGGCTGGCTGGAGGTGGATCCTCTGTGCCAGAGAGGGATTGGCGTGGACCGTGTTGGTGGACCGGTTCTAAGTTGCTACTGGTATTCACCAGAGCCCGCCGCAAAGCGGGATGGTCTTGCTGCGGCGGTAGCAACCAGGTCGTATCCACCAGCAACAGCTCAACCTCTCTGACTGCTGAAGATAGGCGCGGTACAAGGGAGTAGACAAGAGCAAGGTCGGACATAGCAGAAGGTCAGGGCAGGCAGCAAGGATCGTAGTCAGGGGCAACGGCAGGAGGTCTGGAACACAGGCTAGGAACACACAAGGGAATGCTTTCACTGGCACGATGGCAACAAGATCCGGCGAGGGAGTGCAGGGGAAGTGAGGTATAAGTAGGGAGTGCACAGGTGATAACACTGATTAGGCCTGCTGCGCCAATCAGTGGCGCAGTGGCCCTTTAAATTGCAGAGACGCGGCACGCGCACGCCCTAAGGAGCGGGGCCGCGCGCGCCAGGACAAGACAGACGGGGAACGGGTCAGGTACGGAAGCCGGGACGCGCATCGCGAGCGGGCGCCTCCCGCGTCGCGAATCACATCCCGGCTGGGAGTGATATTGCAGCGCACCCGGTCAGCAGGTCTGACCGGGGCGCTGCGAATGAGAGGATGCTGCGAGCGCTCCGGGGAGGAGCGGGGACCCGGAGCGCTCGGCGTAACAGTACCCCCCCCCCCCTTGGGTCTCCCCCTCTTCTTAGAGCCTGAGAACCTGAGGATAAGACTTTTGTCTAGGATGTTGTCCTCAGGTTCCCAAGATCTCTCCTCTGGGCCACAGTTCTCCCAATCCACCCAAAAATTTTTTTTACCTCTGACAATCTTGGAGGCTAGAATCTCCTTCACAGAGAAGACGTCAGACGAACCGGAAACAGGAGTAGGAGAAACAACTTTGGGAGAGAAGCGGTTAAGGATGAGTGGTTTAAGGAGAGAGACATGGAAGGCATTGGGAATACGTAGAGAAGGAGGAAGAAGGAGTTTGTAAGAGACAGGGTTAATCTGGCACAAGATTTTGAAAGGACCAAGATAGCGTGGTCCCAGTTTGTAACTGGGGACACGAAAGCGGACATACTTAGCGGAGAGCCATACCTTGTCTCCGGGAGCAAAAATGGGGGGAGCTCTTCTTTTTTTATCAGCAAATTTTTTCATCCGGGATGAAGCCTGTAAAAGAGAATTTTGGGTCTCTTTCCATATGGTGGAAAGATCACGAGTCACTTCATCCACAGCGGGCAAACCAGAGGGCAAGGGAGTAGGGAGGGGAGGAAGAGGGTGACGGCCGTACACCACGAAAAATGGGGATTTAGCAGAAGATTCGGAGACTCTGAAGTTGTATGAGAATTCGGCCCATGGTAGAAGATCTGCCCAGTCATCCTGGCAGGAGGAAACAAAATGCCGTAAGTAGTCACCAAGGACCTGATTAATTCTTTCTACTTGCCCATTGGATTGGGGATGATAAGAAGAAGAGAAGTTTAATTTGATCTTGAGCTGTTTACAGAGGGCCCTCCAGAATTTAGACACGAATTGGACGCCTCTATCCGAGACGATATGCATGGGCAAACCGTGAAGGCGAAAAATGTGTATAAAAAATTGCTTTGCCAACTGAGGCGCTGAAGGAAGACCAGGAAGAGGAATAAAATGTGCCATCTTGGAAAATCGATCAACGACCACCCAAACAACTGTGTTGCCACGGGATGAGGGCAAGTCCGTAATAAAGTCCATACCAATCTGTGACCAAGGCTGTTCAGGAACAGGCAGAGGGTGAAGGAGACCAGCAGGCTTCTGGCGACGAGTCTTATCCCGGGCACAGACAGTACAGGCCCGCACGAAATCAACAACATCAGTCTCCAGAGTAGGCCACCAATAAAATCGAGAGATGAGTTGAAAGGATTTTTTGATGCCCGCATGGCCTGCGAGGTGGGAGGAGTGTCCCCATTTGAGAATCCCGAGACGCTGGCGTGGAGAAACGAAGGTCTTCCCTGGAGGAGTTTGCCTGATGGAAGCTGGAGAAGTGGAGATCAGACAGTCAGGAGGAATGATGTGTTGCGGAGAGACCTCTACTTCAGAGGCATCAGAAGAACGAGAGAGGGCATCGGCCCTAATGTTCTTGTCAGCAGGGCGAAAATGGATTTCAAAGTTAAAACGGGAAAAGAACAACGACCACCTAGCCTGGCGAGGGTTCAGTCGTTGGGCAGACTGGAGATAGGAGAGATTCTTGTGGTCAGTGTATATAATAACTGGATATTTTGATCCCTCCAGCAGGTGCCTCCATTCCTCAAGCGCCAATTTAATGGCCAGTAGTTCTCGATCACCAATGGAATAGTTTTTCTCCGCCGGAGAGAAGGTCCTAGAAAAAAAAACACAAGTAACAGCATGCCCGGAAGAATTTTTTTGTAGAAGAACTGCTCCAGCTCCCACTGAGGAGGCATCTACCTCCAATAGGAAGGGTTTAGATGGGTCAGGTCTGGAGAGCACGGGAGCAGAAGAAAAGGCAGACTTGAGATGTTTAAATGCGTCTTCCGCTTGGGGAGACCAGGACTTAGGATTGGCACTTTTCCTGGTTAGAGCCACGATAGGGACCACAATAGTGGAGAAGTGTGGAATGATTTGTCTGTAATAATTGGCGAACCCCAAAAAACGTTGGATAGCACGGAGTCCGGAGGGGCGTGGCCAATCTAACACGGCAGATAGTTTATCTGGGTCCATTTGTAGTCCCTGGCCAGAGACCAAGTATCCTAGGAAAGGCAGAGATTGACATTCAAAGAGACATTTTTCCATTTTGGCAAAAGTTGATTGTCCCGAAGTCTCTGAAGAACCATGCGGACATGCTGGCGGTGTTCTTCTAAGTTGGCAGAAAAAAATCAGAATATCGTCCAGGTAAACCACAACACAGGTATATAGGAGATCACAAAAAATTTCATTAACAAAGTCTTGGAAGACGGCAGGGGCGTTGCACAGGCCAAAGGGCATGACCAGATACTCAAAGTGTCCATCTCTGGTGTTAAATGCAGTCTTCCATTCGTCCCCCTCCCTGATGCGGATGAGATTATAAGCACCTCTTAAGTCCAGCTTGGTAAAGATGTGGGCGCCTTGTAGGCGATCAAAGAGTTCCGAGATAAGAGGTAAGGGGTAGCGTTTTTTTACCGTGATTTTATTAAGTCCGCGGTAATCAATGCAAGGGCGTAGGGAGCCATCTTTTTTGGACACAAAAAAAAATCCAGCTCCGGCAGGAGAGGAGGACTTGCGGATAAACCCCTTTTTTAAATTCTCCTGGATGTACTCCGACATGGCATGAGTTTCTGGAGCAGACAGAGGATAGATTCTGCCCCGGTGTGGAGTAGTACCCGGGAGGAGGTCAATAGGACAGTCATAAGGCCTGTGAGGAGGCAAAGTCTCTGCTTGTTTTTTGCAAAAAACATCAGCATAGTCCAGATAGGCCTTAGGAAGACCAGATACCGGGGGAACCACAGGGTCACGACTGTGAGTACTGGGAACCGGTTTAAGACAGTCCTTGTGACAAGAAGTACCCCAGTTCTTGATTTCTCCTGTGGACCAATCAAGGGTTGGGGAATGGCGTTGAAGCCACGGTAATCCAAGAAGAATTTCTGAAGTGCAGTTAGAGAGGACCAAAAATTAAATTTTTTCGTGATGGGGTCCGATGCACATTAGGAGAGGTTCCGTGCGGTAACGCACGGTACAGTCCAATCTTTCATTGTTAACAGAATTGATGTAGAGGGGTCTGGCGAGACTGGCCACCGGGATGTTGAACCTGTTGATGAGAGAGGCCAAAATAAAATTTCCTGCAGATCCGGAATCCAAGAAGGCCATAGCAGAGAAGGAGAAGGCAGAAGAAGATATCCGCACAGGCACAGTAAGGCGTGGAGAAGCAGAGTTCACATCAAGAGCTGTCTCACCCTTGTGCGGAGTCAGCGTACGTCTTTCCTGGCGGGGAGGACGGATAGGACAATCCTTCAAGAAATGTTCAGTACCGGCACAGTACAGGCAAAGATTCTCCATGCGGCGTCGTGTCCTCTCTTGAGGTGTCAAGCGAGACCGGTCAACTTGCATAGCCTCCACGGCGGGAGGCACAGGAACAGATTGCAGAGGACCAGAGGAGAGAGGAGCCGGGGAGAGAAACCGCCTCGTGCGAACAAAGTCCATATCCTGGCGGAGCTCCTGACGCCTTTCGGAAAAACGCATGTCAATGCGGGTGGCAAGATGAATAAGTTCATGCAGGTTAGCAGGAATTTCTCGTGCGGCCAGCACATCTTTAATGTTACTGGATAGGCCTTTTTTAAAGGTCGCGCAGAGGGCCTTGTTATTCCAGGATAACTCGGAGGCAAGAGTACGGAATTGGATGGCGTACTCGCCAACAGAAGAATTACCCTGGACCAGGTTCAGCAGGGCAGTCTCAGCAGAAGAGGCTCGGGCAGGTTCCTCAAAGACACTTAGAATCTCCGTGAAGAAGGAGTGTACAGAGGCAGTGACAGGGTCATTGCGGTCCCAGAGCGGTGTGGCCCATGACAGAGCTTTCCCAGACAGAAGGCTGACTACGAAAGCCACCTTAGACCTTTCAGTAGGAAACTGGTCCGACATCATCTCCAAGTGCAGGTAACATTGCGAAAGGAAACCACGGCAAAACTTAGAGTCCCCATCAAATTTATCCGGCAAGGATAATCGAAGGCTGGAAGCGGCCACTCGCTGCGGAGGAGGTGCAGGAGCTGGCAGAGGAGAAGATTGCTGGAGCTGTGGTACTAGCTGCTGTAGCATCACGGTCAGTTGAGATAGCTGGTGGCCTTGTTGCGCTATCTGTTGCGACTGCTGGGCGACCACCGTGGTGAGGTCGGCGACAACTGGCAGCGGGACTTCAGCGGGATCCATGGCCGGATCTACTGTCACGATTCGGCTGGCTGGAGGTGGATCCTCTGTGCCAGAGAGGGATTGGCGTGGACCGTGTTGGTGGACCGGTTCTAAGTAGCTACTGGTATTCACCACAGCCCGCCGCAAAGCGGGATGGTCTTGCAGCGGCGGTAGCAACCAGGTCGTATCCACCAGCAATGGCTCAACCTCTCTGACTGCTGAAGATAGGCGCGGTACAAGGGAGTAGACAAGAGCAAGGTCGGACGTAGCAGAAGGTCAGGGCAGGCAGCTAGGATCGTAGTAAGGGGCAACGGCAGGAGGTCTGTAACACAGGCTAGGAACACACAAGGGAACGCTTTCACTGGCACGATGGCAACAAGATCCGGCGAGGGAGTGCAGGGGAAGTGAGGTATAAGTAGGGAGTGCACAGGTGATAACACTGATTAGGCCTGCTGCGCCAATCAGTGGCGCAGTGGCCCTTTAAATTGCAGAGACCCAGCGCGCGCGCGCCCTAAGGAGCGGGGCCGCGTGCGCCGGGACAAGACAGACGGGGAACGGGTCAGGTACGGGAGCCGGGACGCGCATCGCGAGCGGGCGCCTCCCGCGTCGCGAATCGCATCCCGGCTGGGAGTGATATTGCAGCGCGACCGGTCAGCAGGTCTGACCGGGGCGCTGCGAATGAGAGGATGCTGCGAGCGCTCCGGGGAGGAGCGGGGACCCGGAGCGCTCGGCATAACAATGTGCAGCCGGAGCGCAGGATGTCACAGTACCCCCCCCCCCCCCCCCCTTGGTCTCCCCCTCCTTTTGGGGCTGAGAAAACATTTGAGGAGACCACGATCCAGGATGTTTTACTCCGGCTCCCAAGATCTCTCCTCAGGTACACGGAGTTTGTATGAAACATGATAAATTTTTTGTAAGACCTCGAACGGACCCAGGAAACGAGGACCTAATTTGCAACTTGGGATTTTGAAACAAATGTATTTAGAAGATAACCACACTTTATCACCAGGAGAGAAGGATGGAGGAGATCTTCTTTTCTTGTCTGCCTGGGTTTTCATGCAGGAGGAGGCAAGAGATAAAGACTGATGAGTTTGTTGCCAAATGAAGGAGAAATCACGGACAAGTTCATCTACAGCTGGGACACTGGAAGAGACTGGAACAGGAAGAGGAGACCGGGGATGATGACCAAAAACAATAAAAAATGGAGATGTCCTCGTGGATTCAGAATCTTTATGATTGTAGGAAAATTTGGCCCAGGGAAGATGATCAACCCAGTCGTCCTGACGAGCAGAAACAAAATGACGTAAATAAGTCTCCAAAATTTGATTTACCCTCTCTACATGGCCATTGGACTAGTGTTGGTAAGCAGAGGAGAAATTCAAGCTGATGTTAAGGCAGGAACTGAGAGCTTGCCAGAATTTGGACACAAACTGAACTCGGTGATCCGAGACGATATTTTCTGGAAGGCCATGTAGACGGAAGATATGGAGTAAGAAGTGCTTTGCCAGTTGTGGGGCTGACGGGAGACCGGGGAGAGGAGCCAATTTAGAAAAACAATCAACCACTACCCAGATGACTGTGTTATTATGAGATGGCGGAAGATCGGTAATAAAATCTATAGCAATGTGAGTCCATGGAGTCTCAGGATTGGCAAGAGTCCTACGGGTCTCAGTCGAGGGTTCTTGTCAAGAGTACAGGTGACACAGGAACATACAAATTCAGAGACATCGTGTTCCAGATTCAGCCACCAATAATGACGGGAGTTTAAAAGAAAAGTCTTACGCACTCCAGAATGACCTGCCAATAAAGAAGAATGACTCCATTTCAAGACTTTGCGTCTCACTCTGACTGGTACAAAGGTTTTACCAGGAGGTATCTGCAGAAGATAGGCAGGAGCTGTTGAAATCAGACGGTCAGGAGGAATAATATGTCTTGGTGTAGGATCGAATCCCACAACGTCAGAGGATCTGCAAAGGGCATCAGCTCTGATATTCTTGTTAGCTGGACGGAAATTAATGAAAAAATTAAACCTGGAAAAGAACAATGACCACCTTGCCTGTCGAGGGTTCAAACGCTGAGCAGACTGAAGGTTCAGGAGATTCTTATGGTCTGAGTAGATACTGATCGGATGAGATCCTTCCAACAAATGTCGCCGCTCCTCTAAGGCGAGTTTTATATCAAGCAGTTCTCGGTCTCCGACGGAGTAGTTCCTTTCTGCTGGCGAGAAGGTTTAGAAAATAATCCACAGGTTACAGTTTTACCCTTGGAGTTTTTCTACGTAAGAATGGCTTACGGGTACTGGGAGGATCCGGGTACTGGGAGGATACTGGTGGTGGATCCTCTGTGTCAGTGGGGTGATGACGTGGGCCGTACCAGGGAAACGGAGTCTAAGGGGTTACTGGTATTCACTAGAGCCCGCCACAAAGCGGGATGGACTTGCTGCGGCAGGTAACCCCCAGGTCGTTCCACCCGATAGCGACTCAACCCCGACTGACTGCTGAGATAGGCGCGGTACAAGGGATGAGGCAAGAGCAAGGTCGGACGTAGCAGAAGGTCAGGGCAGGCAGCAAGGATCGTAGTCAGGGGCAACGGCAGGAGGTGTGGAACACTGGCTTGGGACATACAAGGAACGCTTTCACTGGCACAATGGCAACAAGATCCGGCGATGCTGGGAAGAGGAAGTGAGGTATTATAGGCATGGACACAGGTGAATACACTAATTTGGGCCAGGCGCCAATAAGCGGCGCACTGGCCCTTTAAATCGCGGAGAGCCGGCGCGCGCGCGCCCTAGGGAGCGGGGCCGCGCGCGACGGGACAGAACAGACGGGGTACGGGTCCGGTAAGCAGGCTGGGATGCGAACCGCGAGCGGGCGTGTCCCGCATTGCGGATCGCATCCCTGCTAGGGACACTATCGCAGCGCTCCCAGTCAGCGGGTCTGACCGGGGCGCTGCGAGCAGGTAAACACTGCGAGCGCTCCGGGGAGGAGCAGGGACCCGGAGCGCTCGGCGTACCAATGGCACCGGCTCCTACGGACGAAGCGTCAACCTGCAAGGCAAAAGGTCTTTCCGGATCAGGTCTTGAAAGCATGGAAGCTGAAGCAAAGGCAGATTTTAGGCTAGAGAAAGCCTCTTCGACCTCAGGAGGCCATGATTAAAGGGGTATTCCAGGCAAAACCTTTTTTTTATATATATCAACTGGCTCCGGAAAGTTAAACAGATTTGTAAATTACTTCTATTAAAAAATCTTAATCCTTCCAATAGTTATTAGCTTCTGAAGTTTTCTGTCTAACTGCTCAATGATGATGTCACGTCCCGGGAGCTGTGCATGATGGGAGAATATCCCCATAGGAACTGCACAGCTCCCAGGATGTGAGTCATCAGAGAGCAGTTAGACAGAAAACAAAAACTCAACTTCAGAAGCTAATAACTATTGGAAGGATTAAGATTTTTTAATAGAAGTAATTTACAAATCTGTTTAACTTTCCGGAGCCAGTTGATATACCGTATATACTCGAGTATAAGCCGACCCGAGTATAAGCCGAGACCCCTAATTTCAACCCAAAATCCCAGGAAAAGTTATTGACTCGAGTATAAGCCTAGGGTGGGAAATACCTCATCCCCCCCTGTCATCATCCAGACCCGTCATTAACATCCTCATCATCCCCTTGTCATCATCCCACACATCCCCCCTTCATCATCCCCTTGTCATCATCCCACACATCCCCTTATCATCCCACACATCCCCCCTTCATCATCCCCTTGTCATCATCCCACACATCCCCTTATCATCCCACACATCCCCCCTTCATCATCCCCTTGTCATCATCCCACACATCCCCTTATCCCACACATCCCCCCTTCATCATCCCCTTGTCATCATCCCACACATCCCCCCTTCATCATCCCCTTGTCATCATCCCACACATCCCCTTATCCCACACATCCCCCCTTCATCATCCCCTTGTCATCATCCCACACATCCCCTTATCATCCCACACATCCCCCCTTCATCATCCCCTTGTCATCATCCCACACATCCCCCCTTCATCATCCCCTTGTAATCATCCCACACCCCCCCCCCCTTCATCATCCCCACCCCCCTTCATCATCCCCACACCCCCCCCCCCCTTCATCATCCTCTTCTCATCATTCGCCCTCAGTGGTCTTCAACCTGCGGACCTCCAGAGGTTTCAAAACTACAACTCCCAGCAAGCCCGGGCAGCCATCGGCTTGCTGGGAGTTGTAGTTTTGAAACCTCCGGAGGTCCGCAGGTTGAAGACCACTGCGGCCTTCAACATGCGGACCTCCAGAGGTTTCAAAACTACAACTCCCAGCAAGCCCGGGCAGCCATCGGCTGTCCGGGCTTGCTGGGAGTTGTAGTTTTGAAACCTCCGGAGGTCCGCAGGTTGAAGACCACTGCGGCCTTCAACATGCGGACCTCCAGAGGTTTCAAAACTACAACTCCCAGCAAGCCCGGGCAGCCATCGGCTGTCCGGGCTTGCTGGGAGTTGTAGTTTTGAAACCTCTGGAGGTCCGCAGGTTGAAGACCACTGCGGCCTTCAACATCATCCAGCCCCCTCTCACCCCCTTTAGTTCTGAGTACTCACCTCCGCTCGGCGCTGGTCCGGTCCTGCAGGGCTGTCCGGTAAGGAGGTGGTCCGGTGAGGAGGTGGTCCGGGCTGCTATCTTCACCGGGGGCGCCTCTTCTCCGCGCTTCCGGCCCGGAATAGAGCCGTTGCCTTAACAACGACGCATCTGCGTCGTTGTCAAGGCAACGTGACTATTCTGAGGCCGGGCCCGAAGCGCTTAGAAGAGGCCTCCCCGGTGAAGATAGCAGCCCGGACCACCTCCTCACCGGACCACCTCCTTACCGGACAGCCCTGCAGGACCGGACCAGCGCCGAGCGGAGGTGAGTACTCAGAACTAAAGGGGGTGAGAGGGGGCTGGATGATGTTGAAGGCCGCAGTGGTCTTCAACCTGCGGACCTCCGGAGGTTTCAAAACTACAACTCCCAGCAAGCCCGGACAGCCGATGGCTGCCCTGGCTTGCTGGGAGTTGTAGTTTTGAAACCTCTGGAAGTCCGCAGGTTGAAGACCACTGCGGGTGGGGGAGTTCACTCGAGTATAAGCCGAGGGGGGTGTTTTCAGCACGAAAAATCGTGCTGAAAAACTCTGCTTATACTCGAGTATATACGGTATAAAAAAAAGTTTTGGCCTGGAATACCCCTTTAAGAGTTAGAATTATTTTTGGTGAGGGCTACAATGGGAGCGACCACAGAAGAGAAATGTGGGATGAACTGACGATAATAGTTGGGAAATCCCAGGAAACGTTGAATAGCCCGAAGACCAGTAGGGCAAGGCCAATTCAAAACCGCAGACTGTTTTTCAGGATCCATTTGCAGACGTTGATGAGAGACAATATAACCAAGAAAAGGGAGACTGGATTTCTCAAAAAGGCATTTCTCCAGTTTAGCATAGAGATGATTCCTTCTGAGACGTTGAAGGACCTGACGAACATGAATACAATGCTCTTCCAGGCTGGAAGAATAGATCAAGATGTCATCAAGATACACGACAACACAGGTATAGAGAAGGTCGCGGAAGATATCATTGATGAATTCCTGAAATACAGCTGGAGCATTGCAAAGACCGAAAGGAATGACAAGATACTCAAAATGTCCATCTCGGGTATTAAAAGTTGCTTTCCATTCATCACCCTCTCGGATTCGAATCAGATTATAAGCTCCACGTAAATCCAATTTGGAGAAGACATTGGCCCCTCGGAGACGATCAAAAAGTTCAGAGATCAGAGGAAGAGCATAATGATTCTTGATTGTGATTTTGTTGAGACCTCAGTAATCAATACATGGGTGGAGAGAACCATCCTTCTTGCCCACAAAGAAAAAAACGGCTCCAGCAGGTGAAGAGGACTTTCGGATAAATCCTTTTTGGAGGTTCTCTTGGATATATTTTTGCATGGCTTGAGTTTCAGGACCTGACAGAGGATAGATTCTACCACGAGGAGACATAGTCCCAGGCTGTAAATCAATGGGGCAGTCATAAGGACGATGCGGAAGTAAAGTCTCGGCCTGTTTTTCGCAAAAGACATCACAAAAATCTTGATAAGGGGTAGGCAGACAAGGCATAGGAGGAAAGGAAGAAACTATTTTAAGTAGGATCTGCACAAGACAACGATTTAGACAGCACTGTCCCCAGCGAGTTATTTCTCCAGACTTCCAGTCAAGCTGCGGGGAATGGCGTTGGAGCCAAGGAAGACCGAGAAGTATCTGTGAAGTACAATGAGGAAGTACGTAGAATTCAATCCTTTCCTTATGCGAGACTCCCACCTGCATGAGAAGAGACTCTGTGCGGTATAGCACTTTACAGTCCAGATTTTGTCCATTTACAGAATAGATGAATAGGGACTTTACAAGGCGACTCACAGGAAGCCGATATTCATGCACGAGAGAGAAATCAATGAAGTTGCCAGCGGAACCAGAGTTCAAGAATGCAGAAGCGAAGAATGAAGTTTGAGCAGAAATGTGGACTTGAACAGAGATACACAAACGAGGAGAGGTAGTATTCACACCCTATGTGTCCTAGGTGCGATCATTTCCCGGACGTTTGTGGACGGGAAGAACAGTCTTTGAGAAAGTGCTCCGTATAGTGCTCCGTATAGGCACAAATTCTAATTGCGTCGGGATCTCTCCTGCTGGTTTAGGCGAGTACGATACACTTGCATAGCCTCTGCGGCAGGAGGCAAAGAAGGCTGAAGAGGTGGATGTTGGAACACGGGTGCCAAGCGAGGATAATGCCGTTTTTGGCTTGGTTCTCATTCATCACGAAGTTCCTCCTGTCTTTCGGCAAAACGCACATCAATACGTGTGGCTAAATGGATCAGTTCACACAGGTTAAACGGAGGATCTCGTGCAGCAAGAGCGTCCTTTATTCTGCTGGACAGTCCTTTTTTGAATGTAGCACATAAGGCTTCGTCCTTCCATGTTAATTCCGAAGCAAGGGTGCAAAACTGAACAGCATAGTCGCCCACGGAGGAAGTCCCTTGTCTTAGGTTAAGAAGAGCGGTCTTGGCAGAGGAGGCACATGTGGGTTCTTCAAAAACGCTGCAGAACTCAGCTAAGAAGGCCGTGAGATTAGAGGAAATTGGATCCCTGCGATCCCAGAGAGGAGTAGCCCAGGCCACGGCCTTTCCGGACAAGAGACTGACACAAAAACGCCACCTTTGCACGTTCCGATGGGAACATATCTCCCATGAGCTCCAGGTGCATGGAGCACTGAGTCACAAAGCCTCTACACAACTTAGGAACTCCATCAAACTTCGTGGGAAGGGAAAGGCGAAGCTTTGATCTGGAAATAACTGCAGGTTGCGACTGCTGTTGCATGGTCAGAAGTTGCTGCATCATGGCGGACAGTCAATTTAGTTGCTGCGCCTGACGGTCCAACTGTTGCAACTGATGGACCACAACGGAAGGAAGATCCGAAACCTCTGGCAGAGGTACCTCAGCGGGTTCCACTGGCCGGATCTTACTGTTAGACTCACCGCAGTGGACTGGAATTCAGTAGATAGTGGATCCACAATACCATGGTGGTCTGGAGCTGGAGATGTAGTGGATCCACTAGACCTGTGTGGCAGATGACGCGAGCTGTGCCAGGGAGAGGAGTCTAAGGTGCCGCTGGTTTTTACCAGAGCTCGCCACAAAGCGGGATGGACTTGTTGCGGCAGGTGGCACCCAGGTCGCTACCCCTGGCACGACTCGACCACACAGGAGGCTGAGGTGAAGCGTGGAACAGAAGGGATGCGACTAGATGAAGTCAGGCTAGCGGGAGGTCTGTGCAGGCAGCACAGGAGCGTAGTCGGCTAAGAACACGGTAAGGTCATGGAATGCAAGGTCTGGTACAAGGCAAGGAATCACAGAATACAGCTTTCTCTCAGGCACAAAGGCAAACAAAGTTCTGGCAGAGATCCCCTAGGAGGCGGGGTCACATGCGCCGGAGCTGTGAGGAAACAGCAGGGGACAGAGGTGAGTGACGGGCTGGGATTCGTACATGGGCGAGTTCCGCAGTGCGAATCCCAGCCCCGCCGGCCAGAGAAGGAGAGGGGACAATGCGCTCACAGCCAGGATGTCTGCGGTCGGAGCCCAAGATGTCACACTGCCTAATCCACTCAACAATATAGGAGTCCAAGCTCAATGAATGCCCCTCCAACATCTATTATTTTAATCACCCAATTAAAAAAAATCAATAAGATTAGTTTGACATGATCTCCCTGAAGTAAACCCATGTTGTTTTTCATCTTGCAATCCATGGGATTTTAAATGTTCCACAATCTTATCCTTTAGTAGGGTTGCCATTAATTTCCCCACTATTGATGTCAGACTTACTGGCCTATAGTTGCTTGATTTCTCCCTACTACCTTTCTTGTGAATGGGCACAACATTTGCTAATTTCCAATCTTCCGGGACGACTCCTGTTACCTAGCTATTTTGGTTTTCCAGTTTATATACCCGGAAGATTAAAGTCTCCCATAATGATAACTTCTGTTTCCTCAACTAGTAGATCATCTAATTCTGTAACTTGGCCAGGTGGTCTATATATCACACTTACACGATTAACTGTCTGATTACCAAACTGCAACATATCTCAAACTGACAATGAAAAAGAGTAGCGTGCACTCACCGCGGGTAAACAGCTGCAGGCCCGAGGTCCGGAATAACCGCAGCATGGACGGAGACTCTACGTTTGCCTCACTAACTTGTATTAGGTTAGATTTTATATTATCTTTCACATACAGGGCCACTCTTCCTCCTTTCTTGCCTTCTCTGTCTCTTCTGTATAAAGAGTTGACAAACAAAAGGACCTATGGAGGGAGGGTGGAATTTCAACAGTTATTTACAATTGATCGCTATGCGATCACTAGTAGCCTAAATTTCCCATCCACTATTAAAATATAACTTTTATTGAGCCATGAGTAAAATCCAATTCACAAGTGCTCAAGTAATAATGGTTGCATGCAACTGCATGCTAGTGATCAGTGTGAGAGAACTGTGGCTGCAGTCCACAATTCTCTAAATGAATTAAAATCAATCACACATTGCCCGCCCGCCCGACGTTTCGCCACAAGCTGTGGCTTTCTCAAGGGCTTAGAGGCAAAATAAAATATTTTTCCTCTAAGCCCTTGAGAAAGCCACAGCTTGTGGCGAAACGTTGGGCGGGCAATGTGTGATTGATTTTAATTTTAATTCACTTAGAGAATTATGGACTGCAGCCACAGTTCTCTCACACTGATCACTAGCATGCAGTTGCATGCAACCACTATTACTTGAGCACTTGTGAATTGGATTTTAATCATGGCTCAATAAAAGTTATATTTTAATAGTGGATGGGAAATTTGGGGTACTTGTGATCGCATAGCGAACAACTGTAAATAACTTCTGTATAAAGTGTACCCTGGTATGGATATGTCCCAGTCATTACTTTCATTAAACCATGTCTCAGTAACAGCCACTAAATCAACATTCTCAGATGCCATTATTGACCCAAGTTCATCGATTTTATTACCTAAACTGCGGGCATTTGTAGACAGGACTCTGAGCTTGTCATTTCTTAACTTTTGTGCCACTGACATGTTCTGGCATTGTTTCAGGGGGCAATTTGACTCATGGATTGTTACTCTTTTGCCCCCCCCCCCATCCTAGTTTAAATACTCCTCAGCAAAATATTTGAGTATGAAATGAGCATGTATGCTGGGTAACAGGAAGGAGGGGTAAGCCATGTTGAGGACCAAGTAATGAGAAGTGAGACATGCTGGGAACCAGGATTGTGATGAAAGTCATACTGGATATTAGGAATTAAATGGGAGCAATGCTGGGGATACAGAATGAGATTGGAGGCATGCTAAGTACCAGTAAGTACAAGTGAGGCGTGTTGAGTATCAGGAATATGAGAAGGAAGCCCTAATAGAGAAAAGGAATGAGATGTGGATCTAGGCAGAGGACTAGGAATGAGATAGGGAGCCATCCTGGGGATTTAAATGGGGAGCCATGCTGGCATGATAAGAAATCATGCTGTATACTAGGAATGAGATGGGGAGCCCTACTGGAGTTTAAGCATAATAGGGGAATCATGCTGAGGACTAGGAATTAGATGGGGAGCCATGCTGAAACCTATGAATAATATAAAAGCTTGAGAATAGGAATAAGACAGAAGCTGATTTGGGGATGAGAAATAAGATGGTGAGCCATGCTGGGAACCTTAAATTAGGTAGGAGCCATGCTGGGGACCAGGAATGAGAATTTAGACAGAATGGGGACCGGGAATGAGATGTGAGACGTGCTGGGGACCAAGAATGAGATGGGAGCCATTCTGGGGACCAGGAATAAGATAAGAGCAACGCTTAAGAGTACGAATGAGATGGAGGGCATGTTGTGGATGAGGAATGAGAGCCATGCTGGGGACTAGAAATAAGAAGTGAGACATGCTGGGGAACAGGACTGAGATGGGAGCATGGTTGGGGATAGGAATGAGATGAAAAGGCATGATGGGTACCAGAAGGAGAGATGAGCCATGGGGACCAGGATTGTGATGATAGTGATGCTGGTGATAAGGAATTAATTGGGAGCAATACTGGGGATGAGGAATGAGATGGGAGCAATGCCGGGGACGGGGAATAAGACATAAACATGCTGTGGACCAGGAACAGGATAGGAGCAATGCTGGGGATGAGGAATGAAATTAGCATGTATGCTGGGTAACAGGAAGGAGAGGTAAGCAATGTTGAGGACCAAGTAATGAGAAGTGAGACATGCTGGGAACCAGGATTGTGATGAGAGTCATTCTGGATCTTAGGAATTAAATGGAAGCAAAGCTGGGAATACAGAATGAGATAGGAGGCATGCTGAGTACCAGTGAGTACAAGTGAGGCGTGTTGGGTACCAGGAATGAGAAGTGAGACATGCTGGGAATTAGGAATAAGATGGCAGACATGCTGGGGACAAGGAATGAGATGAGAGCCATAATGGAGACGAGGAATGAGAAATTAAACATGCTGGGGACCAGGAATGAGATGGGAGCCATGCTAGGGACCAGGAATGAGATGGGAGCCATGCTAGGGACCAGGAATGAGATGGGAGCCATGCTTGGGACCAGAAACAGGATGGAGCAATGCTGGGGACCAGGAATGACATGAGAGCCTTGCTGGGGACCAGGAATGAGAAGCAAGACATGCTGGGTACTAGGAATGAGATGAAAGCCATGCTGGGCATTAGGAATGAGAAGAGAGCCATGTTGGCTACCAAGAATAAGAAGTGAGACATGCTGGGAACTAGAAATTAGATGAGAGACAGGCTGGGGACCAGGAATGAAACGTGAGACATGCTAGGGACATGGAATGAGATGAGGGCCTTGCTGGGGACCAGGAATGAGATGTGAGATATGCTAGGGACATGGAATGAGATGAGGGCTTTGCTGGGGACCAGGAATTAGACATAAGACATGCTTAGAACCAGGAATGAGATGAGATCCATGCTGGGGACTAGGAATGAGATGAGAGCCATGCTGTGGACTAGGAATGAGATGAGATCCATGCTGGGGACTAGGAATGAGATGAGAGCCATGCTGGGGACTAGGAATGAGATGAGAGCCATGCTGGGGACTAGGAATGAGATGAGAGCCATGCTGGGGACTAGGAATGAGATGAGAGCCATGCTGGGGACTAGGAATGAGATGAGAGCCATGCTGAGGACTAGGAATGAGTTGAGAGCCATGCTGGGGACTAGGAATGAAATGAGAGCCATGCTGGGGACTAGGAATGAAATGAGAGCCATGCTGGGGACTAGGAATGAGTTGAGAGCCATGCTGAGGACTAGGAATGAGATGAGAGACATGCTGGGGACTAGGAATGAGATGAGAGCCATGCTGGGGACTAGGAATGAGATGAGATCCATGCTGGGGACTAGGAATGAGATGAGAGCCATGCTGGGGACTAGGAATGAGATGAGATCCATGCTGGGGACTAGGAATGAGATGAGATCCATGCTGGGGATTAGGAATGAGTTGAGAGCCATGCTGGGGACTAGGAATGAGATGAGATCCATGCTGGGGACTAGGAATGAGATGAGAGCCATGCTGGGGACTAGGAATGAGATGAGAGCCATGCTGGGGACTAGGAATGAGATGAGAGCCATGCTGGGGACTAGGAATGAGATGAGAGACATGCTGGGGACTAGGAATGAGATGAGATACATGCTGGGGACTAGGAATGAGATGAGAGACATGCTGGGGACTAGGAATGAGATGAGAGCCATGCTGGGGACTAGGAATGAGATGAGAGCCATGCTGAGGACTAGGAATGAGATGAGAGACATGCTGGGGACTAGGAATGAGATGAGAGCCATGCTGGGGACTAGGAATGAGATGAGATACATGCTGGGGACTAGGAATGAGATGAGATACATGCTGGTGACTAGGAATGAGATGAGAGCCATGCTGGGGACTAGGAATGAGATGAGAGCCATGCTGGGGACTAGGAATGAGATGAGAGACATGCTGGGGACTAGGAATGAGATGAGAGCCATGCTGGGGACTAGGAATGAAATGAGAGCCATGCTGAGGACTAGGAATGAGATGAGATCCATGCTGGGGACTAGGAATGAGATGAGATCCATGCTGGGGATTAGGAATGAGTTGAGAGCCATGCTGGGGACTAGGAATGAGATGAGATCCATGCTGGGGACTAGGAATGAGATGAGAGCCATGCTGGGGACTAGGAATGAGATGAGAGCCATGCTGGGGACTAGGAATGAGATGAGATACATGCTGGGGACTAGGAATGAGATGAGATACATGCTGGGGACTAGGAATGAGATGAGAGCCATGCTGGGGACTAGGAATGAGATGAGAGCCATGCTGGGGACTAGGAATGAGATGAGAGACATGCTGGGGACTAGGAATGAGATGAGAGCCATGCTGGGGACTAGGAATGAAATGAGAGCCATGCTGAGGACTAGGAATGAAATGAGAGACATGCTGGGGACTAGGAATGAGATTAGAGACATGCTGGGGACTAGGAATGAGAAGTGAGACATGCTGAGGACTAGGAATGAGATGAGAGACATGCTGGGGACTAGGAATGAGATGAGAGCCATGCTGGGGACTAGGAATGAGATGAGAGACATGCTGGGGACTAGGAATGAGATGAGAGCCATGCTGGGGACTAGGAATGAAATGAGAGCCATGCTGAGGACTAGGAATGAAATGAGAGACATGCTGGGGACTAGGAATGAGATTAGAGACATGCTGGGGACTAGGAATGAGAAGTGAGACATGCTGAGGACTAGGAATGAGATGAGAGACATGCTGGGGACTAGGAATGAGATGAGATACATGCTGGGGACTAGGAATGAGAAGTGAGACATGCTGAGGACTAGGAATGAGATTGGGATGTATGCTGAAAACCAGACTGTTTGTTCTTTTATCATTACTTGTGTTTATTTGCACATTGCCTTTTTATATGCTTAAACCAGCATTGTTGTTTAGATTTGGCTGGTGGGCTGGAATAGGTCTTACTATTATTCTGCCCCCTATGGTGACTAATGTGTAGTGCACAGTCGTTTAGGTTACATAATAGCTCCTTCTCTATGTTGTCTGTATACATTTCCTTATTTCCCTGTATCTTGCGCTGATTCAATGATGACAGACGTTAATAATTTATCATGTCGTCCCCGCTCTCTCTCATCACGGAACTCCAGATGTTGCAAAACTACAACTCCCAGCATGCTGGAAGTTGTAGTTTTGCAACATCTGGAGGTCGACACTTTGGATACCACTGATCTAGTAGAAATATGTCACTGCTGATTCCTCCCTCCTTCTGTATTCACCTGTTTACTCTTAGTTTCACTTGTTAGCAATTCAAGCGAAAGAGCGCCATCTATCAGCTAAGTTCTGTAACTACAAGCGATGGAAATAAAATTCAGAAATCACTGACCCCAATATCAGTACTCAGTGAGACCACCGAGACAGATCAAGGACACTGTGGGTTTAACAGGTGCTGGCAGTGTTGGTTATAGGGGAAGAGGGATAGGATATAGATGCAGGCAGGACTGTGACATAATCTGAGAACAGGTGACATCATCTGTATACTGGTGACATCATCTGTATACTGGTGACATCATCTGTGTACTGGTGACATCATCTGTATACTGGGGAAATCATCTGTATACTGGGGAAATCATCTGTATACTGAGGACATCATCTGTATACTGGTGACATCATCTGTATACTGGTGACATCATCTGTATAGTGGGGACATAATCTGTATACTGGGGAAATCATCTGTATACTGAGGACATCATCTGTATACTGGGGACATCGCCTGTACAGTTCTTCTTTTCATTTGCACAGTTTTTCAGGCTTCTTTCTGTGTCCACTGTGCAACAAGTGTCCTGCACCCTCTGCCCATATAGAGTGGAGAATATACTGCCCCCTATAGAGTGGAGAATATACTGCCCCCTATAGAGTGGAGAATATACTGCCCCCTATAGAGTGGAGAATATACTGCCCCCTATAGAGTGGAGAATATACTGCCCCCTATAGAGTGGAGAATATACTGCCCCCTATAGAGTGGAGGATATACTGCCCCCTATAGAGTGGAGAATATACTGCCCCCTATAGAGTGGAGGATATACTGGCCCCTATAGAGTGGAGGATATACTGCCCCCTATAGAGTGGAGGATATACTGCCCCCTATAGTGTGGAGGATATACTGCCCCCTATAGAGTGGAGGATATACTGCCCCCTATAGAGTGGAGAATATACTGCCCCCTATAGAGTGGAGAATATACTGCCCCCTATAGAGTGGAGAAAATACTGCCCCCTATAGAGTGGAGAATATACTGCCCCCTATAGAGTGGAGAATATACTGCCCCCTATAGAGTGGAGGATATACTGCCCCCTATAGAGTGGAGGATATACTGCCCCCTATAGTGTGGAGGATATACTGTCCCCTATAGAGTGGAGGATATACTGGCCCCTATAGAGTGGAGGATATACTGCCCCCTATAGAGTGGATAATATACTGCCCCCTATAGAGTGGAGAATATACTGCCCCCTATAGAGTGGAGGATATAACTGTCCCCCTGTAGAGTGGCGAATATACTGCCCCTATAGAGTGGAGAATATACTGCCCCCTATAGAGTGGAGGATATACTGTCCCCTATAGAGTGGAGAATATACTGCCCCCTATAGAGTGGAGAATATACTGCCCCCTATAGAGTGGAGGATATAACTGCCCCCTGTAGAGTGGAGGATATAACTGCCCCCTATAGAGTGGAGGATATAACTGCCCCCTATAGAGTGGAGGATATACTGCCCCCTATAGAGTGGAGGATATACTGCCCCCTATAGAGTGGATAATATACTGCCCCCTATAGAGTGGAGAATATACTGCCCCCCTATAGAGTGGAGAATATAACTGCCCCCTATAGAGTGGAGGATATACTGCCCCCTATAGAGTGGAGGATATAACTGCCCCCCTATAGAGTGGAGGATATAACTGCCCCCTATAGAGTGGAGGATATAACTGCCCCCTATAGAGTGGAGGATATAACTGCCCCCTATAGAGTGGAGAATATACTGCCCCCTATAGAGTGGAGAATATACTGCCCCCTATAGAGTGGAGGATATAACTGCCCCCTGTAGAGTCGAGAATATACTGCCCCCTATAGAGTGGAGAATATACTGCCCCCTATAGAGTGGAGAATATACTGCCCCCTATAGAAGGGAGGATATACTGCCCCCTATAGAGTGGAGGATATACTGCCCCCTATAGAGTGGAGAATATACTGCCCCCTATAGAGTGGAGGATAGACTGCCCCCTATAGAGTGGAGGATATACTGTCCCCTATAGAGTGGAGAATATACTTCCCCCTATAGAGTGGAGAATATACTGCCCCCTATAGAAGGGAGGATATACTGCCCCCTATAGAGTGGAGAATATACTGCCCCCTATAGAGTGGAGGATATACTGCCCCCTATAGAGTGGAGGATATACTGCCCCCTATAGAGTGGAGGATATACTGCCCCCTATAGAGTGGAGGATATACTGTCCCTTATAGAGTGGAGGATATAACTGCCCCCTCTAGAGTGGAGAATATACTGCCCCCTATAGAGTGGAGAATATACTGCCCCCTATAGAGTGGAGGATATTACTGCCCCCTGTAGAGTGGTTAATATACTGCCCCCTATAGAGTGGAGAATATACTGCCCCCCTATAGAGTGGAGGATATACTGCCCCCTATAGAGTGGAGGATATACTGTCCCTTATAGAGTGGAGGATATAACTGCCCCCTATAGAGTGGAGAATATACTGCCCCCTATAGAGTGGAGGATATAACTGCCCCCTGTAGAGTGGAGAATATACTGTCCCCTATAGAGTGGAGGATATACTGCCCCCTATAGAGTGGAGGATATACTGCCCCCTATAGAGTGGAGGATATAACTGCCCCCTGTAGAGTGGTGAATATACTGCCCCCTATAGAGTGGAGAATATACTGCCCCCCTATAGAGTGGAGGATATACTGCCCCCTATAGAGTGGAGGATATAACTGCCCCCTGTAGAGTGGAGAATATACTGTCCCCTATAGAGTGGAGGATATACTGCCCCCTATAGAGTGGAGGATATAACTGTCCCCCTGTAGAGTGGCGAATATACTGCCCCTATAGAGTGGAGAATATACTGCCCCCTATAGAGTGGAGGATATAACTGTCCCCCTGTAGAGTGGCGAATATACTGCCCCTATAGAGTGGAGAATATACTGCCCCCTATAGAGTGGAGGATATACTGTCCCCTATAGAGTGGAGAATATACTGCCCCCTATAGAGTGGAGAATATACTGCCCCCTATAGAGTGGAGGATATAACTGCCCCCTGTAGAGTGGAGGATATAACTGCCCCCTATAGAGTGGAGGATATAACTGCCCCCTATAGAGTGGAGGATATACTGCCCCCTATAGAGTGGAGGATATACTGCCCCCTATAGAGTGGATAATATACTGCCCCCCTATAGAGTGGAGGATATACTGCCCCCTATAGAGTGGAGGATATACTGTCCCTTATAGAGTGGAGGATATAACTGCCCCCTGTAGAGTGGAGAATATACTGTCCCCTATAGAGTGGAGGATATACTGCCCCCTATAGAGTGGAGAATATACTGCCCCCCTATAGAGTGGAGAATATAACTGCCCCCTATAGAGTGGAGGATATACTGCCCCCTATAGAGTGGAGGATATAACTGCCCCCTATAGAGTGGAGGATATAACTGCCCCCTATAGAGTGGAGGATATAACTGCCCCCTATAGAGTGGAGGATATAACTGCCCCCTATAGAGTGGAGAATATACTGCCCCCTATAGAGTGGAGAATATACTGCCCCCTATAGAGTGGAGGATATAACTGCCCCCTGTAGAGTCGAGAATATACTGCCCCCTATAGAGTGGAGAATATACTGCCCCCTATAGAGTGGAGAATATACTGCCCCCTATAGAAGGGAGGATATACTGCCCCCTATAGAGTGGAGGATATACTGCCCCCTATAGAGTGGAGAATATACTGCCCCCTATAGAGTGGAGGATAGACTGCCCCCTATAGAGTGGAGGATATACTGTCCCCTATAGAGTGGAGAATATACTTCCCCCTATAGAGTGGAGAATATACTGCCCCCTATAGAAGGGAGGATATACTGCCCCCTATAGAGTGGAGAATATACTGCCCCCTATAGAGTGGAGGATATACTGCCCCCTATAGAGTGGAGGATATACTGCCCCCTATAGAGTGGAGGATATAACTGCCCCCTATAGAGTGGAGGATATAACTGCCCCCTATAGAGTGGAGAATATACTGCCCCCTATAGAGTGGAGAATATACTGCCCCCTATAGAGTGGAGGATATTACTGCCCCCTGTAGAGTGGTTAATATACTGCCCCCTATAGAGTGGAGAATATACTGCCCCCTATAGAGTGGAGAATATACTGCCCCCTATAGAAGGGAGGATATACTGCCCCCTATAGAGTGGAGGATATAACTGCCCCCTATAGAGTGGAGGATATAACTGCCCCCTATAGAGTGGAGGATATAACTGCCCCCTATAGAGTGGAGAATATACTGCCCCCTATAGAGTGGAGAATATACTGCCCCCTATAGAGTGGAGGATATAACTGCCCCCTGTAGAGTCGAGAATATACTGCCCCCTATAGAGTGGAGAATATACTGCCCCCTATAGAGTGGAGAATATACTGCCCCCTATAGAAGGGAGGATATACTGCCCCCTATAGAGTGGAGGATATACTGCCCCCTATAGAGTGGAGAATATACTGCCCCCTATAGAGTGGAGGATAGACTGCCCCCTATAGAGTGGAGGATATACTGTCCCCTATAGAGTGGAGAATATACTTCCCCCTATAGAGTGGAGAATATACTGCCCCCTATAGAAGGGAGGATATACTGCCCCCTATAGAGTGGAGAATATACTGCCCCCTATAGAGTGGAGGATATACTGCCCCCTATAGAGTGGAGGATATACTGCCCCCTATAGAGTGGAGGATATACTGCCCCCTATAGAGTGGAGGATATACTGTCCCTTATAGAGTGGAGGATATAACTGCCCCCTCTAGAGTGGAGAATATACTGCCCCCTATAGAGTGGAGAATATACTGCCCCCTATAGAGTGGAGGATATTACTGCCCCCTGTAGAGTGGTTAATATACTGCCCCCTATAGAGTGGAGAATATACTGCCCCCCTATAGAGTGGAGGATATACTGCCCCCTATAGAGTGGAGGATATACTGTCCCCTATAGAGTGGAGAATATACTGCCCCCTATAGAGTGGAGGATATAACTGCCCCCTGTAGAGTCGAGAATATACTGCCCCCTATAGAGTGGAGAATATACTGCCCCCTATAGAGTGGAGAATATACTGCCCCCTATAGAAGGGAGGATATACTGCCCCCTATAGAGTGGAGGATATACTGCCCCCTATAGAGTGGAGAATATACTGCCCCCTATAGAGTGGAGGATAGACTGCCCCCTATAGAGTGGAGGATATACTGTCCCCTATAGAGTGGAGAATATACTTCCCCCTATAGAGTGGAGAATATACTGCCCCCTATAGAAGGGAGGATATACTGCCCCCTATAGAGTGGAGAATATACTGCCCCCTATAGAGTGGAGGATATACTGCCCCCTATAGAGTGGAGGATATACTGCCCCCTATAGAGTGGAGGATATACTGCCCCCTATAGAGTGGAGGATATACTGTCCCTTATAGAGTGGAGGATATAACTGCCCCCTCTAGAGTGGAGAATATACTGCCCCCTATAGAGTGGAGAATATACTGCCCCCTATAGAGTGGAGGATATTACTGCCCCCTGTAGAGTGGTTAATATACTGCCCCCTATACAGTGGAGAATATACTGCCCCCCTATAGAGTGGAGGATATACTGCCCCCTATAGAGTGGAGGATATACTGTCCCTTATAGAGTGGAGGATATAACTGCCCCCTATAGAGTGGAGAATATACTGCCCCCTATAGAGTGGAGGATATAACTGCCCCCTGTAGAGTGGAGAATATACTGTCCCCTATAGAGTGGAGGATATACTGCCCCCTATAGAGTGGAGGATATACTGCCCCCTATAGAGTGGAGGATATAACTGCCCCCTGTAGAGTGGTGAATATACTGCCCCCTATAGAGTGGAGAATATACTGCCCCCCTATAGAGTGGAGGATATACTGCCCCCTATAGAGTGGAGGATATACTGTCCCTTATAGAGTGGAGGATATAACTGCCCCCTATAGAGTGGAGAATATACTGCCCCCTATAGAGTGGAGGATATAACTGCCCCCTGTAGAGTGGAGAATATACTGTCCCCTATAGAGTGGAGGATATACTGCCCCCTATAGAAGGGAGGATATACTGCCCCCTATAGAGTGGAGGATATACTGCCCCCTATAGAGTGGAGAATATACTGCCCCCTATAGAGTGGAGAATATACTGCCCCCTATAGAGGGGAGGATATACTGCCCCCTATAGAGTGGAGGATATACTGTCCCCTATAGAGTGGAGAATATACTGCCCCCTATAGAGTGGAGGATATACTGCCCCCTATAGAGTGGAGGATATACTGCCCCCTATAGAGTGGAGGATATACTGTCCCTTATAGAGTGGAGGATATAACTGCCCCCTGTAGAGTGGAGGATATACTGCCCCCTATAGAGTGGAGAATATACTGTCCCATATAGAGTGGAGAATATACTGCCCCCTATAGAGTGGAGGATATACTGCCCCCTATAGAGTGGAGAATATACTGTCCCCTATAGAGTGGATAATATACTGCCCCCTATAGAGTGGAGGATATAACTGCCCCCTATAGAGTGGAGGATATAACTGCCCCCTATAGAGTGGAGAATATACTGCCCCCCATAGAGTGGAGGATATAACTACCCCCTATAGAGTGGAGGATATAACTGCCCCCTATAGAGTGGAGGATATAACTGCCCCCTATAGAGTGGAGGATATACTGCCCCCTATAGAGTGGAGGATATACTGCCCCCTATAGAGTGGAGGATATACTGCCCCCTATAGAGTGGAGGATATACTGCCCCCTATAGAGTGGAGGATATACTGCCCCCTATAGAGTGGAGGATATACTGCCCCCTATAGAGTGGAGAATATACTGCCCCCTATAGAGTGGAGGATATAACTGCCCCCTATAGAGTGGAGGATATATAATATAAAGCTGCCATTATATAAAGCTGCCCCCAGTAGGTATGGAGTTGCCCCCATTATATTAAGCTGCCCCCAGTAGGTAGAGAGTTGCCCCATTATATAAAGCTGCCCCCAGTAGGTATGGAGTTGCCCCCATTATATAAAGCTGCCCCAGTAGGGATGGAGTTGCCCCATTATATAAAGCTGCCCCCAGTAGGGATGGAGTTGCCCCCTGGGGATGGAGTTGCCCCCAGTAGGTATGGAGTTGCCCCCATTATATACAGCTGCCCCCGGTAGGTATGGAGTTGCCCCCATTATATAAAGCTGCCCCCAGTAGGGATGGAGTTGCCTCCAATAGGGATGGAGTTGCCCCCAGTAGGGATGGAGTTCGCCCCAGTAGGTATGGAGTTGCCCCCATTATATATAGCTGCCCCCGGTAGGTATGGAGTTGCCCCCGGTAGGTATGGAGTTGCCCTTAGTAGGTATGGAGTTGCCCCCAGTAGGTATGGAGTTGCCCTCAGTAGGTATGGAGTTGCCCCATTATATGAAGCTGCCCCCAGTAGGTATGGAGTTGCCCCCGGTAGGTATGGAGTTGCCCCCAGTAGGGATGGAGTTGCCCCGGGTAGGTAGAGAGTTGCCCTCGGTAGGTATAGGAGTTGCCCCTAGTAGGTAGAGAGTTGCCCCCAGTAGGTATGGAGTTGCCCCCATTATATATAGCTGCCCCCGGTAGGTATGGAGTTGCCCCCGGTAGGTATGGAGTTGCCCACTCCGGTAGGGATGGAGTTGCCCCCGGTAGGGATGGAGTTGCACCCGGTAGGGATGGAGTTGCCCCCAGTAGGTAGAGTTGCCCCCGGTAGGGATGGTGTTGCCCCCGGTAGGAATGGAGTTGCCCCCGGTAGGGATGGAGTTGCCCCCATTATATGAAGTGCCCCCGGTAGGGATGGTGTTGCCCCCGGTAGGAATGGAGTTGCCCCCGGTAGGGATGGAGTTGCCCCCATTATATGAAGTGCCCCCGGTAGGGATGGAGTTGCCCCCGGTAGGTATGGAGTTGCCCCCGGTAGGTATGGAGTTGCCCCGGGTAGGTGTGGAGTTGCCCCCGGTAGGTATGGAGTTGCCCCCGGTAGGTATGGAGTTGCCCCCGGTAGGGATGGAGTTGCCCCCGGTAGGTATGGAGTTGCCCCGGTAGGGATGGAGTTGCCCCCGGTAGGTATGGAGTTGCCCCCGGTAGGGATGGAGTTGCCCCCGGTAGGGATGGAGTTGCCCCCGGTAGGTATGGAGTTGCCCCCGGTAGGGATGGAGTTGCCCCCGGTAGGTATGGAGTTGCCCCCGGTAGGGATGGAGTTGCCCCCGGTAGGTATGGAGTTGCCCCCGGTAGAGATGGAGTTGCCCCCGGTAGGTATGGAGTTGCCCCGATAGGGATGGAGTTGCCCCCGGTAGGTATGGAGTTGCCCCCGGTAGGTATGGAGTTGCCCCCGGTAGGGATGGAGTTGCCCCCGGTAGGTATGGAGTTGCCCCCGGTAGGGATGGAGTTGCCCCCGGTAGGTATGGAGTTGCCCCCGGTAGGTATGGAGTTGCCCCACTGGATACATTGTTGCTTTGACAGGATTGCACTGGAGCATTTTGTACAGAAGATACCGTCAGTAGAAGATGCCTCGGTTCTAGGGACCGTCTGCCAATACACCCGGGCCGCAGTGGCCGTCTCCGGTCCCCGGCAGGCTGTAGTCAGGCAGGGGTCGGGGTGCTCGGGGCCCCTCGGGAGATCACGCTGCTCCTATGATGAGGAGGACTGTGCGCACCTGCAGGAGGGTCGGTGCGGCCGGCGGAGGGGAGGGTCTTTGCAGACGGTGCCTTAGTGCCGCACATCTGGGCAGCTCCGGAGATCCCCGCTAAGTGGAGAAGACACTGCGGGCATCTGCGGGAGGAGGAGGAGGAACCGACATTACCGGGAGAGGAGGTGAGGGGCCTGCACCGGGGACAGCGGGCACATGTGTGCGGGAACACCGCTACCAGGGCGGGGGGCACCGAGTACTCATCATCCATCAGAGGAGCGTGCACACACTGCGGCAACCGGTGCGGGAGGTAGGTGCGGGGGGAGGGGGCGGCTGCAGAGACCGGGGACCGAGGAGACATCATGGCAAGAGCCTGGACACATATATATATATACTGCGGATGTATGTGACCCCTATATACCGCCGATGGATGTGACCCCCATATACCGCCGATGGATGTGACCCCCATATACCGCCGATGGATGTGACCCCTCTATATACCGCCGATGGATGTGTCCCCTCTATATACCGCCAATGTATGTGACCCCTCTATATATCGCCGATGGATGTGACCCCCATATACCGCCGATGGATGTGTCCCCTCTATATACCGCCAATGTATGTGACCCCCCATATACCGCCGATGGATGTGTCCCCTCTATATGCCGCCAATGTATGTGACCCCTCTATATATCGCCGATGTATGTGTCCCCTCTATATGTCGCGGATTTATGTGCCTCCCCCCTACACATATACCCCTCTATATACCGCGGTATGTGTATTCCCCCATTACTCCACCTATATGTACATTCCCCCCCCCCCCCTATACCGCAGGTGTATGTTCTCCCCCCCCCCCCCTTCCATCCCTATTTATAATGGCATCTTATCCTCATAGTACAGAGCATATCCATCTATGTATCTCATCTATCTATCTATCTCATATCTATCTATCTATCTCATATCTATCTGTCTATCTATCTCATATCTATCTATCTATCTATCGCATATCTATCTATCTATCTATCTATCTCATCATATCTATCTATCTGTCTCATTTCTATCTATCTGTCTCATATCTATCTATCTATCTGTCTCATATCTATCTATCTATCTCATATCTATCTATCTATCTATCTATCTATCTATCGCATATCTATCTATCTATCTCATATCATATCTATCTATCTCATATCATATCTATCTATCTATCTATCTATCTATCTCATATCTATCTATCTCATATCTATCTATCTATCTCATATCTATCTATCTATCTATCTATCTATCTATCTCATATCTATCTATCTATCTCATATCTATCTATCTATCTATCTCATATAATATCTATCTATCTATCTCATATCTATCTATCTATCTATCTCATATCTATCTATCTATGTCTTATGTAACGTGTTTGTAGTATCGCCCACTCATATGTAATGATGTCACTGCTGATGTCATGTATATTGTTATGACATTGTAGTAGTGTATAATATATATCACAGTACCCCGCGTTGTCCTCTTCTCAGGGACAGTCCCTACTTCTGACCCAGGTCAGTGCCTTTGTACAGTGATTATGTATCTCAAGAATCTGTTGATATGGCCCAGATTTATCAATCCACCTGAAACCGAAACTGGTGTTGCCCATAGCAACCAATCGCAGCTCAGCTTTTATATCACCAGAGCTTGTTAAGAAATGAAAGCTGAGCTGTGACTGGTTGCTATGGGCAACACCACTGAGGTAATAATGAGGTGATAGTGAGGTAATAAAGAGGTGATAGTGAGGTAATAATGGGGTGACAGTAAGGTAATAACGGAATAGTAGTGAGGTAATGAGGGGATGATAGTGAAGTAATAATAAGGTTATAGTGAGGTAATATTGAGGTGATATTGAGGTAATAATGAGATGATAGTGAGGTAATAATGAGGTGATAGTGAGGTAATAATGAGATGATAGGGAGGTAATAATGGGGTGACAGTAAGGTAATAACGGAATAGTAGTGAGGTAATGAGGGGATGATAGTGAAGTTATAATAAGGTTATAGTGAGGTAATATTGAGGTGATAGTGAGGTAATAATGAGATGATAGTGAGGTAATAATGAGGTGATAGTGAGGTAATAATAAGATGATAGTGAGGTAATAATGAGATGATAGTGAGGTAATAATGAGGTGATTGTGAAGTAATATTGAGGTGATAGGGAAATAATAATGAGGTCATAGTGAGGTAATAATGAGTTCATAGTGAGGTAATAATGAGGTCATAGTGAATTAATAAAGATGCAATAGTGAGGTATAATTATTGAGGCAATAGGGAGATAATAATGAGGTCATAGGAATAATGAGGCAATAGTGAGGTAGTAATTAGGCATTAGTAAAGTAATATTGAGGCATAGGGAGATAATAATGAGGTTATAGGGAGATAATAATAAGGCCATAGTGAGATAATAATGAGGTCATAGTGAGGTAATAATGAGGTCATAGGTAACAATGAGGCGATAGTGAGGTAATAATTAGATGATAGTGAGGTAATATTGAGACAATAGAGAGATAATAATGAGGTTAAAGGGAGATAATAATGAGGTTAAAGGGAGATAATAATGAGGTCATAGTGAGGTAATAATGAGGTCATAGTGAGGTAATAATGAGGTCATAGTGAGGTAATAATGGGGCGATAGGTAATAATGAGACAATAATGAAGGAATAAAGAGGTGATAGTGAGGTAATAATGAGGTGACTGTGAGCTAATAATGGTGCGATAGCAAGGTAATAATGGAGCAATAGTGAGGTAATAGTGGGGCAATAGTGAGGTAATAATGAGACAATAGTGAAGTTATAAAGAGGCGATAGTAAGGTAATAATGAGGTGACAGTGAAGTAATAATGAGTTGATAATGATGTCATCGTGAGGTAATAATGAGGTGATAGTGAGGTAATAATGAGGTGATAGTGAAGTAATAATTGGTGATATTGAGGTAATAATGAGGCAATAGTGAGATAATAATGAGGTGACAGTGAGGTAATAATGAGTTGAGAGTGGGGTAATAATGAGGTGATAGTGAGGTAATAATAAGGTGGTAGTGAGTAAAAAATGGCACAGTAGTGAGCTAATAATGGGATAATATTGAGTTAATAATGAGGTGGTAGTGAGGTAATCATGAGGTAGCAGTGAGGTACTAATGAGGTAGTATTGAGGTAATAGTGAAGTAATAATGGAATAATAGTGAAGTAATAGTGAGGTAGTAGTGAGGTAATAATGAGGTAGTAGGGAGGTAATATTGAAAGGGAAGTGAGATGATAAGGGGGTAGTAGTGATTAAATAATAGGATAGTAGTGAGGTAATAATAAGTGAGGTAGTAATGGACAGTAGTGAGGTAATAATCTAGTAGGGAGGTGGAAGTAGGGTAATAAAGAAATGGTTGTAGGCTAATAATGGGATAGTAGTGAGGTAAAAATCAAGTGGTTGTAAGGTAAAAGTAAGATGGCAATGAAGTAATAATGAGGTTGTATTGTAGTAATAATGAGGTGGTAATGGATAGTAGTAATGTGATGGTAGTGAGGTAGTTATTGATAGTAGTGAGGTTGTAATGTGGTAATAATGAGGTGGTAGTGAGGTAGTAATGGAACAGTAGTGAGGTTAAAATGAGGTAATAATGGGATAGTAGTGAGGTAATAATGAGGTGGTAGTGAGGTTATTATTAGGTATTAGTGAGGTAATAATAGGATAATAGTGATGTACTAATGAGGTGGTTATGAGGTAATGAATAGTAGGAAGGTAATAATGAATTGGTAATATAAAAATTACATGGTGAGGAAATAATGGGATACTAGTGAGGTTATTATTAGGTGGTAGTGAGGTAATAATGAGGTGGTAATGATGTAATGGATAGTAGTAAGGTAATAATGAGATGGTAGTGAAGTAATTATTAGGTGGTAGTGAGGTAATAATGGGATAGTAGCGAGGTAATAATGGGATGGTAGTAAGGTAATAATAGAACAGTATTAAGATAATAATGGGATAGTAGTGAGGTAATAATAAGGTGGTAGTGAGGTAATATTGAGATAGTAGTGAGGTAATAATGTGATAACAGTGAGGTAATAATGAGGTGGTAGTGAGGTAATGGGATAGTAGTGAGGTAATAATGGGATAGTAGTGAGGTAATAATGGGATAGTAATGAGGAAATAATGGGATAGTAGTGAGGTAATAATGAGGTGGTAGTGAGGTAATAATGAGGTTGTAGTGAGGTAATAATGGGATAGTAGTGAGGTAACAATGGAATAGTAGTAAGGTAATAATGGGATAGTAGTGAGGTAATAATGAGGTGGTAGTGAGCTAATAATGGGATAGTAGTAAGGTAATAATGGGATAGTGTCAAAGTAAAAATGGGATAGTAGTAAATTAATAATGGGATAGTAGTGAGGTAATAATGAGGTTGTAGTGAGGTAATAATGGGATAGTAGTGAGTAATAATGAGGTTGTAGTGAGGTAATAATGGGATAGTAGTGAGGTAATAATGGGATAGTAGTGGGTAATAATGAGATGGTAGTGAGGTAATAATGGGATAGTAGTGAGGTAATAATGGGAAAACAGTGAGGTAATAATGGGATAGTAGTGAGTAATAATGAGATGGTAGTGAGGTAATAATGGGATAGTAGTGAGGTAATAATGGGAAAACAGTGAGGTAATAATGGGATAGTAGTGAGTTAATAATAGGATAGTGGTGAAGTAAAAATGGGATAGTAGTAAATTAATAATGGGATAGTAGTGAGGTAATGGATAGTAGTGAGGTAATAATGAGGTTGTAGTGAGGTAATAATGGGATAGTAGTGAGGTAATAATGGAATAGTATTTTGGGATTAATGATGTAGTAAGGTAATAATGGAATAGTATTTAGGTAATAATGGGATGGTAGTAGGGGTAATAATGGAATGGTATTTAGATGAACAAACACTATGGCACTCCCTCCTTAGGTGCACAAGTAGGAATCCCAATTCACTTAGTACTCGTAAAATAAACTTGGCACTCAAAATATGATGCAATGATTTTATTAAACGGTCCTTAAATGTTTTGACGTTTCTGTTCTTCCTGGACCTTCCTCAGAAATTATACAGGACTGGTGTGGAGGCCAAGATAAAGAAGAGCGGCCAGACGCCGTGCTTAGAAGGTAGGTTGTATCATGACCGGAGTCACAGGAGCTCCTGTGACCGAAACGTCAAAACATTTAAGGACTGTTTAATAAAATCCATTGCATCATATTTTAAGTGCCAAATTAGTGAGGTAGTAATGAGGTGGTAGTGAGGTAATAATGAGGTTGTAGTGAGGTAATAATGTGATAGTAGTGAGGTAATAATGAGGTGGTAGTGAGGTAATAATGGGATAGTAGTGAGGTAATAATGGGATAGTAGTGAGGTAATAATGGGATAGTAGTGAGGTAATAATGAGGTGGTAGTGAGGTAATAATGGGATAGTAGTGAGGTAATAATGGGATAGTAGTGAGGTAATAATGAGGTGGTAGTGAGGTAATAATGGGATAGTAGTGAGGTAATAATGAGGTGGTAGTGAGGTAATAATGGGATAGTAGTGAGGTAATAATGGGATAGTAGTGAGGTATTAATGGGATAGTACTGAGGTAATAATGGGATAGTAATGAGGTAAGAATGAGGTGGTAGTTAGGTAATAATGGCATAGTAGTGAGGTAATAATGGGATAGTAGTGAGGTAATGGATAGTACTGAGAAACTGGTTGAACTTGATGGACATATGTCTTTTTTCGACCGTACTATGTAACTAATAATGGGATAGTAGTGAGGTAATAATGAGGTGGCAGTGAGGTAATAATGAGGTTGTAGTGAGGTAATAATGGGATAGTAGTGAGGTAATAATGAGGTGATAGTGAGGTAATAATGGGATAGTAGTGAGGTAATAATGGGATAGTAGTGAGGTAATAATGAGGTGGTAGTAAGGTAATAATGGGATAGTAGTGAGGTAATAATGGGATAGTAGTGAGGTAATAATGAGGTGGTAGTGAGGTAATAATGGGATAGTAGTGAGGTAATAATGGGATAGTACTGAGGTAATAATGAGGTGGTAGTGAGGTAATAATGGGATAGTAGTGAGATAATGGGATAGTACTGAGGTAATAATGAGGTTGTAGTGAGGTAATAATGGGATAGTAGTGAGGTAATAATGAGGTGGTAGTGAGGTAATAATGGGATGGTACTGGTAATAATGGGATAGTAGTGAGGTAATAATGAGGTGGTAGTGAGGTAATAATGGGATAGTAGTGAGGTAATAATGGGATAGTACTGAGGTAATAATGAGGTGGTAGTGAGGTAATAATGGGATAGTAGTGAGATAATGGGATAGTACTGAGGTAATAATGAGGTTGTAGTGAGGTAATAATGGGATAGTAGTGAGGTAATAATGAGGTGGTAGTGAGGTAATAATGGGATGGTACTGGTAATAATGGGATAGTAGTGAGGTAATAATGAGGTGGTAGTGAGGTAATAATGGGATAGTAGTGAGGTAATAATGGGATAGTAGTGAGGTAATAATGGGATAGTAGTGAGATAATGGGATAGTACTGAGGTAATAATGGGGTGGTAGTGAGGTAATAATGAGGTGGTAGTGAGGTAATAATGGGATAGTACTGAGGTAATAATGGGATAGTACTGAGGTAATAATGGGATAGTAGTGAGGTAATAATGAGGTGGTAGTTAGGTAATAATGGCATAGTAGTGAGGTAATAATGGGATAGTAGTGAGGTAATGGATAGTATTGAGGTAATAATGGGATAGTAGTGAGGTAATAATGAGGTGGTAGTGAGGTAATAATGGGATAGTAGTGAGGTAATAATGGGATAGTAGTGAGGTAATAATGAGGTGGTAGTGAGGTAATAATGGGATAGTAGTGAGGTAATAATGGGATAGTACTGAGGTAATAATGAGGTGGTAGTGAGGTAATAATGGGATAGTAGTGAGATAATGGGATAGTACTGAGGTAATAATGAGGTTGTAGTGAGGTAATAATGGGATAGTAGTGAGGTAATAATGAGGTGGTAGTGAGGTAATAATGGGAGAGTAGTGAGGTAATAATAGGATAGTAGTGAGGTAATAATGGGATCGTACTGAGGTAATAACAGGATAGTAGTGAGGTAATAATGAGGTGGTAGTTAGGTAATAATGGCATAGTAGTGAGGTAATAATGGGATAGTAGTGAGGTAATGGATAGTACTGAGGTAATGAGGTGGTAGTGAGGTAATAATGAGGTTGTAGTGAGGTAATAATGGGATAGTAGTGAGGTAATAATGAGGTGGTAGTGAGGTAATAATGGGATAGTAGTGAGGTAATAATGGGATAGTACTGAGGTAATAATTAGGTGGTAGTGAGGTAATAATGGGATAGTAGTGAGATAATGGGATAGTACTCAGGTAATAATGAGGTGGTAGTGAGGTAATAATGGGATAGTAGTGAGATAATGGGATAGTACTGAGGTAATAATGAGGTTGTAGTGAGGTAATAATGGGATAGTAGTGAGGTAATAATGAGGTGGTAGTGAGGTAATAATGGGATAGTACTGGTAATAATGGGATAGTAGTGAGGTAATAATGAGGTGGTGGTGAGGTAATAATGGGATAGTAGTGAGGTAATAATGGGATAGTAGTGAGGTAATAATGGGATAGTAGTGAGATAATGGGATAGTACTGAGGTAATAATGAGGTGGTAGTGAGGTAATAATGGGATAGTAGTGAGGTAATAATGAGGTGGTAGTGAGGTAATAATGGGATAGTAGTGAGGTAATAATGGGATAGTACTGAGGTAATAATGGGATAGTACTGAGGTAATAATGGGATAGTAGTGAGGTAATAATGAGGTGGTAGTTAGGTAATAATGGCATAGTAGTGAGGTAATAATAGGATAGTAGTGAGGTAATGGATAGTACTGAGGTAATAATGGGATAGTAGTGAGGTAATAATGAGGTGGTAGTGAGGTAATAATGAGGTTGTAGTGAGGTAATAATGGGATAGTAGTGAGGTAATAATGAGGTGGTAGTGAGGTAATAATGGGATAGTAGTGAGGTAATAATGGGATAGTAGTGAGGTAATAATGAGGTGGTAGTGAGGTAATAATGGGATAGTAGTGAGGTAATAATGGGATAGTACTGAGGTAATAATGAGGTGGTAGTGAGGTAATAATGGGATAGTAGTGAGATAATGGGATAGTACTGAGGTAATAATGAGGTTGTAGTGAGGTAATAATGGGATAGTAGTGAAGTAATAATGAGGTGGTAGTGAGGTAATAATGGGATAGTAGTGATGTAATAATGGGATAGTAGTGAGGTAATAATGGGATAGTAGTGAGGTAATAATGGGATAGTAGTGAGGTAATAATGGGATAGTAGTTAGGTAATAATGAGGTGGTAGTGAGGTAATAATGAGGTGGTAGTGAGGTAATAATGAGGTGGTAGTGAGGTAATAATGGGATAGTAGTGAGGTAATAATGGGATAGTAGTGAGGTAATAATGAGGTGGTAGTGAGGTAATGGGATAGTAGTGAGGTAATAATGGTAGTGGGTAATAATGAGGTGGTAGTGAGGTAATAATGGCATAGTAGTGAGGTAATAATGGGATAGTAGTGAGGTAATAATGGGATAGTAGTGAGGTAATTGATAGTACTGAGGTAATAATGGGATAGTAGTGAGGTAAAAATGAGGTGGTAGTGAGGTAATAATGGGATAGTAGTGAGGTAATAATGGGATAGTAGTGAGGTAATAATGAAGTGGTAGTGAGGTAATAATGGGATAGTAGTGAGGTAATAATGGGATAGTAGTGAGGTAATAATGGGATAGTACTGAGGTAATAATGGGATAGTACTGAGGTAATAATGGGATAGTAGTGAGGTAATAATGAGGTGGTAGTTAGGTAATAATGGCATAGTGGTGAGGTAATAATAGGATAGTAGTGAGGTAATGGATAGTACTGAGGTAATAATGGGATAGTAGTGAGGTAATAATGAGGTGGTAGTGAGGTAATAATGAGGTTGTAGTGAGGTAATAATGGGATAGTAGTGAGGTAATAATGAGGTGGTAGTGAGGTAATAATGGGATAGTAGTGAGGTAATAATGGGATAGTAGTGAGGTAATAATGAGGTGGTAGTGAGGTAATAATGGGATAGTAGTGAGGTAATAATGGGATAGTACTGAGGTAATAATGAGGTGGTAGTGAGGTAATAATGGGATAGTAGTGAGATAATGGGATAGTACTGAGGTAATAATGAGGTTGTAGTGAGGTAATAATGGGATAGTAGTGAGGTAATAATGAGGTGGTAGTGAGGTAATAATGGGATAGTAGTGATGTAATAATGGGATAGTAGTGAGGTAATAATGGGATAGTAGTGAGGTAATAATGGGATAGTAGTGAGGTAATAATGGGATAGTAGTGAGGTAATAATGAGGTGGTAGTGAGGTAATAATGGGATAGTAGTGAGGTAATAATGAGGTGGTAGTGAGATAATGGGATAGTAGTGAGGTAATAATGGTAGTGGGTAATAATGAGGTGGTAGTGAGGTAATAATGGCATAGTAGTGAGGTAATAATGGGATAGTAGTGAGGTAATAATGGGATAGTAGTGAGGTAATAATGAGGTGGTAGTGAGATAATGGGATAGTAGTGAGGTAATAATGGTAGTGGGTAATAATGAGGTGGTAGTGAGGTAATAATGGCATAGTAGTGAGGTAATAATGGGATAGTAGTGAGGTAATAATGGGATAGTAGTGAGGTAATTGATAGTACTGAGGTAATAATGGGATAGTAGTGAGGTAAAAATGAGGTGGTAGTGAGGTAATAATGGGATAGTAGTGAGGTAATAATGGGATAGTAGTGAGGTAATAATGAAGTGGTAGTGAGGTAATAATGGGATAGTAGTGAGGTAATAATGGGATAGTAGTGAGGTAATTGATAGTAGTGAGGTAATAATGAGGTGGTAGTGAGGTAATAATGGGATAGTAGTGAGGTAATGGATAGTAGTGAGGTAATAATGGGATAGTAGTGAGGTAATAATGGGATAGTAGTGAGGTAATGGATAGTAGTGAGGTAATAATGGGTAGTATGAATAAAAAGTTCCTGCTGGACAAATGCCATAAAACTTAATCCTTTATTATGACATAAAAATATTAAAACAGTATCCACATATCCAGGGGTCACGTAGGATCACACACAATTTAGTCACTTGGACCTTAGTCATAGACCATGCGGCAGATTCTATATGACCCCCAGCTATGTGGATACTGTTTTGTTAGTTTTATGCCATAATAAAAGATTATGTTTTCTGGCACTGGTCCAGAAGGTACCTTTTCTTTATGTTCTTCACGGTTGTTGGACCTTTTCCAGGCTATCCATGCTGGACTTTGTTCCTCGAATGCCGCTGGTTAGAAACCACCACCAGCGTACTTTATGTTTTTACCAGCGTCAGGCGACATCCTCTGAATTCTTTCCTGTTGCTTCAGCCTTTGCTGCAGTTTCCACTCGGTCCACTAGGATCCGTGCTTGTGTACTGCCTGGAACTTATAGGGCCACTGTGCACCGTGTAACTGTTCCCCCTACAATCCCTGCTAGGCACTCCCTATAAAAAAGCTGTTCCCTGATGCCTTAGCAATAGTGTAGTTTCCTGCACAGCTCATTGTCTCTGAGTTATCTGCTGATCCAGTGTTCCTGACCATTACCTGACTACTGGACTTTGCTTCTGTCTTATCCCCCGGACCCTGACTGGTCTTTCCTGTTAATGTACTTGGACTGTCGACCATTATTCCTGTCTGCTTGAAGCACCTGTAGCCATCTTAAACACCTGTTCAGCTCTGCTGCGTCTGACGCTATCTATAGGGTCAGTTTTGCCCCATTCTGCCTGGCCAGCTGCCACTTGTGACACAGTGGGTCCACACCCGTGGGGCATTACAGTTCCTATATAAAGGTGAGAACTGGTTTGTTTATATGTTGGAATAGTGGTTAGGTAATAAAGATCTACAAGGTAATAATGGAGAAGTGAGGTAATAGCAAAGGTATTAGTGAGTTAATAATGAGGAACTGGTGAGGCGGTAATAGGAAAGAAGAAGGGTAATAATTGGGTATTGGATATGTTATAAAGTGGCAGTAGTGAGGTAAAAAGGAGTAGTCATGAGGTAATTGGATAGTAGTGAGGTAATATTGAGGTAGTAGTGTGGTAATGGTGAGGTAGTAGTGAAGTAATAGTGTGAATAGTAAGGTAATTATGGGGTAATAGTGAGTTAATAATAGGGTAGTAATGAGGTAATGATAAGATAGTAGTCATTTTATTTTAGAGTAGTAGTGAAGTAATTGTTAGGTGGTATTCATGTTATGCGGTAGTAGTGAGGTAATATTAGTGTAGTAATGAGGTAAGGTTGAGGTAGTCAGGATGAGTAGTCAGGTTATTATGGGGTGGTTGTCAGATAATGGAATAGTAGGGAGGTAATGATAGGTAGTGGTCATTTTATTATGGGGTAGTAGTGAGTTAATGACGAGGTGGTATTCATGTTATGGGGTATTAATGAGGTAATAATAGGTTAGTAGTGAGGTAATGATGAGGTGGTAGTCAGGTTATTATGGGGTAGTAGTGAGGAAGTGGTTAGGTAATAGTGAAGTAATAATAACGTAGTAGTCAGGTTATTATGGGGTTGTTGTCACATACTAATGGAGTAGTAGTGAGGTAATGATAGGTTAGTAGTGAGGTAATTATGAGGTTGTTGTCAGATAATAATGGAGTAGTAGTGAGGTAATGATAGGTTAGTAGTGAGGTAATGATGAGGTTGTTGTCACATACTAATGGAGTAGTAGTGAGGTAATGATAGGTTAGTAGTGAGGTAATGATGAGGTTGTTGTCAGATAATAATGGAGTAGTAGTGAGGTAATGATAGGTTAGTAGTGAGGTAATTATGAGGTTGTTGTCAGATAATAATGGAGTAGTAGTGAGGTAATGATAGGTTAGTAGTGAGGTAATGATGAGGTTGTTGTCACATACTAATGGAGTAGTAGTGAGGTAATGATAGGTTAGTAGTGAGGTAATGATGAGGTTGTTGTCAGATAATAATGGAGTAGTAGTGAGGTAATGATAGGTTAGTAGTGAGGTAATGATGAGGTTGTTGTCAGATACTAATGGAGTAGTAGTGAGGTAATGATAGGTTAGTAGTGAGGTAATGATGAGGTTGTTGTCAGATAATAATGGAGTAGTAGTGAGGTAATGATAGGTTAGTAGTGAGGTAATGATGAGGTTGTTGTCAGATAATAATGGAGTAGTAGTGAGGTAATGATAGGTTAGTAGTGAGGTAATGATGAGGTTGTTGTCAGATAATAATGGAGTAGTAGTGAGGTAATGATGAGGTTGTTGTCAGATAATAATGGAGTAGTAGTGAGGTAATGATGAGGTTTTTGTCAGATAATAATGGAGTAGTAGTGAGGTAATGATGAGGTTGTTATCAGATAATAATGGAGTAGTAGTGAGGTAATGATGAGGTTTTTGTCAGATAATAATGGAGTAGTAGTAGTGAGGTAATGATGAGGTTGTTATCAGATAATAATGGAGTAGTAGTAGTGAGGTAATGATAAGGTTGTTATCAGATAATAATGGAGTAGTAGTGAGGTAATGCCACATTCAAGTTTTTTGTACTGTAGCTGTGAAAATAAAATTGCCAAGGTCTGTGTGGGCCATGCTGGGCACACTGGTATGTAAACACTGTTCTAGTGACTTGTTGTTGGTCACTTTGATCCCAATGCATTCTTATGTCTGCACAATGCCAGTCATCAGCCACTGCTGTGTAAAGCCCTAACCTCTGGACTGTGGGGCCGTGCTGGAGTTCTGAATGATACTCGGGGTGCACATTCTTTTGTCCATTGCATTTTTACATGTGCTTCCGTTCTTGTGGGAGTAATCTGTGGCAGCGGGCATGGAGCCCCAGGCAGATGCACAGGTGTGCACAGGAGCGAGCGGCACGCTGCACCCCACTCTTGTCTGTACTGGCAGCTGAGTCATTCACCAGATGCAGCTCAACAGGATGATTCCTGTCACTGCCGGAAATGTGGGTGCAAAATGTTCTCCACCTTGTGTAAGTGAGTGCGCCCGTCTTCTTATAGGTGCAAAACATGTGTATGTGTGGGCACTGCAGAGCACCGCTTGTCTTCTGTATTCTGGGTAACAGTTCAGCTCTGGAGTATAATACAGGATATAACTCAGGATCAGTACAGGATAAGTCATGTTATGTATGTACACAGTGACCTCACCAGCAGAATAGTGAGTACAGCTCTGGAGTATAATACAGGATATAACTCAGGATCAGTACAGGATAAGTAATGTAATGTATGTACACAGTGACCTCACCAGCAGAATAGTGAGTACAGCTCTGGAGTATAATACAGGATATAACTCAGGATCAGTACAGGATAAGTAATGTAATGTATGTACACAGTGACCTCACTAGCAGAATAGTGAGTACAGCTCTGGAGTATAATACAGGATATAACTCAGGACCAGTACAGGATAAGTAATGTAATGTATGTACACAGTGACTCCACCAGCAGAATAGTGAGTACAGCTCTGGAGTATAATACAGGATATAACTCAGGATCAGTACAGGATAAGTAATGTAATGTATGTACACAGTGACCCCACCAGCAGAATAGTGAGTACAGCTCTGGAGTATAATACAGGATATAACTCAGGATCAGTACAGGATAAGTAATGTAATGTATGTACACAGTGACCTCACCAGCAGAATAGTGAGTGCAGTACTGGAGTATAATACAGGATATAACTCAGGATCAGTGCAGGATAAGTAATGTAGTGTATGTACACAGTGACCTCACCAGCAGAATAGTGAGTACAGCTCTGGAGTATAATACAGGATATAACTCAGGATCAGTACAGGATAAGTAATGTAGTGTATGTACACAGTGACCTCACCAGCAGAATAGTGAGTACAGCTCTGGAGTATAATACAGGATATAACTTAGGATCAGTACAGGATAAGTAATGTAATGTATGTACACAGTGACCTCACCAGCAGAATAGTGAGTACAGCCCAGGAGTATAATACAGGATATAACTCAGGATCAGTACAGGATAAGTAATGTAATGTATGTACACAGTGACCTCACCAGCAGAATAGTGAGTACAGCTCTGGAGTATAATACAGGATATAACTCAGGATCAGTACAGGATAAGTAATGTAGTATATGTACACAGTGACCTCACCAGCAGAATAGTGAGTACAGCTCTGGAGTATAATACAGGATATAACTCAGGATCAGTACAGGATAAGTAATGTAATGTATGTACACAGTGACCTCACCAGCAGAATAGTGAGTACAGCTCTGGGGTATAATACAGGATATAACTCAGGAACAGTACAGGATAAGTAATGTAATGTATGTACACAGTGACCTCACCAGCAGAATAGTGAGTACAGCTCTGGAGTATAATACAGGATATAACTCAGGAACAGTACAGGATAAGTAATGTAATGTATGTACACAGTGACACTCCTGGTACTCCTGAATTCAATATTAATTTTGTTCGGCCAGAGGGGCTTGAGCTTTTTTTGGACAAACTATGAATTGGTAAAGAATGAGCCCGGCTGGCGAGACTTTCATGTGCAGGCATTGTCTCGTCAGAACGAAATCAAGAGAGTGACCATTTTGACCCGTAACGAGTCACTCTTTTGTGTAGACATCAGGAAATACAGGTACCCATATTTCATCCTCTGCCTTTCTCGGTAGGGATCGAGTCCAGAATTTCTTCTGGGATCAGCCGGGGTCAGTGTAATCTGTAGGGTGAAGAAATGTGCCTTGTGTGGGGGTGTAGGCCATCTTGCGGCATTTTGTGGTGTCACCTTTATGGTCACTTAGTTCACCCTTTCAGTCGTTGTCCTCGTTCTTTCCCCAATGCGGTCTTGACACCAATGGGTGGAGATCATGACCCGAAATTTGGGGAGTGGACTAGCAGAGGTGGAGGAGCTGAGGGGTAATTGAGGAACAGCAAGAAAAAGATGCCAGCCCAACTAAGACGTCTTAATAAACGCCAAAGGGATAGGGTGATGGGGAAAGCTTGATACAACCTCTGATCCTGCCCCAGAGGGTAACCTTGCTGCTAAGGTGGGAGGAATAGTGAGCTATATGAGGAGAACAGGAGGATCCAGAATCTCCTCAGAGTCCTCTTATTGTGAGGGGGATGGCAGAAGGATAAGTGAAGATTTGAGATCTTTTTCCACCGGGGTACAGGTGCCGAAGTAAGGCAAAACTTACTCCCTTCTGATTGACCTTTCCAACCGATTCTCGGTGACATCTCTTTCTTAGGGGAGGCTGAGGTTCTAAAGGGGACAGTGGGGCTTCCAGGGGGTGCCAAGACCTTTTCTCCTGAGGAGGTTCTGTCCTTGTGTGCAGACACTGGCCTAGAGTCCGGAGACGAGGATAGTAAAGTTATGTCAGGTGTAGAAGCCAACATTTTTGCAGGACACCAGGTTAACAGATGTATCATCTATATTTTGAGCTAGAAGGGAGTGGACGAATGGGCCCTCCTACTGGTCTCTTGGGGCCGAGCCGTATAGCGGAGTGTCGGTCCTTTTTACCGCAGCGGTAGAATGCCGACTGGTTGTTGAGTTAGAAATGGAGAGGTGCCTGATTTTAGATGTTCTCATGAAGGGACAAGAACTGTGCCTTATTTATGTCTACGGCCCACAGTCTAAGTGGGACCGGAAGTGTCTCTTTATGAGGATCAAGCCCTATCTTTTTACAAGTCGGCAGGTGGTCTTTGGAGGGGACTTTAATGCTGTCACGAGGCCCCAAGACAGGGGAGGTGCCAGAGACAAGCTGACTTATGATAGCGTCGCCCTTAATAGCATAGCGAGTGAGGCTCGCCTGGTGGATGTCCACATCTGGCACACCCCAGGCCACGCGGGATTCACCTATCATAGGGGTAGTTGTAGGTCTAGGATAGACAGGTTTTATTTAAAGGAGGAAGCCGTCTCTTCAGCAGTATCTGTTGTTGAGCTGGAATTCTTCCATCACTGTTAATTTTGTTTTCTCTGAATGTCACAGAGACCCCCTGGATGGGCAGAGGCTATTGGAGCTGAATTTGTCTCTCTTGGAAGAAGCGGAGATAAGACAGTCCTTTGAGGATTTTCTTCAGAGCCAGGTACCATTGCTGGGCCTTTGTAGCAGTAAGTCAGAGTGGTGGGAGATCTTCAAGAAAAGGGTTGCGAGATTCTTCCGCCAGCTCTCAGGCCTCAGAAGCCTAAACAGGTACCGTTTGTACCAGGGCCTGGGGAAGAAACTTGAGCACCTTGTCTCGACTGGAGGTAGCCGAGAGGATATCTCCAGAGTGAAGTCCTTGTTGATGAAGTGCCAGTACGACAGACACGCATCTTTGGTTTTTGAGAGGGATTACGGGAAGTACCGCTCGCCCGACCCTTACAGAAACTGCAAGATGTCAGTGAATAGTAAAATAGTCTCAGGACTGATTAATAGTACGGGATCCTTGAAAAGGTCCAGATCAGGGATCCTGGAGGTCGTCAGATCCTTTTACTTGCACCTCTTGGGAAGGAAGGATCTAGATCGAGATAAGGTATCAGCTTTCTTGGCTGAAACCGTCCCTGAACCAGGAGTAGACCCCTCTCTTGACGTTTTGACAGAGATGATCCGGGAAGAGGAAGTCAGGATGGCGATTGATAGGGTTGTGCTCAAGAAGTTACCCGGTACAGCTTTCAGGACACTTTGGTGCCCCGCTTGACCGAGGTATTTAATGAGTGTCTATCCTCGGGCACTCTGCCGAAGTCAATGAGGAGGTCAGCGCTGATCATCCTGTCATAGGGTAAAGACCCGTCCCGCATTGAGAATTGGCGTCCCTTAGCGCTTCTCAATGCGGACAGAAAAATTCTGGCAAAAGTGCTGTTCAACCGGCTGGTGGAGTTTGCACCTCGGCTCCTTTCGGGGGCTCAGCATTGGTCTGTTTCGGGCCACAGTACATTTAGTGCTGGGTTCAGTGTACAAGAGGCAGTGGAGCAGGGTAGGGCGGCCACTGGAAGGGTTACTTGCTGTCCTTGGATCAGGAAAAAGCATTTGATTGGGTTAACATTGAGTACCTCTGGTCTGTTCTTCTGAGATATGGCCTGGCGGGAGGGGGGGGGGGGGGGGTTGTAGATTGGCTTAAGACCTTTTATGTAGGGGCAGTAAGTTTCCTGCTTGTGAATGGTTGGATTGTCCGCTCTTTTGAGGTTGGGTCAGGTGTCCGTAAGGGTTGTCCTTTGAGCCCGTTGCTGTACGTGTTTGCAGTTGATCCTTTCCTTAGGAGGGTTGATCCTTTCCTGTGGACCGTTGGCGGGGGTGAGAATGGACCTGGTGGTGCCGGGTTTGGCTCTGAGGGCGGTAGCGTATGCTGATGATGTCACCGTGTTTGTCTCCTCACAAGAGGAGGGCCGGTGGGTGATGTCAGAGGTGGTCCGCAACTCGGGAGTCATCCGGGTCCAAGATCAATCACGATAAGTGTGAGAGTCTCTGGCTGGGAGGGGGAGATCCTGGTTTTGATCTCCCGGACGTCCTTCCGGAGCCCCAGGAATCTGCAAAAGTCCTCGGCATCGAATTTGGTCAAGGGGATTACCCTAAACAAAACTGGGACAGCAGGCTTAAGATCGCCGCTCAGAAGGTGGATCAGTGGAAGGGTTGGTCTTTGACCCTGCGGGAAAGGGTTAACCTGATCAAAACATTCCTGCTCCCTTTACTGATATACCTGGGCAGTGTATGCATGTTGCCAGAACCTCTTTGGACCCGGGTCTACAGTGTGTTCTTCCAAATGTTATGGGGGAATAGACTGAACCTAGTGAAGAGAGAGGTTACTTACCGTACGAGGAGACTAGGGGGGTTGTGTATGGTCAACCCTGTGGTGTTCCTAGTGAATACCTTTCTTAAGACCAATATAGCAAACCTCTGGTCAGAGAGGTCTCCTCCGTGGGTATCCTCCTGTAGGGGATGGTTACGCCCACTCTTCCAGGAATGGGAGACAGGAGGGCAAGTGAAGGATCTTCGCACACCACACGGACATCTCCCGGCTTATGCTACCCCGGTTCTGAAGGTTATTCGTCGGTGGGGTCTGGGGATGGGGGAGATTAGGACTCTGTCAAGGAAATTCCTTGACAAGAGGGTCCTGTCTTCTCATTTCCAGAGGCCATTGGCGCTCAAGAACTGTCCAAGTCGGGATCTGGAGGTGGGTTTAGGGCTTTTGAATTCTATCAGGATCCCCTTGAAGTTTTGGGACTTGACTTGGCGCTGCTTCCACGGGAAACTGTGTGTGAGGGACAATCTGAAGTGCAGGAGCTCTGATGACCGGGGATGTCCCCGCGAAGAGTGTGGAGGCATGCTGGAAAGCATGAAGCATTTTCTGCTTCATTGTCCCTTTAACACAGAGGTTTACACCAGGGTGGGCGCTTCCATTGGTTGGCCCAGTCTCTCTAATGTATGTACACACTGACCTAGTTCTGTATGTATATATATAATCTGTAATATTCTGCTCACATTCCATGTACAGGATCTATAGTTATGAATTTGGCGCTGGCTCGGGTGTCGCAGTTTCTGTGGTCTCCCCTTGGGAATAATATTGGGGTGATCCAAGGGTCTATGCAGATTTTAGAGTTCTTGAGCATCGGGACTGTATATCTGAAGCTTCAGTGAGGCAAACATTCATGCACTGGAGAGGAGAGGGTTAACCATAGTAAACATGGCAGAGCACAACTGTTACCATGGCAGCTGCGGAGCTGAAACCTGGCGAGATCCTAAAAGCTTTCCGACTTTTCCAGAGTTAGCATTGTGGGGCGCGGTACATGCACGTTACTAAGTATAGTACACAGCAGGCACTGAAAAGTGCCCCATCACCAGCCTCAGTGCCCCCCTTGCCTGGCATCTCCCCCATTGCCCCGTATACAGATGTCGCCTCCTTCTCCACTTTAAAGGGGTACTCCACTGGAAAACATTTTTTTTTTTTAAAATAAAACGGTGCCAGAAAGTTGAACAGATTTGTAAATTACTTCTATTTAAAAATCTTAACCCTTCCAGCACTTATCAGCTGCTGTATAATCCACAGGAAGTTCTTTTCTTTTTTGAATTTCCTTTCCGTCACAACCACAGTGCTCTCTGCTGACACCTCTGTCCATTTTAGGAACTGTCCAGAGCAGGAGAGGTTTTCTATGGGGATTTGCTCCTACTCTGGACAGTTCCTAAAATGGACAGAGGTGTCAGCAGAGAGCACTGTGGTCAGGCAGAAAGGAAATTTAAAAAGAAAAGAACTTCCTCTGTAGTATACAGCAACTGATAAGTACTGGAAGGATTAAGATTTTTTTTTTTTTTAAGTAATTTACAAATCTGTTTAACTTTCTGGCACCAGTTGATTTAAAAAAATATGTTTTCCAGTGGAGACGCCTCTCGTGACGTCACACCACACTTCCTCAAAAAATGTTTTCCAGTGGAGTAGCCTTTTAAAGGGGTACTCCGCTGCCCCAGTGTTCGGAACATATTATTCCGAACGCTAGGTGCGGGCAGCTGGGGTCGTGACATCACGGCCACGCCCCTTGTGACATCACACCACACCCCCTCAATGCAAGTCTATGGGAGGGGGCGTGGCCACGCCCCCTCCCATAGACTTGCATTGATGGTGTGTGGTGAGATGTCACAAGGGGCGTGGCCGTGATGTCACGACCCCAGCTGCCTGCACCCAGCGTTCTAAAACTATGTTAAAGGGGTAGTGCGCCCCTAGACATCTTATCCCCTATCTAAAGGATAGGGGATAAGATGTCTGATCGTGGGACCCCCGCAATCAGACATCTTATCCCCTATCCTTTAAATAGGGGATAAGATGTCTAGGGGCGCACTACCCCTTTAAAGGGGTACTCCGGTGGGAAAATGTTTTTTTCTTAATGAACTGGTGCCAGAAAGTTAAACAGATTTGTAAATTACTTCTATTAAAAAAAAATCTTAATCCTTCCAGTACTTATTAGCTGCTGAATACAACAGAGGAAATTATTTTTCTTTTTGGAACACAGAGCTCTCTGCTGACATTACGAACACAGAGCTCTCTGCTGACATTACGAGCACAGTGCTCTCTGCTGACATCTCTGTCCATTGTAGGAACTGTCCAGAGCAGCATATGTTTGCTATGGGGATTTTCTCCTACTCTGGACAGTTCCTACAATGGACAGAGATGTCAGCAGAGAGCACTGTGCTCGTGATGTCAGCAGAGAGCTCTGTGTTCGTGATTCAGCAGAGAGCTCTGTGTTCCAAAAAGAAAATAATTTCCTCTGCAGTATTCAGCCGCTAATAAGTACTGGAAGGATTACGATTTTTTAATAGAAGTTATTTACAAATCTGTTTAACTTTCTGGCACCAGTTGATTTAAAAAAAAAAAGTTTTCCACCGGAGTACCCCTTTAACATAGTCTTGGTCCTCGCACGTCCGGTGTCGCCGATGGCTTATAGAGAAATTACAGGTCATATGAGTCACTAAACCCACAGCTTCCTCTTATATAAGATTAAATCCTTCCATTAAACCCTACGGAATATATTGATCCCTATGTACGGCGGTGCTTATGGGGGGCTTAACACAGTCCCGGCAGGAATGGATGACGCACCTCCGCTCAGACCCCGAGTAGTTGTCGCCCGGTCTTCTACAGTTTTCCATTAGGGACTTACAGAACGGACTGATTCACTGCCCTCTTATTAGAGTCTAATGTGTAAGCGGGAGGGGGTGCGCCGCTTATCTCGTCTCCCGAGGAGGAGATAATCACTCCTGGTAGACGCCGATCTATTGTAGGAGCCGGTTCAGTACGGGTGAGGGGCCACGTTCCTGCGCTCAGAGTCTTAAGACGCTGGAGAGGTTGATTCATTTTTACATAACGCGACTCTTGGAGGGTTCGATAATGAGAGAAGATTAACCAGACGGGATTATAGAACGATTCCCTCCGCCCCACCAGGGCCCGGAACCATCTCGGTGGATATAGAAGAACATTACTGACGTAGAAATCCGCCTCACGGAAATGACTACTTGTCCTTTTCCCCCCCCCTCTAAAAATAATGATTCCTTACACCTCAGAGGTACCGTATGACCCCAAAGCTATGGTGCCGTATTATGGATCTGAGCCTGAACTTTGGACTGGCAGGACTTACCGTCATGGACAGCACTTCTGTGAACAGTGCCACATAGCTGACACCGTTGTATCGGTAATGCGGTTGGCACAGGGATATGGGAGGTTTATTGGTTGGCACTGCTGTCTGTATGGTTGCTGCAGTATACAATGTCTAGGGATTAGCAGATCACTCTAGTGGGTGGTAGATTGCATCCCTGGCATCTAGTGGTTAGTAGATCTGTGGTAAATAATTAGATAAACTCTGTGGTATCTAGTGGTTGGTAGATTGCATCCCTGGCATCTAGTGGTTGGTAAATTGCATCCCTGGTTTGTAGTGGTTAAAATATTACAAACATATATAGTGGTGAGTAGATCATATCCCAGTTATCTTGTGGTTAGATTACACCCCTGGTGTCTAGTGGGTAGTAGATAACATCACTGATGTCTAGTGGGTGGTAGATGACATTCCAGGTGTTTAGGGGTTAGTAAATGAAATCCCTGCTGTCCTCTGGTTAGTAGATGGCAGACCCAATGTCTTGTAGTGAGTAAATTACATCCATTTACCTTGTGCTCAGATCACATCCCTGTTGTCTAGTGTTTAGTAGATTACATCTCTGGTGTCTATTGGTTATTAGATGACATCCCTGGTGTCTAGTGTTTAGTAGACGACATCCCATGTGTCTAGTGTTTAGTAGATAACATCTCTGGTGTCTATTGGTTATTAGATGACACCCCTGGTGTCTAGTGTTTAGTAGATGACATCCCTGGTGTCTAGTGGTTATTAGATGACACCCCTGGTGTCTAGTGTTTAGTAGATGACATCCCTGGTGTCTAGTGGTTATTAGATTACATCCCTTGTGTCTAGTGGTTATTATAGGACACCCCTGGTGTCTAGTAGTTAGTAGAGTACATCCCTGGTGTCTAGTGGTTATTAGAGTACATCCCTTGTGTCTAGTGATTATTAGAGTACACCCCTGGTGTCTAGTAGTTAGTAGAGTACATTCCTGGTGTCTAGTGGTTATTAGAGTACATTCCTTGTGTCTAGTGGTTATTATAGGACACCCCTGGTGTCTAGTAGTTAGTAGAGTACATCCCTGGTGTCTAGTGGTTATTAGAGTACATCCCTTGTGTCTAGTGATTATTAGAGTACACCCCTGGTGTCTAGTAGTTAGTAGAGTACATTCCTGGTGTCTAGTGGTTATTAGAGTACATCCCTTGTGTCTAGTGGTTATTAGAGTACACCCCTGGTGTCTAGTAGTTAGTAGAGTACATTCCTGGTGTCTAGTGGTTATTAGAGTACATCCCTTGTGTCTAGTGGTTATTAGAGTACACCCCTGGTGTCTAGTAGTTAGTAGAGTACATCCCTGGTGTCTAGTAGGTAGAAGAGTACACCCCTGGTTATAAGTTACAGGTAAGCTGCAATTCACATTCTAACCTGCTGACACTGTTAGATACGGTTGGGGCAGTGGTACCTTTCATATACAGTATCTGTCTGTGCTTCCATAACGTGCTGACGGCTGGAACTCCTCCTCACCCCTCTCCCATCCCTGCTCCTCCTTGATTGACACTCAGCTGGAAGCCAAGCCCTGTTTCCAAACTTCATACATTTGTATACAGGGCTCGGCTTCTAGCTGTCAATCAAGAAGGGAAAGGGATGGAAAAGGGGTGAGGAGGGTTAGGAGCACCCGCCCCTTTGACTATTTTTTCTAAATGGAAGGTGCCATGTGTCTCCTTGTCCTGACAGGACCTAACAGGGCCAGCAGTTTGGAATGGGAATTGCAGCTGACAGGTTCCATTTAAATTATGAGGTTAAAGGGGTACTCCGCCCCTAGAAATCTAATCCCCTATCCAAAGGATAGGGGATAAGATGTCTGATCGCGGGGGTCCCGCTCGTTCATAGCATCGGATGCAGCGTCGAAGGCTCATGACGTCACAGCCACGCCCCTCAATGCAAGTCTATGGAGGGGGCGTGGCGGTAGTCACGCCCCCTCCCATAGACTTGCATTGAGGGGGCGTAGCCGTGACGTCAAGATCAGGGTGTGGCCGTGACGTCACAAGCCTCCGCCCTGCATCACTAGTCATCTGGCATGGAGCGAAGTTCCCCGCGATCAGACATCTTATCCCCGATTCTGGTGGAAAACGTTTTATTTTTATTTAAATCAATGGGTGCCAGAAAGTTAAACAGATTTGTAAACTACTTCTATAAAAAAAATCTTAAAGGGGTACTCCGGTGAAAACCTTTTTTATTTTAAATCAACTGGTGGCAGAAAGTTAAACATATTTGTAAATTACTTCTATTAAAAAATCTTAATCCTTCCTGTACTTTTTAGCTGCTGAATACTACAGAGGAAATTCTTTTCTATTTGGAATGCTCTCTGATGACATCACGACCACAGTTCTCTCTGCTGACGTCATTATAATAATAATAATAACACTTTATTTATTGTTGTCCTTAGTGGGATTTGAACCCAAGTCCCCAGCACTGCAAGGCAGCAGTGCTAACCACTGAGCCACCATGCTGCTCTTAGCATTCATCTGCTATGCATGGTTACTAAAATGGACAGAGATGTCAGCAGAGAGCACTGTGCTCGTGATGTCATCAGTGTTCCAAAAAGAAAGGAATTTCCTCTGTAGCATTCAGCAGCTAATAAGTACTGGAAGGATTAAGATTTTTTAATAGAAGTATTTTACAAATATGTTTAACTTTCACCCACCAGTTGATTTAAAAGAAAAAAGTTTTCACCGGAGTACCCCTTTAATCCTTCCAGTACTGAATACTAAAGAGGAAATTCTTTTCTTTTTGGAGCCCAGAGCTCTCTGCTGACATCACGAGCACAGTGCTCTCTGCTGACATCTCTGTCTATTTTAGGAACTGTCCAGAGCGGCATACGTTTTGCTATGGGGATTTTCTCCTACTCTGGAGAGTTCCTAAAATGGACAGAGATGTCAGCAGAGAGCACTGTGCTCGTGATGTCAGCAGAGAGCTCTGTGTTCCAAAAAGAAAACCATTTCCTCTGTAGTATTCAGCAGCTAATAAGTACTGGAAGGATTAAGATTTTTATATAGAAGTAATTTACAAATCTGTTTAACTTTTTGGCAAAAAAAAAAAAAAGTTTTCCACCGGAGTACCCCTTTAAGTGAGAAATGTTAATGTCTGGGATAATTTTAGTCCCGGAGTTGTGTGGCTTCTCAGCTCGTGACTGTGTGAAGATGATCGGGGATCACAGGAGCAGCTGTGACTCATTCCAGCACAGCTGACTCCATTGTTACAGTGTGTCGGCGCAGACAATGATCTGTAGTGTGTGAGCACAGACCGCAGCAAGCGCTGAGCCGCTCCTGGTACCGTCTAGTGAATCGGTGTAAGGCGATGCTTCATACCCCAAATATCGACTTACTAGATTGAAGTGGAGCGTCGGCTTTAGGGGGGGGGGGGGGATAAACAATATTTCTGGGATAAAATGGGGCAAAATAAGTGAAGTCATATAAGAAACATTAATTCGATAACAGTTGTGTGTGCCTCATGAGGAGAGGTAAACTGCAGCCTGACATCCCTGTTGCCTAGGGGTTAATAGATCCCATCTCTAATAGTTATTCGTTAGTAGATCCCATTCCTAGTGGTTATTGGTTATTAGATCACATCCCTAGAGTCTATTGGTTAATAGATCACATCCCTGGTGTCTAGTGGTCTGTAGATCACATTCCTGTTGACCAGGGGTTAGTAGGTCACATCCATGGGGTCCAGTGATTAGTAGATCACATACTTGGTGTTAAGGGGTTAGTATATTACATCCCTGTTATCTAGTGGTCAGTAGATAACATCCCTGTTGTTTGGTGGTTAGTAGATCACATCCCTGGTGTCCAGTGGATAGTAGATTGCATCCCTGTTGTTTAGTGTTCATTATATCGCATCACTGTTATCTAGTGGGTAGCAGATCACACCCCTGGTGTCTAGTGGTTATTAGATCACATCCCTGGGGTCTAGTGGTTATTAGATTACATTCCTGGTGTCTAGTGGTTATTAGATCACATCCCTGGGGTCTAGTGGTTATTAGATCACACCCCTGGTGTCTAGTGGTTATTAGATCACATCCCTGGGGTCTAGTGGTTATTAGATCACATTCCTGGTGTCTAGTGGTTATTAGATCACATTCCTGGTATCTAGTGTTTATAAGATCACATCCCTGGTGTCTAGTGGTTATTAGATCACATCCCTGGTGTCTAGTGGTTATTAGATCACATTCCTGGTATCTAGTGGTTATAAGATCACATCTCTGGTGTCTAGTGGTTATTAGATCACATCCCTGATGTCTAGTGGTTATTAGATCTCATTCCTGGTGTCTAGTGGTTATTAGATCATATTCCTGGGGTCTAGTGGTTATTAGATCACATTCCTGGTGTCTAGTGGTTATTAGATCACATCCCTGGTGTCTAGTGGTTATTAGATCACCTTCCTGGTGTCTAGTGGTTATTAGATCACATTCCTGTATCTAGTGGTTATTAGATCACATCCCTGGTGTCTAGTGGTTATTAGATCACATCCCTGGTGTCTAGTGGTTATTAGTTCGCATCCCTGGGGTTAAGTAGTTAGTAGATCACATCCCTGGTGTTTATTGCTTAGTAGATAACATCTCTGGTGTCTAGTGGTTATTAGAGTACATCCCTGGTATCTAGTGTTTAGTAGATAACATCCCTGGTGTCTAGTGGTTAGTAGATCACATCCCTGGTGTTTAGTGTTTAGTAGATAACATCCCTGGTGTCTAGTGGTTATTAGATTACATTGCTGTTGTCTAGTGGTTATTAGATCCCATCCCTGGTGTCTAGTGGTTAGTAGATCACATCTCTGATGTCTAGTGGTTATTAGATCACATCCCTGGTGTCTAGTGGTTATTAGATCCCATCCCTGGTGTCTAGTGGTTATTAGATCCCATCCCTGGTGTCTAGTGGTTATTAGATCCCATCCCTGGTGTCTAGTGGTTATTAGATCACATCCCTGGTGTCTAGTGGTTATTAGATCACATCCCTGGTGTCTAGTGGTTATTTGATCCCATCCCTGGGGTCTAGTGGTTATTAGATCCCATCCCTGGTGTCTAGTGGTTATTAGATCCCATCCCTGGTGTCTAGTGGTTATTAGATCCCATCCCTGGTGTCTAGTGGTTATTAGATCCCATCCCTGGTGTCTAGTGGTTATTAGATCACATCCCTGGTGTCTAGTGGTTATTAGATCACATCCCTGGTGTCTAGTGGTTATTTGATCCCATCCCTGGGGTCTAGTGGTTATTAGATCCCATCCCTGGTGTCTAGTGGTTATTAGATCCCATCCCTGGTGTCTAGTGGTTATTAGATCCCATCCCTGGTGTCTAGTGGTTATTAGATCCCATCCCTGGTGTCTAGTGGTTATTAGATCACATCCCTGATGTCTATTGGTTATTAGATCACATCCCTGATGTCTAGTGGTTAGTAGATCCCATCCCTGGTGTCTAGTGGTTAGTAGATCCCATCCCTGGTGTCTAGTGGTTATTAGATCCCATCCCTGGGGTCTAGTGGTTATTAGATCCCATCCCTGGTGTCTAGTGGTTATTAGATCACATCCCTGGTGTCTAGTGGTTAGTAGATCACATCCCTGGTGTCTAGTGGTTAGTAGATCCCATCCCTGGTGTCTAGTGGTTATTAGATCCCATCCCTGGTGTCTAGTGGTTAGTAGATCACATCCCTGGTGTCTAGTGGTTATTAGATCACATCCCTGGTGTCTAGTGGTTATTAGATCCTATCCCTGGTGTCTAGTGGTTAGTAGATCACATCCCTGGTGTCTAGTGGTTATTAGATCACATCCCTGGTGTCTAGTGGTTAGTAGATCCCATCCCTGGTGTCTAGTGGTTATTAGATCACACCCCTGGTGTCTAGTGGTTAGTAGATCACATCCCTGGTGTCTAGTGGTTAGTAGATCCCATCCCTGGTGTCTAGTGGTTATTAGATCCGATCCCTGGTGTCTAGTGGTTATTAGATCACACCCCTGGTGTCTAGTGGTTAGTAGATCACATCTCTGGTGTCTAGTGGTTATTAGATCCCATCCCTGGGGTCTAGTGGTTATTAGATCACATCTCTGGTGTCTAGTGGTTAGTAGATCCCATCCCTGGTGTCTAGTGGTTATTAGATCACACCCCTGATGTCTAGTGGTTATTAGATCCCATCCCTGGTGTCTAGTGGTTATTAGATCACATCCCTGGTGTCTAGTGGTTATTAGATCACACCCCTGGTGTCTAGTGGTTAGTAGATCACATCCCTGGTGTCTAGTGGTTAATAGATCCCATCCCTGGTGTCTAGTGGTTATTAGATCCCATCCCTGGTGTCTAGTGGTTAGTAGATCACACCCCTGATGTCTAGTGGTTATTAGATCACATCCCTGGTGTCTAGTGGTTAGTAGATCTCATCCCTGCTGTCTATTGGTTATTAGATCCCATCCCTGGTGTCTAGTGGTTATTAGATCCCATCCCTGGTGTCTAGTGGTTATTAGATCCCATCCCTGGTGTCTATTGGTTATTAGATCCCATCCCTGGTGTCTATTGGTTATTAGATCCCATCCCTGGTGTCTAGTGGTTATTAGATCCCATCCCTGGTGTCTAGTGGTTATTAGATCCCATCCCTGGTGTCTATTGGTTATTAGATCCCATCCCTGGTGTCTAGTGGTTATTAGATCCCATCCCTGGTGTCTAGTGGTTAGTAGATCACACCCCTGATGTCTAGTGGTTATTAGATCACATCCCTGGTGTCTAGTGGTTAGTAGATCCCATCCCTGGTGTCTATTGGTTATTAGATCCCATCCCTGGTGTCTAGTGGTTATTAGATCCCATCCCTGGTGTCTAGTGGTTATTAGATCCCATCCCTGGTGTCTAGTGGTTATTAGATCCCATCCCTGGGGTCTAGTGGTTATTAGATCACATCTCTGGTGTCTAGTGGTTAGTAGATCCCATCCCTGATGTCTAGTGGTTATTAGATCACACCCCTGATGTCTAGTGGTTAGTAGATCCCATCCCTGATGTCTAGTGGTTATTAGATCACATCCCTGGTGTCTAGTGGTTATTAGATCCCATCCCTGGTGTCTAGTGGTTATTAGATCCCATCCCTGGTGTCTAGTGGTTAGTAGATCACATCCCTGGTGTCTAGTGGTTAGTAGATCCCATCCCTGGTGTCTAGTGGTTAGTAGATCCCATCACATTAGTCTCTTGATGACAGACTTTGTTGATAATGTCTGTAGATGTCTTTGGGCCTTTGTAGATGGCGGTTGTATGTGTGTGGATACATCAGGTGACGTCAGTGACCCATAAGATGTACATATAACATATATATATATATATTCCTGCGCTGTCTCATCCCTCTACACGTTTATTTATATTCTGATCAAAGAGCGAAGGAGATGAAAAATACATTAGAAGGAATCATGGAAGGCGTCACCAAGTGTCCATCACCATGGGAACGGATAATAAGAAGAAAGTGTGTCAGCAAGAGAGCATCCGCCATGATGAATAGGGATGATCCCCCGGTACCCAGCCGCACGCGCCAAACTGTAACAGGAGGACCACCGATAGAGACTAGAGACACCCCATCATCACAACAGTCTGTTTATCTATCTCAGATCTATCTCATATCTATCTATCTATCTCATATCTATCCATTTATCTATCTATCTCTTATCTATCTCATATCTATCTATCTATCTATCTATCTATCTCATATCTATCCATCTATCTATCTATCTATCTCATATCTATCTATCTATCTCATATCTATCTATCTATCTATCTATCTATCTATCTCATATCTATCTATCTATCTATCTCATATCTATCTCATATCTATCTATCTATCTCATATCTATCTATCTCATATCTATCTCATATCTATCTATCTATCTCATATCTATCTCATATCTATCTATCTATCTATCTCATATCTATCTATCTCATATCTATCTCATATCTATCTATCTATCTCATATCTATCTCATATCTATCTCATATCTATCTATCTATCTATCTATCTCATATCTATCTCATATATATCTATTTATCTATCTCATATCTATCTATCTATCTATCTCATATCTATCTATCTATCTCATATCTATCTCATATATATCTATTTATCTATCTCATATCTATCTATCTCATATCTATCTCATATCTAGCTATCTCATATCTATCTCATATCTATCTATCTATCTCATATCTATCTATCTATCTATCTCATATCTATCTCATATCTATCTATCTATCTCATATCTATCTCATATCTATCTATCTATCTCATATCTATCTATCTATCTATCCCATATCTATCTATCTATCTATCTATCTATCTATCTATCTATCTCATATCTATCTATCTCATATCTATCTATCTATCTATCTATCTCATATCTATCTATCTATCCCATATATATCTATCTCATATCTATCTATCTATCTATCTCATATCTATCTATCTATCTATCTCATATCTATCTATCTCCTATCTATCTCATATCTATCTATCTCATATCTATCTATCTATCTATCTCATATCTATCTATCTATCTATCTCATATCTATCTATCTCATATCTATCTATCTCATATCTATCTATCTAATATCTATCTATCTCATATCTATCTATCTAATATCTATCTATCTCATATCTATCTATCTATCTCATATCTATCTATCTATCTATCTATCTCATAACTATCTATCTATCTATCTATCTATCTATCTAATATCTATCTATCTAATATCTATCTATCTCATATCTATCTATCTAATATCTATCTATCTCATATCTATCTATCTATCTATCTATCTCATATCTATCTATCTATCTCATATCTATCATCTATCTCATATCTATTTATCTATCTCATATCTATCTAGTGGTTAATGCTGAATGACAGCTCCTGCAGGGGGCACTGCTCTAGAAGATGCTTTGACGACCATATCACCCAACTTTCCGAGGAATAGATAGAATATGGCAGATGTTTATAAGGATTTCTAGATGCTGTAGTTTAGTATTTTCTAGTACACAGGAGCAGACATTGCTTGTATGGTGTTCCAGGCTCCGCACCGTTATGGGGGCAGCGGGATTGCTGTGACAGGGCCCCCCGCGTGGTCGCTGCAGGGAGGGGGGGGGGGGTGTAGAGACTTCAGTCCCTTCTCCTCCCCGGCTGTCACACAGGATCTCGTCTCCCTGAAGCCACCACGTCACGCTGTGTCCGCCACTCACCAAAGGTTATTTCTCTAAATATTCTCTAAACAAGTCCTGACACCCGTAACATCAACTAAGAGCGCACACGGGGGCCCCGCGGCCCCGCACCCCACGCTGCTACCACATCCATGTCCTACCAGGTCGTCTGCTGGAGATTTAAAGGGAAATTCTAGTTATTGGCGACACAAAAGTGACCCCCATCAGTAGTACATAGACAGTGCCCCCTTATCACCGCCCCTCCTCCAGTCCAGACCGTTATATAATGCACGATACTGCCAGTAAACAATACTGCCATACAGTACAAATACTACTGCAAAAGCACTGACTAAATAATACCACCATACAGAGCCACATACTATATGGTACTGCTATACAGTGGCTATATAATACAACATAAACTGACAGAATAGTACTGCCATATAGTGTCTAAATAATACAGCTCTATGCTGACTGAATAATACCGCCATACAGAGCCACATACTATATGGTACTGCTATACAGCGGCTACATAATACAGCATAAACTGACAGAATAGTAATGCCATATAGTGTCTAAATAATACAGCTCTATGCTCACTTAATAATACCACCATACAGAGCCACATACTATATGGTACTGCTATACAGTGGCTATATAATACAACATAAACTGACAGAATAGTACTGCCATATAGTGTCTAAATAATACAGCTCTATGCTGACTGGATAATACCGCCATACAGAGCCACATACTATATGGTACTGCTATACAGCGGCTACATAATACAGCATAAACTGACAGAATAGTAATGCCATATAGTGTCTAAATAATACAGCTCTATGCTCACTTAATAATACCACCATACAGAGCCACATACTATATGGTACTGCTATACAGTGGCTATATAATACAGCATAAACTGACAGAATAGTACTGCCATATAGTGTCTAAATAATACAGCTCTATGCTGACTTAATAATACCACCATACAGAGCCACATACTATATGGTACTGCTATACAGTGGCTATATAATACAGCATAAACTGACAGAATAGTACTGCCATATAGTGTCTAAATAATACAGTCCTATGCAGGAAGAATAATGCTGCCATACAGAGCCAAAATAATGCAGTCCTATTCTGAATGAAAAATACTGCCATACAGTGCCTAAATAATACAGCTCTATGATGACTGAATAATACCGCCATACAGAGCCCAATCAATTCAGCCACATGGTATGGCTCTACAGTGGCTACATAATGCAGCATAAACTGACAGAATGGTACTGCCATGCAGTGTCTAAATAATAAAACCATATGCTGACTGAATGATGCTTCCATATAGTGTCTACGTAATACAGCCATAAACTGACAGAATGGTACTGCCATACAGTGTCTAAATAATACAACCATATGCTGACTGAATGATGCTGCCATATAGTGTCTACGTAATACAGCCATAAACTGACAGAATGGTACTGCCATACAGTGTCTAAATAATACAGCCATATACTGACTAAATTATACTGCCACACAGTGTCTATATAATACAGCCATAAACTGACTAAATTATACTGCCACACAGTGTCTATATAATACAGCCATAAACTGACAGAATGGTACTGCCATAAAGTGTCTAAATAATAATTCCACATACGACATAGTACTGCTATACAGTGGCTACGTAATACAGCATAAACTGGCTGAATAGTACAGCCATACAGTGTCTACATAATACAGCCCTATGCTGACTGAATGATACTGTCAAGCAGTGCTTAAATAATACATCCACATACTAAATGGTACTGCTTTACAGTGGCTACATAATACAGCATAAACAAGCATGAATACTACTGCCATACAGCGTCTAAATAATACAGCTATATATTGACTGAATAATATTGCCATAGATTGTCTAAATAGTACAGTTCTATGCTGAATGGATAACACTGCCATACAGTGCCTAGATAATACAGCGATATGCTGACTGAATGATACTACCATAAAGAGCCTAAATAATAGAGCCCTATGCTGACTGAATAATACCGCCATGCAGTGTCTGCATAATAAAGCCATAAATTAACTGAATGATACCGCCATACCGAGCCTAAGTAATGCAGTCATATGCTGACTGAATAATACCGCCATGCAGAGCCGAAATAATACAACCGCATACTAAATGGTACTGCCATACAGAGGCTACTTAATACAGCATGAACTGACTAAATAGTACTGCCATATAGTGTCTAAATAATACAGCCCTAGGCTGATGGAATGATACTGCCATAGAGTGTCTAGAAAATACAGCCCTATGCTGATTAAATAATATTGCAATACAGTGTCTAATACAGTTATATATTAATGGAATAATACTGCCAAACAGTGCCCACTAGAGCCGCCATATATTGCCTAAATAATATTACCATACAGTGTCTAAATAATACAGCTGACTGAATCATACTGACATACAGTGACCCGGACAATACAGCCTTATAGTGACTGAATAGTACTGCCGTACAATGTCTAATACAGCCTTATAGTGACTGAATAGTACTGCCAAACAATGTCTAATACAGCCTTATAGTGACTGAATAGTACTGCCGTACAATGTCTAATACAGCCTCATAGTGACTGAATAGTACTGCCATACAATGTCTAATACAGCCTCATAGTGACTGAATAGTACTGCCATACAATGTCTAATACAGCCTTATACTGACTGTATATAGTGACTGAATAGTACTGCCAAACAATGTCTAATACAGCCTTATAGTGACTGAATAGTACTGCCGTACAATGTCTAATACAGCCTCATAGTGACTGAATAGTACTGCCATACAATGTCTAATACAGCCTCATAGTGACTGAATAGTACTGCCATACAATGTCTAATACAGCCTTATACTGACTGTATATAGTGACTGAATAGTACTGCCAAACAATGTCTAATACAGCCTTATAGTGACTGAATAGTACTGCCGTACAATGTCTAATACAGCCTTATAGTGACTGAATAGTACTGCCGTACAATGTCTAATACAGCCTTATAGTGACTGAATAGTACTGCCATACAATGTCTAATACAGCCTTATAGTGACTTAATAGTACTGCCGTACAATCTCTAATACAGCCTTATAGTGACTGAATAGTACTGCCAAACAATGTCTAATACAGCCTTATAGTGACTGAATAGTACTGCCGTACAATGTCTAATACAGCCTCATAGTGACTGAATAGTACTGCCGTACAATGTCTAATACAGCCTTATAGTGACTGAATAGTACTGCCATACAATGTCTAATACAGCCTTTGTCACGATGCCGGCTGGCAGGTAGTGGATCCTCTGTGCCAGAGAGGGATGGCGAGGACCGCGCTAGTGGACCGGTTCTAAGCCACTACAGGTTTTCACCAGAGCCCGCCGCAAAGCGGGATGGTCTTGCTGCGGCGGTAGTGACCAGGTCGTATCCACTAGCAACGGCTCACCTCTCTGGCTGCTGAAGATGCTGAAGATAGGCGCGGTACAATGGAGTAGGCAGAAGCAAGGTCGGACGTAGCAGAAGGTCGGGGGCAGGCGGCAAGGATCGCAGTCAGGGGCAACGGCAGGAGGTCAGGAACACGGACTAGGAACAGACAAGGGAATGCTTTCACTAGGCACAAGTGCAACAAGATCCGGCAAGGGAGTGCAAGGGAAGTGAGGTAATATAGGGAAGTGCACAGGTGATACCAATTAAGCTAATTGGGAAGATTGGGCCAGGCACCATCATTGGTGCACTGGCCCTTTAAATCGCAGAGACCCGGCGCGCGCGCGCCCTAGGGAGCGGGGCCGCGCGCGCCGGGACAGGACCGAGGGAGAGCGAGTCAGGTACGGGGACCGGGGTGCGCATCGCGAGCGGGCGCTACCCGCATCGCGAATCGCACCCCGGCTGAAGGCGGGACCGCAGCGCACCCGGTCAGTGGATCTGACCGGGGCGCTGCAACAACGAAGATGAGGCGAGCGCTCCGGGGAGGAACGGGGACCCGGAGCGCTCGGCGTAACAGTACCCCCCCCCTTGGGTCTCCCCCTCTTCTTGGGGCCAAAGAACCTGAGAAAAAAAAACTCAATTTTTCCGTGAAGAGGTCCGATGCAAATTAGGAGGGGTTCAGTGTGGAAACGTACGAGACAGTCCAATCTTTTATTGTAAAAACAATAGATGTAGAGGGGTCTGGCGAGACTGGTCACAGGAACGTAGAACCTGTTGATGAGAGAGGCCAAAAAAATTTTTCCTGCAGATCCGGAATCCAAGAAGAGCATAGTAGAGAAGGAGAAGGTAGAGGCAGATATCCGCACAGGCACAGTAAGGCGTGGAGAAGCAGAGTTGACATCAAGAACTGTGTCACCTTCGTGCGGAGTCAGCGTGCGTCTTTCCAGGCGGGGAGGACGGATAGGACAATCCTTCAGGAAGTGTTCGGTACCGGCATAGTACAGGCAAAGATTCTCCATGCGGCGTCGTGTCCTCTCTTGAGGTGTCAAGCGAGACCGGTCAACATGCATAGCCTCCGCGGCGGGAAGCACAGGAACAGATTGCAGAGGACCAGAGGAGAGAGGAGCCGGAGAGAAAAAACGCTTCGTGCGAACAAAGTCCATATCCAGGCGGAGCTCCAGACGCCATCCGGAAGAACGCATGTCAATGCGAGTGGCTAGATGAATGAGTTCATGTAGGTCAGCAGGAGTCTCTCGTGCGGCCAGAACATCTTTAATGTTGCTGGATAGGCCTTTTTTAAAGGTCGCGCAGAGAGTCTCACTATTCCAGGACAACTCGTAAGCAAGAGCACGGAACTGAATGGCGTACTCGCCAACGGAAGAAACACCCTGGGCCAGGTTCAGCAGGGCAATCTCGGCTGAAGAAGCTCGGGCAGGTTCCTCAAAGACACTTCGAATTTCCGAGAAGAAGGAGTGTACAGAGGCAGTGACGGGGTCATTGCGGTCCCAGAGCGGTGCGGCCCATGACAGGGCTTTTCCAGACAGAAGGCAGAACACGAAAGCCACCTTAGACCTTTCAGTAGAAAACTGGTCCGACATCATCTCCAAGTGCTGGGAACATTGCGAAAGAAAGCCACGGCAATACTTAGAGTCCCCATTAAATTTGTCCGGCAAGGACAGGCAGAGGCTAGGAGTGGCCACTCGCTGCGGAGGAGGTGCAGGAGCTGGCGGAGGAGATGATTGCTGAAGAAGTTGCGAATGTTGGTGCAAAATGGTGGACACTTCCGACAGCTGGTGGGTTAGATGGGCGATCTGTCGGGCGATATCAGAGACAACTGGCAGGGGAACCTCAGCGGGATCCATGGCCGGATCTACTGTCACGATGCCGGCTGGCAGGTAGTGGATCCTCTGTGCCAGAGAGGGATGGCGAGGACCGCGCTAGTGGACCGGTTCTAAGCCACTACAGGTTTTCACCAGAGCCCGCCGCAAAGCGGGATGGTCTTGCTGCGGCGGTAGTGACCAGGTCGTATCCACTAGCAACGGCTCACCTCTCTGGCTGCTGAAGATGCTGAAGATAGGCGCGGTACAATGGAGTAGGCAGAAGCAAGGTCGGACGTAGCAGAAGGTCGGGGGCAGGCGGCAAGGATCGCAGTCAGGGGCAACGGCAGGAGGTCAGGAACACGGACTAGGAACAGACAAGGGAATGCTTTCACTAGGCACAAGTGCAACAAGATCCGGCAAGGGAGTGCAAGGGAAGTGAGGTAATATAGGGAAGTGCACAGGTGATACCAATTAAGCTAATTGGGAAGATTGGGCCAGGCACCATCATTGGTGCACTGGCCCTTTAAATCGCAGAGACCCGGCGCGCGCGCGCCCTAGGGAGCGGGGCCGCGCGCGCCGGGACAGGACCGAGGGAGAGCGAGTCAGGTACGGGGACCGGGGTGCGCATCGCGAGCGGGCGCTACCCGCATCGCGAATCGCACCCCGGCTGAAGGCGGGACCGCAGCGCACCCGGTCAGTGGATCTGACCGGGGCGCTGCAACAACGAAGATGAGGCGAGCGCTCCGGGGAGGAACGGGGACCCGGAGCGCTCGGCGTAACAGCCTTATAGTGACTTAATAGTACTGCCGTACAATCTCTAATACAGCCTTATAGTGACTGAATAGTACTGCCGTACAATGTCTAATACAGCCTTATAGTGACTGAATAGTACTGCCGTACAATGTCTAATACAGCCTCATAGTGACTGAATAGTATTGCCGTACAATGTCTAATACAGCCTCATAGTGACTGAATAGTACTGCCGTACAATGTCTAATACAGCCTCATAGTGACTGAATAGTACTGCCAAACAATGTCTAATACAGCCTCATAGTGACTGAATAGTACTGCCAAACAATGTCTAATACAGCCTTATAGTGACTGAATAGTACTGCCGTACAATGTCTAATACAGCCTTATAGTGACTGAATAGTACTGCCGTACAATGTCTAATACAGCCTTATAGTGACTGAATAGTACTGCCGTACAATGTCTAATACAGCCTCATACTGACTGAATAGTACTGCCAAACAATGTCTAATACAGCCTTATAGTGACTGAATAGTACTGCCGTACAATGTCTAATACAGCCTTATAGTGACTGAATAGTACTGCCGTACAATGTCTAATACAGCCTCATAGTGACTGAATAGTACTGCCGTACAATGTCTAATACAGCCTCATACTGACTGAATAGTACTGCCATACAATGTCTAATACAGCCTCATAGTGACTGAATAGTACTGCCAAACAATGTCTATTACAGCCTCATAGTGACTGAATAGTACTGCCAAACAATGTCTTTAAAGAACACTCTATACACAGTACAACTGTACGGTAACCACATATTACCATACATTGACCACATAATACCGCCAATAATTAACTTCAGCGCCATTGTGTGCCACATAACAGCAATATACTGTGACCTAAGAATACTGATGTACTGAAGAGATACTGATAATACTACTATACAGTGCCCCACATATACCGCCATACACTACCATAAAATACAGCATGGTATCATTTTGATAACTTAATGACCTTAATAGTTCACAGTGGTGGTGAATGAGTTAATGGTAGTATTATATGTATATATGTGTCATCTGGGGGCACTTGTGTATTGTGTGTGTTGGGGGGTGTACTATAGTGCCATATTGGGGGCATCAGTGTCTGCTATCATCTGCACAGCTTGTAGGGGGGTCTGACAGTCCGTGGTGGAGCAGTCAGCGGCAGGCAGATGTGCCATAGTGTCTGCCGCTCTGTAAGACATGGAGTGACATGTGCGGGGCCCCGGGGACCGTGCTGCTACATTCCACTACACAATAATTACATTCTCCATGTTCATCAATGATCGACCCTGGGATTAGGAGCAGCCCCCCGGGACCTTCCTGAACCCCAGCGGCCCCTGCATCAGTTCACTCCAGGGACCATCCTAATGAGACAGACGCTTTACTACACTCTCCTCCTGCTGTCCTGTATGGATGATGAGAGACTGTATACAGGACTTCATATATAGTCCTCATACATAGTCCTCATACATAGTCCTCATTACTAGTCTTAATACATAGTCCTCATACATAGTCCTCATTACTAGTCCTCATACATAGTCCTCATACATAGTCCTCATTACTAGTCCTCATACATAGTCCTCATACATAATCCTCATACATAGTACTCATACATAGTACTCATACATAGTCCTCATACATAGTACTCATTACTAGTACTCATACATAGTCCTAATACATAGTACTCATTACTAGTACTCATAAATAGTCCTCATACATGGTACTCATTACTAGTATTCATACATAGTCCTAATACATAGTCCTCATTACTAGTACTCATACATAGACCTCATACATAGTCCTCATTACTAGTCCTCATATATAGTCCTCATACATAGTCCTCATTACTAGTCCTCATACATAGTCCTCATTACTAGTACTCATACATAGTCCTCATTACTAGTCCTCATACATAGTCCTCATTACTAGTACTCATACATAGTCCTCATACATAGTACTCATTACTAGTCTTAATACATAGTCCTCATACATAGTCCTCATTACTAGTCCTCATACATAGTCCTCATACATAGTCCTCATTACTAGTCCTCATACATAGTCCTCATACATAGTCCTCATACATAGTACTCATACATAGTCCTCATACATAGTACTCATTACTAGTACTCATACATAGTCCTAATACATAGTACTCATTACTAGTACTCATAAATAGTCCTCATACATAGTACTCATTACTAGTAATCATACATAGACCTCATACATAGTCCTCATTACTAGTCCTCATATATAGTCCTCATACATAGTCCTCATTACTAGTCCTCATACATAGTCCTCATTACTAGTACTCATACATAGTCCTAATACATAGTCCTCATTACTAGTACTCATACATAGACCTCATACATAGTCCTCATTACTAGTCCTCATATATAGTCCTCATACATAGTCCTCATTACTAGTCCTCATACATAGTCCTCATTACTAGTACTCATACATAGTCCTCATACATAGTCCTCATTACTAGTCCTCATACATAGTCCTCATTACTAGTACTCATACATAGTCCTCATACATAGTACTCATTACTAGTACTCATACATGGTCCTCATACATAGTCCTCATTACTAGTACTCATACATAGACCTCATACATAGTCCTCAATACTAGTCCTCATATATAGTCCTCATACATAGTCCTCATTACTAGTCCTCATACATAGACCTCATACATAACCCTCATACATGGTCCTCATTACTAGTCCTCATACATAGTCCCCATACATAGTCCTCATACATAGTACTCATACATAGTCCTCATACATAGTACTCATTACTAGTACTCATACATAGTCCTCATACATAGTACTCATTACTAGTACTCATACATAGTCCTAATACATAGTCCTCATTACTAGTACTCATACATAGACCTCATACATAGTCCTTATTACTAGTCCTCATATATAGTCCTCATACATAGTCCTCATACATAGTCCTCATTAATAGTACTCATACATAGTTCTCATACATAGTCCTCATTACTAGTCCTCATACATAGTCCTCATTACTAGTACTCATACATAGTCCTCATACATAGTACTCATTACTAGTACTCATACATGGTCCGCATACATAGTCCTCATTACTAGTACTCATACATAGACCTCATACATAGTCCTCAATACTAGTCCTCATATATAGTCCTCATACATAGTCCTCATTACTAGTCCTCATACATAGACCTCATACATAACCCTCATACATAGTCCTCATTACTAGTCCTCATATAAACCCTCATACATAGTCCTCATTACTAGTCCTCATATATAGTCCTCATACATAGTCCTCATACATGGTCCTCATTACTAGTCCTCATACATAGCCCTCATACATAGTCCTCATACATAGACCTCATACATAGTCCTCATACATAGTCCTCATACATAGACCTCATACATAGTCCTCATACATAGTGCTCATACATAGTCCTCATACATAGTCCTCATACATAGTCCTCATACATAGACCTCATACATAGACCTCATACATAGTCCTCATTACTAGTCCTTATACATAGTGCTCATACATGGTCCTCATACATAGTCCACATACATAGTCCTCATAACTAGTCCTTATACATAGTGCTCATACATGGTCCTCATACATAGCCCTCATACATTGTCCTCATTACTAGTCCTCATACATAGCCCTCATACATAGCCCTCATACATAGTCCTCATACATAGTCCGTATACATAGTCCTCATACATAGTCCTCATTACTAGTCCTCATACATAGTCCTCATTACTAGTCCTCATACATAGTCCTCATACATAGACCTCATACATAGTCCTCATACATAGACCTCATACATAGTCCTCATTAATAGTCCTCATACATATTCCTCATTAATAGTCCTCATACAAAGACCACATACATAGTCCTTATTAATAGTCCTCATACATAGTTCTGCAAGGCTCATGGAGATATTTCAGTCCTCCAGTCCTATGTAACAGTCATTCAATCCTGTGTAACAGTCATTCAGTCCTATGTTACAGTCATTCAGTCCTATGTAACAGTCATCCAGTCCTATGTAACAGTCATCCAGTATATGTAACAGTCATCCAGTCCTATGTTACAGTCATTCAGTCCTATGTTACAGTCATTCAGTCCTATGTTACAGTCCTCCAGTCCTATGTTACAGTCATTCAGTCCTATGTTACAGGCATTCAGTCCTATGTAACAGTCATTCAGTCCTACGTTACAGTCATTCAGTCCTATACCAGTCATCCAGTAGCAGAACAGTGTAGCAGTCATGTGACGTGTCTCTTCTCTCTCTCTACAGTCTGATGTGGGGGATCTGGCGTGATCGGCGGGATCGTCTGACCTATCCCATCCGGTGTCCTCCCTCCCATCGCCTCTGACTACAGAGATGAGCCGTTTTCTGCACAGTCTGCTGAAGTCTTGCTCCCCCCGCAGCTGTGACCCGTCCAGAGTCCCCGGCACACCATGACCCTCGTCGCCCTCCTGCTGGGTTCAGGGCTGACGGAGCGGTGCAGCCTTCGGAGCTGAGGCATGGCCTCTCTGGATCTGCCCTATCGGTGTCCACGGTGCGGTGAGCACAAGCGTTTCCGGAGCCTGTCCTCCCTGAGGGCCCACCTGGAATATAACCACACCTACGAGACCCTCTATGTCCTCTCCAAGACCAATAGCATCTGTGATGCCGCCGTCTTCCCACTGACCAGCGAGACCGCGCTGCTGACCCCTGCCCACCGCCGGGAGGTCTTCGAAAGCACATCCTTCCAGGGCAAGGAGCAGAGGTTCACCCAGGACATCGTCCAAGCCGAAGACTTCAGCCAAGCGTCCACCACCACCACCACCACCCGATTCACCCAAGAGGTGGAGATCCCACTGGGGGAGATCTTCACCAAGACCACCATGGCCTCCCCTCCGCCCGCCGCCGTGGCAGCGGCTGCTGCGGCCTCCGCGGCTGTGGACGCCGCCTACGAGGAAGGTTTGGCCAGACTGAAGGTGAGAGCCTTCGAGAAGCTGGAGGTGGACAAACGCCTGGAGAAGCTGACCGAGGAGGTGGAGCAGAAGATCGCCACCCAGGTGGGGCGCCTGCAGGTGGAGCTAGAGAGGAAGAGCACCGAGCTGGAGAAGGCCAAGCAGGAGAGCGTCCGCCTGGGGCGGGAGAAGCAGGAGCTGGAGGACCGGGCCTCAGAACTCACCCGCCAGGTGGACGTCAGCGTGGAGATGCTGGCCTCCCTAAAACAGGACCTGGTGCAGAAGGAGCAGGAGCTGACCAAGAAGCAGCAGTGAGTCCGACCCCAGGCCTGACACTTCTCACAGCTGAGGGTTTGTTACCATTGTTTCCAGAAGCGCAGCAGCAGTGACAATCTGTCTGGATACAACTGTAACAAACTCTCAGCTGTAAGAACCTTTAGGTCAGTGGGAACACTTTTATATATATATATATACTGTATATAGGAAAAAAATCAATGGAATGCTTCCGTTCCTCGACAGCAAGCAGAGATCTTGGTAGGGAATTAGAGTGTGGCAGATAGATGTGGTAGAAGTGTTGTCCGGCTGAGTGGCGGCATGCGGAGTAACGTCTGCTCCTCTGCAGGTTATTTCGTGGAGCGTCCGCGCTGATAACTGTTTCCACGGTTACACGACTGATACCAGACAAGAATAGTAATGGGATCATTTCTTGCCAGAACAAAAAGTCCTGTGTATACCGGGGGTTAATCATAGACGAGAGCGCTCAGTACACAGGGACCATGCTAATCCCACGGCAGTCCTATGTAACTCTGAGCACACATAATGCAGTCCTATGTAACACCACAGATAACAGTGATAACTCTCTGAGTACAGGTAATGTAGTAGATGTGACCTGCAGTCCTATGTAACACCACAGATAACACAGTGATAACTCTCTGAGTACAGATAATATAGTAGATGTGACCTGCAGTCCTATGTAACACCACAGATAACACAGTGATAACTCTCTGAGAACAGATAATGTAGTGTATGTGACCTGCAGTCCTATGTAACACCACAGATAACACAGTGATAACTCTCTGAGTACAGATAATGTAGTAGATGTGACCTGCAGTCCTATGTAACACCACAGATAACACAGTGATAACTCTCCGAGTACAGATAATGTAGTAGATGTGACCTGCAGTCCTATGTAACACCACAGATAACAGTGATAACTCTCCGAGTACAGATAATGTATAGATGTGACCTGCAGTCCTATGTAACACCACAGATAACAGTGATAACTCTCTGAGTACAGATAATGTATAGATGTGACCTGCAGTCCTATGTAACACCACAGATAACAGTGATAACTCTCTGAGTACAGATAATGTAGTAGATGTGACCTGCAGTCCTATGTAACACCACAGATAACACAGTAATAACTCTCTGAGTACAGATAATATAGTAGATGTAACCTGCAGTCCTATGTAACACCACAGATAACAGTGATAACTCTCTGAGTACAGATAATGTATAGATGTGACCTGCAGTCCTATGTAACACCACAGATAACACAGTGATAACTCTCTGAGTACAGATAATGTATAGATGTGACCTGCAGTCCTATGTAACACCACAGATAACACAGTGATAACTATGAGTACATATAATGTATAGATGTGACCTGCAGTCCTATGTAACACCACAGATAACACAGTGATAACTCTCTGAGTACAGATAATGTATAGATGTGACCTGCAGTCCTATGTAACACCACAGATAACACAGTGATAACTCTCTGAGTACAGATAATGTATAGATGTGACCTGCAGTCCTATGTAACACCACAGATAACACAGTGATAAATCTCTGAGTACAGATAATGTATAGATGTGACCTGCAGTCCTATGTAACACCACAGATAACACAGTGATAACTCTCTGAGTACAGATAATGTATAGATGTGACCTGCAGTCCTATGTAACACCACAGATAACAGTGATAACTCTCTGAGTACAGATAATGTAGTAGATGTGACCTGCAGTCCTATGTAACACCACAGATAACAGTGATAACTCTCTGAGTACAGATAATGTATAGATGTGACCTGCAGTCCTATGTAACACCACAGATAACACAGTGATAAATCTCTGAGTACAGATAATGTATAGATGTGACCTGCAGTCCTATGTAACACCACAGATAACAGTGATAACTCTCTGAGTACAGATAATGTATAGATGTGACCTGCAGTCCTATGTAACACCACAGATAACACAGTGATAACTCTCTGAGTACAGATAATGTAGTAGATGTGACCTGCAGTCCTATGTAACACCACAGATAACAGTGATAACTCTCTGAGTACAGATAATATAGTAGATGTGACCTGCAGTCCTATGTAACACCACAGATAACACAGTGATAACTCTCTGAGTACAGATAATATAGTAGATGTGACCTGCAGTCCTATGTAACACCACAGATAACAGTGATAACTCTCTGAGAACAGATAATGTAGTGTATGTGACCTGCAGTCCTATGTAACACCACAGATAACACAGTGATAACTCTCTGAGTACAGATAATGTAGTAGATGTGACCTGCAGTCCTATGTAACACCACAGATAACACAGTGATAACTTTCTGAGTACAGATAATGTATAGATGTGACCTGCAGTCCTATGTAACACCACAGATAACACAGTGATAACTTTCTGAGTACAGATAATGTAGTAGATGTGACCTGCAGTCCTATGTAACACCGCAGATAACACAGTGATAACTCTCTGAGTACAGATAATGTATAGATGTGACCTGCAGTCCTATGTAACACCACAGATAACAGTGATAACTCTCTGAGTACAGATAATATAGTAGATGTAACCTGCAGTCCTATGTAACACCACAGATAACAGTGATAACTCTCTGAGTACAGATAATGTATAGATGTGACCTGCAGTCCTATGTAACACCACAGATAACAGTGATAACTCTCTGAGTACAGATAATGTATAGATGTGACCTGCAGTCCTATGTAACACCACAGATAACACAGTGATATCTCTCTGAGTACAGATAATGTGTAGATGTGACCTGCAGTCCTATGTAACACCACAGATAACACAGTGATAATTCTCTGAGTACAGATAATGTAGTAGATGTGACCTGCAGTCCTATGTAACACCACAGATAACACAGTGATAACTCTCTGAGTACAGATAATATAGTAGATGTGACCTGCAGTCCTATGTAACACCACAGATAACACAGTGATAACTCTCTGAGTACAGATAATGTATAGATGTGACCTGCAGTCCTATGTAACACCACAGATAACACAGTGATAACTCTCTGAGTACAGATAATGTAGTAGATGTGACCTGCAGTCCTATGTAACACCACAGATAACACAGTGATAACTCTCTGAGTACAGATAATGTAGTAGATGTGACCTGCAGTCCTATGTAACACCACAGATAACACAGTGATAATTCTCTGAGTACAGATAATGTATAGATGTGACCTGCAGTCCTATGTAACACCACAGATAACACAGTGATAACTCTCTGAGTACAGATAATGTAGTAGATGTGACCTGCAGTCCTATGTAACACCACAGATAACAGTGATAACTCTCTGAGTACAGATAATGTAGTAGATGTGACCTGCAGTCCTATGTAACACCACAGATAACACAGTGATAACTCTCTGAGTACAGATAATGTAGTAGATGTGACCTGCAGTCCTATGTAACACCACAGATAACAGTGATAACTCTCTGAGTACAGATAATGTAGTAGATGTGAACTGCAGTCCTATGTAACACCACAGATAACAGTGATAACTCTCTGAGTACAGATAATATAGTAGATGTAACCTGCAGTCCTATGTAACACCACAGATAACACAGTGATAACTCTCTGGGTACAGATAATGTATAGATGTGACCTGCAGTCCTATGTAACACCACAGATAACACAGTGATAACTCTCTGAGTACAGATAATGTAGTAGATGTGACCTGCAGTCCTATGTAACACCACAGATAACAGTGATAACTCTCTGAGTACAGATAATGTAGTAGATGTGACCTGCAGTCCTATGTAACACCACAGATAACAGTGATATTTCTCTGAGTACAGATAATGTAGTAGATGTGACCTGCAGTCCTATGTAACATCATAGATAACACAGTGATAACTCTCTGAGTACAGATAATGTAGTAGATATAACCTGCAGTCCTATGTAACACCACAGATAACACAGTGATAACTCTCTGAGTACAGATAATGTAGTAGATGTTACCTGCAGTCCTATGTAACACCACAGATAACACAGTAATAACTCTCTGAGTACAGATTACAAAGAGTATAAAGCAATGTTTCCCAACCAGGGTGCCTCCAGCTGTTGCTAAACTACAACTCCCAGCATGCCCGGACAGCCAACGGCTGTCCGGGCATGCTGGGAGTAGTAGTTTTGCAACAGCTGGAGGCACCCTGGTTGGGAAAATTTTGTGTAAATGTACATTGTTCTTCGGATGGCGAATTCTTTCATTATTAACCCTTTGTTACTTCCTGCCGCTGTCAGCGAATAGTTAACAGATGGCAGTCATTCTGCGCGGCTTCACCTGATCTGTGTGACGCAGATGGCGGTAAGGTGCTAATGCCTTCTCCTCACCAGGCGGCTATATTTATACAGCAGCTGGGGGGGGGGGGGGTTCAGGTCCCTGGATCTGCTAGCTAGGGAACTGTTTCCCAACAAGGGTGCCTCCAGCTGTTGCAAAACTAAAACTCCCAGCAAAACTACAATTCCCAGTTGTAGTTTTGCAACAGCTGGAGGCACCCTGGTTGGGAAACACTGAGCTAGGGTGTGGGTGATTAACCCTACCTGCCAGGAGACATGAGGCCCCTCGGTATCTATACCACCATAGTGTCATACAGACCAGGATAAATAGCGCTGTACAGGGCTCAGATATAGAGGACACATATATATCTATACCGCCATAGTGTCATACATACCAGGATAAATAGTGCTGTACAGGGCTCAGATATAGAAGACACACATATATATCTGTATACCACCATAGTGTCATACAGACCAGGATAAATAGTGCTGTACAGGGCTCAGATATAGAGGACACATATATATCTATATACCGCCATAGTGTCATACAGACCAGGATAAATAGTGCTGTACAGGGCTCAGATATAGAGGACACATATATATCTATATACCGCCATAGTGTCATACAGACCAGGATAAATAGTGCTGTACAGGGCTCAGATATAGAGGACACATATATATCTGTATACCGCCATAGTGTCATACAGACCAGGATAAATAGCGCTGAACAGGGCTCAGATATAGAGGACACATTTATATCTATACCGCCATAGTGTCATACAGACCAGGATAAATAGTGCTGTACAGGGCTCAGATATAGAGGACACATATATATCTATACCGCCATAGTGTCATACAGACCAGGATAAATAGTGCTGTACAGGGCTCAGATATAGAGGACACATTTATATCTATACCGCCATAGTGTCATACAGACCAGGATAAATAGTGCTGTACAGGGCTCAGATATAGAGGACACATTTATATCTATACCGCCATAGTGTCATACAGACCAGGATAAATAGTGCTGTACAGGGCTCAGATATAGAGGACACATATATATCTATACCGCCATAGTGTCATACAGACCAGGATAAATAGTGCTGTACAGGGCTCAGGTATAGAGGACACATATATATCTATATACCGCCATAGTGTCATACAGACCAGGATAAATAGTGCTGTACAGGGCTCAGGTATAGAGGACACATATATATCTATACCGCCATAGTGTCATACAAACCAGGATAAATAGTGCTGAACAGGGCTCAGATATAGAGGACACATATATATCTATATACCGCCATAGTGTCACACAGACCAGGATAAATAGTGCTGTACAGGGCTCAGATATAGAGGACACATATATATCTATACCGCCATAGTGCCATACAGACCAGGATAAATAGTGCTGTACAGGGCTCAGATATAGAGGTCACATATATATCTATACCGCCATAGTGTCATACAGACCAGGATAAATAGTGCTGAACAGGGCTCAGATATAGAGGACACATATATATCTATACCGCCATAGTGTCATACAGACCAGGATAAATAGTGCTGTACAGGGCTCAGATATAGAGGACACATATATATCTGTATACCACCATAGTGTCATACAGACCAGGATAAATAGTGCTGTACAGGGCTCAGATATAGAGGACACATATATATCTATATACCGCCATAGTGTCATACAGACCAGGATAAATAGTGCTGTACAGGGCTCAGATATAGAGGACACATATATATCTGTATACCGCCATAGTGTCATACAGACCAGAATAAATAGTGCTGTACAGGGCTCAGATATAGAGGACACATATATCTATACCGCCATAGTGTCATACAGACTAGGATAAATAGTGCTGTACAGGGCTCAGATATAGAGGACACATATATATCTATACCGCCATCGTGTCATACAGACCAGGATAAATTGTGCTGTACAGGGCTCAGATATAGAGGACACATATATCTATACCGCCATAGTGTCACACAGACCAGGATAAATAGTGCTGTACAGGGCTCAGATATAGAGAACACATATATATCTGTATACCGCCATAGTGTCACACAGACCAGGATAAATAGTGCTGAACAGGGCTCAAATATAGAGAACACATATATATCTATACCGCCATCATGTCATACAAACCAGGATAAATAGTGCTGTACAGGGCTCAGATATAGAGGACACATATATATCTGTATACCGCCATAGTGTCATACAGACCAGGATAAATAGTGCTGTACAGGGCTCAGATATAGAGGACACATATATATCTGTATACCGCCATAGTGTCATACAGACCAGGATAAATAGTGCTGTACAGGGCTCAGATATAGAGGACACATATATCTATACCGCCATAGTGTCATACAGACCAGGATAAATAGTGCTGTACAGGGCTCAGATATAGAGGACACATATATATCTATATACCGCCATAGTGTCATACAGACCAGGATAAATAGTGCTGAACAGGGCTCAGATATAGAGGACACATTTATATCTATATCGCCATAGTGTCATACAGACCAGGATAAATAGTGCTGTACAGGGCTCAGATATAGAGAACACATATATATCTATATACCGCCATAGTGTCATACAGACCAGGATAAATAGTGCTGTACAGGGCTCAGGTATAGAGGACACATATATATCTATATACCGCCATAGTATCATACAGACCAGGATAAATAGTGCTGTACAGGGCTCAGATATAGAGGACACATATATATCTATACCGCCATAGTGTCATACAGACCAGGATAAATAGTGCTGTACAGGGCTCAGATATAGAGGACACATATATATCTATACCGCCATAGTGTCACACAGACCAGGATAAATAGTGCTGTACAGGGCTCAGATATAGAGGACACATATATATCTATACCGCCATAGTGTCATACAGACCAGGATAAATAGTGCTGTACAGGGCTCAGATATAGAGGACACATTTATATCTATATACCGCCATAGTGTCATACAGACCAGGATAAATAGTGCTGTACAGGGCTCAGATATAGAGGACACATTTATATCTATAACGCCATAGTGTCATACAGACCAGGATAAATAGTGCTGTACAGGGCTCAGGTATAGAGGACACATATATCTATACCGCCATAGTGTCATACAGACCAGGATAAATAGTGCTGTACAGGGCTCAGATATAGAGGTCATATATATATATATCTGTTTACCGCCATAGTGTCATACAGACCAGGATAAATAGTGCTGTACAGGGCTCAGATATAGAGAACACATATATATCCATTTCGCCATAGTGTCATACAGACCAGGATAAATAGTGCTGTACAGGGCTCAGATATAGAGGACACATATATATCTATACCGCCATCGTGTCATACAGACCAGGATAAATAGTGCTGTACAGGGCTCAGATATAGAGGACACATATATCTATACCGCCATAGTGTCATACAGACCAGGATAAATAGTGCTGTACAGGGCTCAGATATAGAGGACACATATATATCTATACCGCCATAGTGTCATACAGACCAGGATAAATAGTGCTGTACAGGGCTCACATATAGAGGACGCATATATATCTATATACCGCCATAGTGTCATACAGACCAGGATAAATAGTGCTGTACAGGGCTCAGATATAGAGAACACATATATATCTATATACCGCCATAGTGTCATACAGACCAGGATAAACAGTGCTGAACAGGGCTCAGATATAGAGGACACATTTATATCTATACCGCCATAGTGTCATACAGACCAGGATAAATAGTGCTGTTCAGGGCTCAGATATAGAGGACACATATATATCTATATACCGCCATAGTGTCATACAGACCAGGATAAATAGTGCTGTACAGGGCTCAGATATAGAGGACACATATTTATCTATATACCGCCATAGTGTCATACAGACCAGGATAAATAGTGCTGTACAGGGCTCAGATATAGAGGACACATATATATATCTGTATACCGCCATAGTGTCATACAGACCAGGATGAATAGAGCTGTACAGGGCTCAGATATAGAGGACACATATATATCTGTATACCGCCATAGTGTCATACAGACCAGAATAAATAGTGCTGTACAGGGCTCAGATATAGAGGACACATATACATCTGTACCGCCATAGTGTCATACAGACCGGGATAAATAGTGCTGTACAGGGCTCAGGTATAGAGGACACATATATATCTATATACCGCCATAGTATCATACAGACCAGGATAAATAGTGCTGTACAGGGCTCAGATATAGAGGACACATATATATCTATACCGCCATAGTGTCACACAGACCAGGATAAATAGTGCTGTACAGGGCTCAAATATAGAGGACACATATATATCTATTCCGCCATAGTGTCATACAGACCAGGATAAATAGTGCTGAACAGGGCTCAGATATAGAGGACACATATATATCTATACCGCCATAGTGTCATACAGACCAGGATAAATAGTGCTGTACAGGGCTCAGATATAGAGGACACATATATATCTATACCGCCATAGTGTCATACAGACCAGGAAAAATAGTGCTGTACAGGGCTCAAATATAGAGGACACATATATATCTATACCGCCATAGTGTCATACAGACCAGGATAAATAGCGCTGAACAGGGCTCAGATATAGAGGACACATTTATATCTATACCGCCATAGTGTCATACAGACCAGGATAAATAGTGCTGTACAGGGCTCAGATATAGAGGTCACATATATATCTATACCGCCATAGTGTCATACAGACCAGGATAAATAGTGCTGTACAGGGCTCAGATATAGAGGACACATATATATCTGTATACCGCCATAGTGTCATACAGACCAGGATAAATAGTGCTGTACAGGGCTCAGATATAGAGGACACATATATATCTATACCGCCATAGTGTCATACAGACCAGGATAAATAGTGCTGTACAGGGCTCACATATAGAGGACACATATATATCTATATACCGCCATAGTGTCATACAGACCAGGATAAATAGTGCTGTACAGGGCTCAGATATAGTGGACACATATATATCTGTATACCGCCATAGTGTCACACAGACCAGGATAAATAGTGCTGAACAGGGCTCAAATATAGAGAACACATATATATCTATACCGCCATAGTGTCATACAGACCAGGATAAATAGTGCTGTACAGGGCTCAGATATAGAGGACACATATATATCTGTATACCGCCATAGTGTCATACAGACCAGGATAAATGTCACGATGCCGGCTGGCAGGTAGTGGATCCTCTGTGCCAGAGAGGGATTGGCGAGGACCGCGCTAGTGGACCGGTTCTAAGTCACTACTGGTTTTCACCAGAGCCCGCCGCAAAGCGGGATGGTCTTGCTGCGGCGGTAGTGACCAGGTCGTATCCACTAGCAACGGGTCACCTCTCTGACTGCTGATGATAGGCGAGGTACAAGGGAGTAGACAGAAGCAAGGTCGGACGTAGCAGAAGGTCGGGGGCAGGCGGCAAGTTTCGTAGTCAGGGTGGATAGCAGAAGTTCTGGTACACAGGCTTTAGACACACAATACGCTTTCACTAGGCACAAGGGCAAGAAGATCCGGCAAGGGAGTGCATGGGAGGAGGTCAGATATAGTCAGGGACCAGGTGGAAGCCAATTAAGCTAATTGGGCCAGGCACCAATCATTGGTGCACTGGCCCTTTAAGTCGCAGGGAGCTGGCGCGCGCGCGCCCTAGAGAGCGGAGCCGCGCGCGCCAGCACATGACAGCAGGGGACGGAAACGGGTAAGTGACCTGGGATGCGATTCGCGAGCGGGCGCGTCCCGCTGTGCGAATCGCGTCCCCAACGGCCATGACAGTGCAGCGCTCCCGGTCAGCGGGACTGACCGGGGAGCTGCAGGGAGAAAGACGCCGTGAGCGCTCCGGGGAGGAGCGGGGACCCGGAGCGCTAGGCGTAACAGTACCCCCCCCCCTTAGGTCTCCCCTTTTTTTTGTCCGGTGACTGCCTCCCCTGGGATGAGGACACCGGGAAGGAATGGATGGTTTCCTCAATGGCAGGCAGTACAGCAGGAGTAGGAATGGGGAGGGAGGGCAGAGGGTGAAGCTTGGCACGGGGCAGGGAGACACAAGGACGGGAGCCATGAGGGGACACAGAGGCTTGCCTGAAGGGACTGGGAGGGGGGGAGAGGCATTTTCTGTGGCAGGCAGAGTCCCTAACGACTTTAGGGGGACCGGATACAGGAGGAACCACAGGGTCACGGCAGGGAGTACTGGGAACTGGTTTAAGGCAGTCCTTGGAACAAGAGGGACCCCAACTCTTGATCCCCCCAGTGGACCAGTCCAGGGTTGGGGAATGGTGTAGAAGCCAGGGTAGTCCAAGGAGAACTTCGGAAGAGCAATTGGGAAGGACAAAAAATTCAATTTTCTCGTGATGAGGTCCGATGCACATTAGGAGGGGCTCTGTGCGGTAACGCACGGTGCAATCCAACCTGGCTCCGTTGACCGCGGAAATGTGGAGTGGCTTGACAAGACGGGTCACCGGAATGCGGAATTTATTCACCAAGGACTCCCGAATAAAATTCCCAGAAGCACCAGAGTCCAGGCAGGCCACGGCTGAGAGGGAAGAGCTGGCTGAAGTAGAAATCCGTACAGGCACCGTGAGACGTGGAGAAGCCGACTTAGCATCCAGAGACGCCACACCCACGAGAGCTGGGTGCGAGCGTGCGTTTCCCAGACGTGGAGGACGGATAGGGCAATCCACCAAAAAATGTTCGGTACTGGCACAGTACAGACAAAGATTCTCTTCCTTACGGCGATTCCTCTCTTCCAGGGTCAGGCGAGACCGATCCACTTGCATGGCTTCCTCGGCGGGAGGCCTAGGCGCAGATTGCAGTGGAGACTGTGGGAGAGGTGTCCAGAGATCTAAGTCTTTTTCCTGGCGGAGCTCTTGATGTCTCTCAGAAAAACGCATGTCAATGCGAGTGGCTAGATGAATGAGTTCATGCAGATTAGCAGGAGTTTCTCGTGCGGCCAGAACATCTTTAATGTTGCTGGATAGGCCTTTTTTAAAGGTCGCGCAGAGGGCCTCATTATTCCTGGATAGTTCTGAAGCAAGAGTACGGAATTGTATGGCGTACTCGCCAACGGAAGAATTACCCTGGACCAGGTTCAGCAGGGCAGTCTCAGCAGAAGAGGCTCGGGCAGGTTCCTCAAAGACACTTCGAATTTCCGAGAAGAAGGAGTGTACAGAGGCAGTGACGGGGTCATTGCGGTCCCAGAGCGGTGTGGCCCATGACAGAGCTTTTCCAGACAGAAGGCTGACTACGAAAGCCACCTTAGACCTTTCAGTAGGAAACTGGTCCGACATCATCTCCAAGTGCAGAGAACATTGCGAAAGGAAGCCACGGCAAAACTTAGAGTCCCCATTAAATTTGTCCGGCAAGGACAGGCGGAGGCTAGGAGTGGCCACTCGCTGCGGAAGGGGTGCAGGAGCTGGCGGAGGAGATGATTGCTGCTGAAGTTGCGACTGAAGTTGCTGCACAATGGTGAATACTTCCGACAGCTGGTGGGTTAGATGGGCGATCTGTCGGGATTGCTGGGCGACCACCGTGGTGATATCAGAGATATAAGGCAGAGGGACCTCAGCGGGATCCATGGCCGGATCTACTGTCACGATGCCGGCTGGCAGGTAGTGGATCCTCTGTGCCAGAGAGGGATTGGCGAGGACCGCGCTAGTGGACCGGTTCTAAGTCACTACTGGTTTTCACCAGAGCCCGCCGCAAAGCGGGATGGTCTTGCTGCGGCGGTAGTGACCAGGTCGTATCCACTAGCAACGGGTCACCTCTCTGACTGCTGATGATAGGCGAGGTACAAGGGAGTAGACAGAAGCAAGGTCGGACGTAGCAGAAGGTCGGGGGCAGGCGGCAAGGTTCGTAGTCAGGGTGGATAGCAGAAGTTCTGGTACACAGGCTTTAGACACACAATACGCTTTCACTGGCACAAGGGCAACAAGATCCGGCAAGGGAGTGCATGGGAGGAAGTTAGATATAGTCAGGGACCAGGTGGAAGCCAATTAAGCTAATTGGGCCAGGCACCAATCATTGGTGCACTGGCCCTTTAAGTCTCAGGGAGCTGGCACGCGCGCGCCCTAGAGAGCGGAGCCGCGCGCGCCAGCACATGACAGCAGGGGACGGGAACGGGTAAGTGACCTGGGATGCGATTCGCGAGCGGGCGCGTCCCGCTGTGCGAATCGCGTCCCCAACGGCCATGACAGTGCAGCGCTCCCGGTCAGCGGGACTGACCGGGGAGCTGCAGGGAGAAAGACGCCGTGAGCGCTCCGGGGAGGAGCGGGGACCCGGAGCGCTAGGCGTAACAATAAATAGTGCTGTACAGGGCTCAGATATAGAGGACACATATATCTATACCGCCATAGTGTCATACAGACCAGGATAAATAGTGCTGTACAGGGCTCAGATATAGAGGACACATATATATCTATATACCGCCATAGTGTCATACAGACCAGGATAAATAGTGCTGAACAGGGCTCAGATATAGAGGACACATTTATATCTATACCGCCATAGTGTCATACAGACCAGGATAAATAGTGCTGTACAGGGCTCAGATATAGAGAACACATATATATCTATATACCGCCATAGTGTCATACAGACCAGGATAAATAGTGCTGTACAGGGCTCAGATATAGAGGACACATTTATATCTATACCGCCATAGTGTCATACAGACCAGGATAAACAGTGCTGTACAGGGCTCAGATATAGAGGACACATATATATCTATATACCGCCATAGTGTCATACAGACCAGGATAAATAGTGCTGTACAGGGCTCAGATATAGAGGACACATATATATCTATATACCGCCATAGTGTCATACAGACCAGGATAAATAGTGCTGTACAGGGCTCAGATATAGAGGACACATATATATCTGTATACCGCCATAGTGTCATACAGACCAGGATAAATAGAGCTGTACAGGGCTCGGATATAGAGGACACATATATATCTATATACCGCCATAGTGTCATACAGACCAGGATAAATAGTGCTGTACAGGGCTCAGGTATAGAGGACACATATATCTATACCGCCATAGTGTCATACAGACCAGGATAAATAGTGCTGTACAGGGCTCAGATATAGAGGTCATATATATATATATATATCTGTTTACCGCCATAGTGTCATACAGACCAGGATAAATAGTGCTGTACAGGGCTCAGATATAGAGAACACATATATATCCATTTCGCCATAGTGTCATACAGACCAGGATAAATAGTGCTGTACAGGGCTCAGATATAGAGGACACATATATATCTATACCGCCATAGTGTCATACAGACCAGGATAAATAGTGCTGTACAGGGCTCAGATATAGAGGACACATATATATCTATACCGCCATCGTGTCATACAGACCAGGATAAATAGTGCTGTACAGGGCTCAGATATAGAGGACACACATATCTATACTGCTATAGTGTCATACAGACCAGGATAAATAGTGCTGTACAGGGCTCAGATATAGAGGACACATATATATCTATACCGCCATAGTGTCATACAGACCAGGATAAATAGTGCTGTACAGGGCTCAAATATAGAGGACACATATATATCTATACCGCCATAGTGTCATACAGACCAGGATAAATAGTGCTGTACAGGGCTCAGATATAGAGGACACATTTATATATATACCGCCATAGTGTCATACAGACCAGGATAAATAGTGCTGTACAGGGCTCACATATAGAGGACACATATATATCTATATACCGCCATAGTATCATACAGACCAGGATAAATAGTGCTGTACAGGGCTCAGATATAGAGAACACATATATATCTATATACCGCCATAGTGTCATACAGACCAGGATAAATAGTGCTGAACAGGGCTCAGATATAGAGGACACATTTATATCTATACCGCCATAGTGTCATACAGACCAGGATAAATAGTGCTGTTCAGGGCTCAGATATAGAGGACACATATATATCTATATACCGCCATAGTGTCATACAGACCAGGATAAATAGTGCTGTACAGGGCTCAGATATAGAGGACACATATTTATCTATATACCGCCACAGTGTCATACAGACCAGGATAAATAGTGCTCTACAGGGCTCAGGTATAGAGGACACATATATATCTATACTGCCATAGTGTCATACAGACCAGGATGAATAGAGCTGTACAGGGCTCAGATATAGAGGACACATATATATCTGTATACCGCCATAGTGTCATACAGACCAGGATGAATAGAGCTGTACAGGGCTCAGATATAGAGGACACATATATATCTGTATACCGCCATAGTGTCATACAGACCAGAATAAATAGTGCTGTACAGGGCTCAGATATAGAGGACACATATACATCTGTACCGCCATAGTGTCATACAGACCGGGATAAATAGTGCTGTACAGGGCTCAGGTATAGAGGACACATATATCTATACCGCCATAGTGTCATACAGACCAGGATAAATAGTGCTGTACAGGGCTCAGATATAGAGGTCATATATATATACATCTGTTTACCGCCATAGTGTCATACAGACCAGGATAAATAGTGCTGTACAGGGCTCAGATATAGAGAACACATATATATCCATACTGCCATAGTGTCATACAGACCAGGATAAATAGTGCTGTACAGGGCTCAGATATAGAGGACACATATTTATCTATACCGCCATCATGTCATACAGACCAGGATAAATAGTGCTGTACAGGGCTCAGATATAGAGGACACATATATCTATACTGCCATAGTGTCACACAGACCAGGATAAATAGTGCTGTACAGGGCTCAGATATAGAGGACACATATATATCTATACCGCCATAGTGTCATACAGACCAGGATAAATAGTGCTGTACAGGGCTCAGATATAGAGGACACATTTATATATATACCACCATAGTGTCATACAGACCAGGATAAATAGTGCTGTACAGGGCTCACATATAGAGGACACATATATATCTATATACCGCCATAGTGTCATACAGACCAGGATAAATAGTGCTGTACAGGGCTCAGATATAGAGGACACATATATATCTATATACCGCCATAGTGTCATACAGACCAGGATAAATAGTGCTGTACAGGGCTCAGGTATAGAGGACACATATATATCTATATACCGCCATAGTATCATACAGACCAGGATAAATAGTGCTGTACAGGGCTCAGATATAGAGGACACATATATATCTATACCGCCATAGTGTCACACAGACCAGGATAAATAGTGCTGTACAGGGCTCAGATATAGAGGACACATATATATCTATACCGCCATAGTGTCATACAGACCAGGATAAATAGTGCTGAACAGGGCTCAGATATAGAGGACACATATATATCTATACCGCCATAGTGTCATACAGACCAGGATAAATAGTGCTGTACAGGGCTCAGATATAGAGGACACATATATATCTATACCGCCATAGTGTCATACAGACCAGGATAAATAGCGCTGAACAGGGCTCAGATATAGAGGACACATTTATATCTATACCGCCATAGTGTCATACAGACCAGGATAAATAGTGCTGTACAGGGCTCAGATATAGAGGTCACATATATATCTATACCGCCATAGTGTCATACAGACCAGGATAAATAGTGCTGTACAGGGCTCAGATATAGAGGACACATATATATCTATACCGCCATAGTGTCATATAGACCAGGATAAATAGTGCTGTACAGGGCTCACATATAGAGGACTCATATATATCTATATACCGCCATAGTGTCATACAGACCAGGATAAATAGTGCTGTACAGGGCTCAGATATAGAGGACACATATATATCTGTATACCGCCATAGTGTCATACAGACCAGGATAAATAGTGCTGTACAGGGCTCAGATATAGAGGACACATATATCTATACCGCCATAGTGTCATACAGACCAGGATAAATAGTGCTGTACAGGGCTCAGATATAGAGGACACATATATATCTATATACCGCCATAGTGTCATACAGACCAGGATAAATAGTGCTGAACAGGGCTCAGATATAGAGGACACATTTATATCTATACCGCCATAGTGTCATACAGACCAGGATAAATAGTGCTGTACAGGGCTCAGATATAGAGAACACATATATATCTATATACCGCCATAGTGTCATACAGACCAGGATAAATAGTGCTGAACAGGGCTCAGATATAGAGGACACATTTATATCTATACCGCCATAGTGTCATACAGACCAGGATAAATAGTGCTGTACAGGGCTCAGATATAGAGGACACATATATATCTGTATACCGCCATAGTGTCATAGAGACCAGGATAAATAGTGCTGTACAGGGCTCAGATATAGAGGACACATATATATCTCTACCGCCATAGTGTCATACAGACCAGGATAAATAGTGCTGTACAGGGCTCAGATATAGAGGACACATATATATCTGTATACCGCCATAGTGTCATACAGACCAGGATAAATAGTGCTGTACAGGGCTCAGGTATAGAGGACACATATATATCTATACCGCCATAGTGTCATACAGACCAGGATAAATAGTGCTGAACAGGGCTCAGATATAGAGGACACATATATATCTATACCGCCATAGTGTCATACAGACCAGGATAAATAGTGCTGTACAGGGCTCAGATATAGAGGTCACATATATATCTATACCGCCATAGTGTCATACAGACCAGGATAAATAGTGCTGTACAGGGCTCAGGTATAGAGGACACATATATCTATACCGCCATAGTGTCATACAGACCAGGATAAATAGTGCTGTACAGGGCTCAGATATAGAGGACACATATATATCTGTATACCGCCATAGTGTCATACAGACCAGGATAAATAGTGCTGTACAGGGCTCAGATATAGAGGACACATATATATCTGTATACCGCCATAGTGTCATACAGACCAGAATAAATAGTGCTGTACAGGGCTCAAATATAGAGGACACATATATATCTATATACCGCCATAGTGTCATACAGACCAGGATAAATAGTGCTGAACAGGGCTCTGATATAGATGACACATATATATATATATATCTGTATACCGCCATAGTGTCATACAGACCAGGATAAATAGTGGTGTACAGGGCTCAGATATAGAGGACACATATACATCTGTATACCGCCATAGTGTCATACAGACCAGGATAAATAGTGCTGTACAGGGCTCAGATATAGAGGTCATATATATATATATCTATACCGCCATAGTGTCATACAGACCAGGATAAATAGTGCTGTACAGGGCTCAGATATAGAGGACACATATATACCTATACTGCCATAGTGTCACACAGACCAGGATAAATAGTGCTGTACAGGGCTCAGATATAGAGGACACTTATATATCTATACCGCCATAGTGTCATACAGACCAGGATAAATAGTGCTGTACAGGGCTCAAATATAGAGTACACATATATATCTATACCGCCATAGTGTCATACAGACCAGGATAAATAGTGCTGTACAGGGCTCAGATATAGAGGACACATATATATCTATATACCGCCATAGTGTCATACAGACCAGGATAAATAGTGCTGTACAGGGCTCAGATATAGAGGACACATATATATCTATACCGCCATAGTGTCACACAGACCAGGATAAATAGTGCTGTACAGGGCTCAGATATAGAGGACACCTATATATCTATACCGCCATAGTGTCATACAGACCAGGATAAATAGTGCTGTACAGGGCTCAGATATAGAGGACACATATATATCTATACCGCCATAGTGTCATACAGACCAGGATAAATAGTGCTGTACAGGGCTCAGATATAGAGGACACATATATATCTATACCGCCATAGTGTCATACAGACCAGGATAAATAGTGCTGTACAGGGCTCAGGTATAGAGGACACATATATCTATACCGCCATAGTGTCATACAGACCAGGATAAATAGTGCTGTACAGGGCTCAGATATAGAGGACACATATATATCTATATACCGCCATAGTGTCATACAGACCAGGATAAATAGTGCTGTACAGGGCTCAGATATAGAGGACACATATATATCTATATACCGCCATAGTGTCATACAGACCAGGATAAATAGTGCTGTACAGGGCTCAGATATAGAGGACACATATTTATCTATATACCGCCATAGTGTCATACAGACCAGGATAAATAGTGCTGAACAGGGCTCAAATATAGTGAACACATATATATCTATACCGCCATTGTGTCATACAGACCAGGATAAATAGTGCTGTACAGGGCTCAGATATAGAGGACACATATATATCTGTATACCGCCATAGTGTCATACAGACCAGGATAAATAGTGCTGTACAGGGCTCAGATATAGAGGACACATATATCTATACCGCCATAGTGTCATACAGACCAGGATAAATAGTGCTGCACAGGGCTCAGATATAGAGGACACATATATATCTATACCACCATAGTGTCATGCAGACCAGGATAAATAGTGCTGAACAGGGCTCAGATATAGAGGACACATTTATATCTATACCGCCATAGTGTCATACAGACCAGGATAAATAGTGCTGTACAGGGCTCAGATATAGAGGACACATTTATATCTATACCGCCATAGTGTCATACAGACCAGGATAAACAGTGCTGAACAGGGCTCAGATATAGAGGACACATATATATCTATATACCGCCATAGTGTCATACAGACCAGGATAAATAGTGCTGTACAGGGCTCAGATATAGAGGACACATATATATCTATATACCGCCATAGTGTCATACAGACCAGGATAAATAGTGCTGAACAGGGCTCAGATATAGAGGACACATTTATATCTATACCGCCATAGTGTCATACAGACCAGGATAAATAGTGCTGTACAGGGCTCAGATATAGAGGACACATATATATCTATACCGCCATAGTGTCATACAGACCAGGATAAATAGTGCTGTACAGGGCTCAGATATAGAGGACACATATATATCTATATACCGCCATAGTGTCATACAGACCAGGATAAATAGTGCTGTACAGGGCTCAGATATAGAGGACACATATATATCTATATATCGCCATAGTGTCATACAGACCAGGATAAATAGTGCTGTACAGGGCTCAGATATAGAGGACACATATATATCTATACCGCCATAGTGTCATACAGACCAGGATAAATAGTGCTGTACAGGGCTCAGATATAGAGGACACATATATATCTGTATCGCCATAGTGTCATACAGACCAGGATAAATAGTGCTGTACAGGGCTCAGATATAGAGGACACATATATATATATATCTATACCGCCATAGTGTCATACAGACCAGGATAAATAGTGCTGTACAGGGCTCAGGTATAGAGGACACATATATATCTATATACCGCCATAGTGTCATACAGACCAGGATAAATAGTGCTGTACAGGGCTCACATATAGAGGACACATATATATCTATACCGCCATAGTGTCATACAGACCAGGATAAATAGTGCTGTACAGGGCTCAGATATAGATGACACATATATATCTATACCGCCATAGTGTCATACAGACCAGGATAAATAGTGCTGTACAGGGCTCAGATATAGAGGACATATATATATATCTGTATACCGCCATAGTGTCATACAGACCAGGATAAATAGTGCTGTACAGGGCTCAGATATAGAGGACACATATATATCTATACCGCCATAGTGTCATACAGACCAGAATAAATAGTGCTGTACAGGGCTCAGATATAGAGGACACATATATATCTATACCGCCATACTGTCACACTGTACTCATATACCCGCTCCCCTCCTGTACATATTCTGAGTATGACCCTTAAATAATCATTGAAAAATTATGTAACAAAAAGAAATTGTTGGAATAGAATAAAACTTAATAGGTGAATGTGATGATGATGGGAGATTTATCAAAACCTGTGCAAAGAAAACGTTGTCCATAGCAACCAATCAGATCGCTTCTTTCATTTTGAAAAGGCCTCTGAAAAATGAAAGAGGAGATTTGATTGGTTGCTATGGGCAACTGGTCAACTTTTCCTCAGCGCAGGTCGTGATGATTCTCACTTGATATATGGAAGTGAGGAGGATTATTGCGGAAAACTGGACAAGTGGAAGGAGACTGTAGCACCCCACCTCTAGCCTGGATACAAGACCATATACAGTTTGAAGAGACGGGGGGGAGTGTAATGAAGAGATTGGTGTGTAATGAAGAGACTGGAGAATGTATTGAAGAGACTGGTGTATAATGAAGAGACTGGAAAATGTAATAAATAGACGGGTGTGTAATGAAGAGACTGGAGAGTGTAATGAAGAGAAGGGTGTATAATGAAGAGACAGGAGAGTGTAATGAAGAGAAGGGTGTATAATGAAGAGACTGGAGAGTGTAATGAAGAGAAGGGTGTATAATGAAGAGACTGGAGAGTGTAATGAAGAGAAGGGTGTATAATGAAGAGACAGGAGAGTGTAATGAAGAGAAGGGTGTATAATGAAGAGACTGGAGAGTGTAATGAAGAGACAGGTGTGTAATGAAGAGACTGGAGAGTGTAATGAAGAGACGGGTGTGTAATGAAGAGACTGGAGAATGTAATGAAGAGTCGGGTGTGTAATGAAGAGACTGGAGAGTGTAATGGAGAGATGGGTGTGTAATGAGACTGGAGAGTGAAATTAAGAAACAGGAGAGTGTATTGAAGAGATAGGACAGTGTATTGAAGAGACAGGAGAGTGTATTGAAGAGACGGGAGTGTAATGAAGGGATATGTGTGTAATGAAGAAACTGGGGAGTGTAAACTGAAGAGTGTAATGAAGAGACAGTAGAGTGTAATAAGGAGACAAGTGTGTTATGAGAAGGGAGAGTGTAATGAAGAGACAGGTGTGTAATTAAGAGACTGGAGAGTGTAATGAAGAGACAGGAGAGTGTAATAAGGAGACAAGTGTATAATGAGACGGGAGAGTAATGAAGAGACGGGTGTGTAATTAAGTGGCTGGAGAGTTTAATGAAGAGATGGGCATGTAATGAAGAGACTGGAGAGTGTAATGAAGAGACTGGAGAGTGTAATATGGAGATGAGTGTGTAATGAGATGGGCGAGTGTAATGAAGAGACGGTGTGTAATTAAGAGACTGGAGAGTGTAATGAGGCGACTAGTTTGTAATGAGACTGGAGAGTGTAATCAAGAAACGGGTGTGTAATGAAGACAGGGAGGTTTAATGAAGAGACAGGAGAGTGTAATGATGAGACAGGCGAGTGTAATGAAGAGATGGATGTGTAATGAAGAGATGGGTGTATGTAATGAAGAGACAGATGTGTAATGAAGAGACAGGGGAGTGCAATGAAGAGACAGGAGTTTGTAATGAAGAGACAGGAGGGTGTAATGAACAAACTAGAGAGTGTAATGAAGAGACTGGAGAGTGTAATAAGGAGACAAGTGTGTAATGAGATGGGAGAGTGTAATGAAGAGAGGTGTGTAATTAAGAGACTGGAGAGTGTAATGAAGAGACAGGTGTGAAATTAAGACAGGGAGGTGTAATGAAGAGACAGGAGAGTGTAATGATGAGACAAGAGAGTGTAATGATGAGACAGGAGAGAGTAATCAACAGACTGGAGAGTGTAATGAACAGACTGTAATGGAGAGTGTAATGAAGAGACTGGAGAGTGTAATTACCAGACTGGAGAGTGTAATGAAGAGACTGGAGAGTGTAATGAATAGTCAGGAGAGTGTAATGAAGGGACAGGTGTGTAATTAAGAGACTGGAGAGTGTAATGAAGCGACGGGTGTGTAATGAAGACAGGGAGGTGTAATGAAGAGACAGGAGAGTGTAATGATGAGACAGGAGAGTGTAATGAATAGACGGGTGTGTAATGAAGAGACGGGTGTGTGTAATGAAGAGACGGATGTGTAATGAAGAGACGGGGGAGTGCAATGAAGAGACTGGAGAGTGTAATGAAGAGACAGGAGGGTGTAATGAAGAGACTGGATAGTATAATGAGACTGGAGAATGTGATGAAGTGATGGGTGTGTAATATAGAGAAGAGAGTGTGATGAAGAGTAGAGAGTGTAATGAAGAGACAGGAGAGGGTAATGAAGACACGGGAGAGTGTAATGAAAAGACAGATGTGTAATGAAGAGATGGGTGTGTAATGAAAAGCTGGGTGTGTAATGAAGAGACAGGTGTGTAATGAAGAGACAGGGAGGTGTAATGAAGAGACAGGGAGGTGTAGTGGAGAGACAGGAGAGTGTAATAAAGAGACAGGAGAGTGTAGTAAAGAGACAGGGAGGTGTAATGAAGAGACTGGAGAGTGTAATGAAGAGACTGGAGAGTGTAATGAAGAGACAGGGTAGTGTAATGAAGAGACAGTTGTGTAATGAAGAGACGGGTATGTTATGAAGTGACGGGAGAGTGTAATGAAGATACGGGAGAGTGTAATGAAGAGACAGGGAGGTATAATGAAGAGACAGGGAGGTGTAATGAAGAGACAGTGAGGTATAATGAAGAGGCTGGAGAGTGTAATGAAGAGATTGGTGTGTAATGAAGAGAGGGAGGTGTAAAGAAGAGACAGGAGAGTGTAATGAAGAGATGGGAGAGTACTGAAGAGACGGGTGTGTAATGAAGACAGGGAGGTGTAATGAAGAGACAGGAGAGTGTATTGAAGAGACAGGTGTGTTATAAAGAGACGGAGAGTGTAATAAACAGGCAGGGGAGTTTAATGAAGAGAAGAGGGAGTGTTATGGGAAGACTGGAGAGTGTGATATAGAGACAGGAGAGTATAATGAAGAGACAGGAGAGTATAAGAAGAGACAGGAGAGTGTAATGAAGAGACAGGAGAGTATAATGAAGAGACAGGAGAGTGTAATGAAGAGAGTGTAATGAAGAGAAGGGGGAGTGTAATGGGAAGACTGGAGAGTGTGATATAGAGACGGGAGAGTGTAATGAAGAGACAGGAGGGTATAATGAAGAGACAGGAGAGTATAATGAAGAGACGGGAGAGTATAATGAAGAGACAGGAGAGTGTAATGAAGAGAGGGAGGTGTAAAGAAGAGACAGAAGAGTGTAATGAAGAGATGGGAGAGTACTGAAGAGACGGGTGTGTAATGAAGACAGGGAGGTGTAATGAAGAGACAGGAGAGTGTATTGAAGAGACAGGTGTGTTATAAAGAGACGGGGAGTGTAATAAACAGGCAGGGGATTGTAATGAAGAGAAGAGGGAGTGTAATGGGAAGACTGGAGAGTGTGATATAGAGACAGGAGAGTGTAATGAAGAGACAGGAGAGTATAATGAAGAGACAGGAGAGTGTAATGAAGAGACAGGAGAGTATAATGAAGAGACAGGAGAGTATAATGAAGAGACAGGAGAGTATAATGAAGAGACAGGAGAGTGTAATGAAGAGAGTGTAATGAAGATAAGGGGGAGTGTAATGAAGGAGTCACCTGTGTGTGGATGAGGAAACTATGGGAGCTGCTCGTTCTTGTCGTCAGATCCTCTCTACTGCTGGTCAGGGTGTTTTGCCTTGTGTGTCCTCACGTAACAGCTGACCTCCTAACAGCTCGGTCATAACAACCTAGATGGCGGTAGTTCATCAAGACAACCATTAGGCTTCTCTCAGTCCAATGATGCTCCCCCCTTTCAGTCTGCCAACTGGGCAAAATGTCTCCGACTCTGTCATAGATACATATCTAGCAGTCACAATCTCTCACTAAGAGGTACACTACCCAAAAGTAGCCTTGGAGAGCCTTTTTTTTATTTTTTTTTTATAGTGAAGCACATTTTTGCCCTCTTGTGGCCAGACCCAGTGCCACACCCCACATATATGAGACAAAATCCTCTTTGCTGTCCTGAATCTGGACACCGTATACAATACTCACTTGGACATTGTATGGCGCCATGTGGATCATTCTTTGGGCACTATATGGCTATTTGATATAGTTTTGGGTCACCCCATTGCACAGGGCACTGTGCCCGCTCAGCTGCTGAGGCTCAGGAGGACCATTGCCTGGAATAGCTATGAGCTGTATATAGTGACTGCAGGGTTTGTTATACACAGGAGGCCTCTGCCTATAAGTACTCTTCTCCTCAGTACTTATTAGAAGCTGTAGCAATGGTGCCATCTGCTGGGAAGGAGTAGGTACTACCACACATAATGTGAGGGGCCGATGTGCAGTACTGTTTGGTCTCTGTATAACGGAGATATGTGGCCATTGTGTGACGGTACTATTTGTTATAGTGGAATTATTCATAATGTGGGTTAAGGCACCTTTGGTTTTGGTCAGTAACAGTATGGTGGTAATATATGGTCATGGTATTATTTGAGTCTTGTATAGTAGTAGTATTGTTACTGTCTCTCTTGGTACTGTAATTTCATTCAGTTACAGTATGATGGTATTATTTAGTCACCATATAGTGGAGATATGTAGTCATTTGTTATATTGTTACTGTTCATAATGTCGGCCTTGGTGTAGTGGTTTTATGTAGTAACAGTATGGTGGTATTATTAGGTCACCTTATAGTGGAGATATGTGGTCACTGTGTGACTTTACTATTTATTATATTGTTACTGTTCTTAATGTCAGTCTTGGTGTAGTGGTTTTATTTAGTAACAGTATGGTGGTATTATTTTGTCACCTTGTCACCTTATAGTAGAGATATGTAGTCACTGTGTGACGGTACTATTTATTATATTGTTACTGTTCTTAATGTCGGTCTTGGTGTAGTGGTTTTATGTAGTAACAGTATGGTGGTATTATTAGGTCACCTTATAGTGGAGATATAGGGTCACTGTGTGACTTTACTATTTGTTATATTGTTGGTACTCATAATGTTGGTCTTGGTGTACTGGTTTTATTTAGTAACAATATGGTGGTATTATTCTGTCACCTTATAGTGGAGATATGTGGTTATTCGTAAGGTCTCGGTGTAGTGGTTTTATTTAGTAACGGTATGGTGGTATTATTCTGTCACCTTATAGTGGAGATATGTGGCCAGTGTGTGACGATACTATTTCTTATATTGTTAGTATTCGTAATGTCGGTCTTGGTGTAGTGGTTTTATTTAGTAACTGTATGGTGGTATTATTAGGTCACCTTATAGTGGAGATATATAGTCACTGTGTGACGGTACTATTTCTTATATTGTTACTGTTCGTAATGTCGGTCTTGGTGTAGTGGTTTTATTTAGTAACAGTATGGTGGTATTATTAGGTCACCACATAGTGGAGATATGTGGTCAGTGTGTGACAGTACTATTTGTTATATTGTTAGTATTCGTAATGTCGGTCTCAGTGTTGTGGTTTTATTTAGTAACAGTATGGTGGTATTATTAGGTCACCTTATAGTGGAGATATGGAGTATTATTTGCTATAGTGATATTATTGGTAATGTCAATCCTGGTACAGTAGGTTTTAGGATTGGCGCTTTGTGGCCTGGTCCTAATTGCAAACCCTGCGCCACCTATAGTTACACCGCCGCTTTAGGGCGCGTAGATCCCCTCCCCCCATCCCAATGCAGTTCCTTCTATCCCCCCCCCCTTCCTACAATGCTTTTGTTTCATGAGGGGCCCCCGGGGGCCACATTCCATTGTCTGATATCACAATTGATTTTCCTTCCGCTGTACAGATGGCACGTGGTGATTCTAAGTGAAGGCGATGGCGCTGTGTGTGATTGCACCGCCCAGCACCGCCGCGCTCCTGTATATACCGCCACCATCCCTCCTCATTATGTAAGAACAAAACAAACACTTAAAGAGGGAAAGGTGAGAGCTCGTGCCCCGCAGCTCCGCATTGTGAGCGCAGGCTTTCACGGGATTAAAAATAAACGCGTAAATGCTGCCCTCTGAGAGCGGCGAGAACAGGAACGATGCCAAAGGTTTAACCTCCTCACTGCCAGGGCCTCGACGTGAGGTGACTGTGGGCGCTGTGCCATCCTGTCATATACAGGACCATAAGATCTGATACATTTTGGGTAGAGGAGGAATAATTATTGAAAAGTGCGAAACCTTTGCGGTTTTTCCAGTGATTGCACAAAATTTATGTTGCGCACGTCTCTTCATAAATTTGCGCAAATGACTGAAAGCCCCTGGATAGTGCAAAAATAAAAAATAAAAAAAATAAATGTGAAAAGCTCAAACACCTACATACATTTCCACAAAAATCATTTGTACGCCAATGATAAATTCCACGCACCAACCAGAGCATCTGCTTACCGCGCCCCCTGCAGGTGAACGAAGCCGGCGCAACCGACATGAGAATAGCACAAAGTAAGAGGATAACTTTGGCGCAAGTCAGTGCGCAAAACTAAAACATAGCACGCAATATAGCGGGCACGAAAGTGTGTAGCTTTCCCAGTTGCTACGTATGTCTTTTGAATGTGGCGCTCGTCTCTTCCTAAATTTGCGCCGGTGACTGTAAAAAAATGGGGAACAGCTCACGCGCCTTCATATGCCACATGAGAAAATTTCCACAAAAACAATGTTTCCGCAAATTATAAATCCCGCGCACCAACCAGGGCGGGCGTCTGCAGACCACGCCCCCTGCCAGTGCGCAACAATAAAAATGGTGAAGCCGGCGCAAACGACATAATTAGAATATGCTCTGGCGCAAGTGAATGCGCAAAAAATAAAAACACGCAGTGCGCCAGTTGACAGACCACCCCCCCCCTTCACGAGATCTCTGCTAGCTGCTGTGAATGGAATCTTTCTTTCCTGCCGTCCTGATCTAGTGTTTGTACAGCAGTAGGGTTGTTTCAGTGTACCAGTGTAGGTAGTTTTCTCCAGCATAGATTGCGCTGATACATTGTAACCGGACCAGCAGCTGTGTAAGGGTATGTTCACACTGTGGAATCTCTTCTGTGAGGTGGCCGCCGCCGAAAATACTTTGGCGGCAGGACCGCGCGGCACTGCGCCGTCACCATTGACTGCCATGCAGTGCTCGCAGACTTCGGCGCAAAGAATGAACATGTTCTTTCTTTGCGCGGAACAATTTCAGCAGCGTCGCGGAAATTCCTCAGTGTGTTCGGGTCTCGCGGAAGATCCATTCACACTGATGGTAAATTTTCAGAGCGTGTAATGGAATTACGCAGTGCGGTCATACCCTAAGCAGGACACGTTGGACCTTGTTAACACGACACAGTACCTTATTAACATACTGTAGGTCAGCGATGCCCAACCCGTGGCACCCCAGCTATTGCAGCACTACAACTCTCAGCATGCCGCTGCTTGGGGAGCCCCAGTTTGCTTCTATAGGTTATAATGGAGCTTCGCGTCACACTGTGTTTTATTACCTCACAGGGAAGTGGTGGAAATCGACTTATTCCTGAAGGAGACGGCCAGCCGAGAAGCCAACGCCAAGGTGCGGCTCCAGCAGTTCATAGAGGAGCTCCTGGACCGCGCCGACCGGGCGGAGAAACAACTGCAGATCATCAGCAGCTGCGGCACCACCCCCAACGGCAGTCTGAGCCGGTGCAGCATACCCGGGTACAAAGTGTCAGACGCCCGGGTCCAGGGGTCCAGGCAGGTAGGTCACCATGACTATGGGGGAGATTTATCAAAACCTGTGGAAAAGGAAAAGTTGCCCAGTTGCCCATAGCAACCAATCAGATCGCTTCTTTCACTTTGCAGAGGCCTTGTTAAAAATGAAAGAAGCGATCTGATTGGTTGCTATGGGCAACTGGACAACTTTTCCTTTGCACGGGTTTTGATAAATCTCCCCCTATGTTCCTATAGCTACAGCCAAGACACCATATTTACTGTATGAGGGCTGGGCGGTATGACCAAATGTGTGTATCACAGTATTTTTTAAACTTTTGGCGGTTCCTCGGTATATAGCGGTATTTCCAAGCGCCTCCCCCATATTAATTATCAGCCCACATCCCCATGGGGATAAATACTCACAAGTCTCCCGCAAGCGCTGCCCTCCTCGTCCTGTTTTTTGCGGCCGCCGGCGCTGGCACTTTATACTGTGCGGTATCCCTATGCCCGGGCTGCAAAAGGTAAACAAAATAAACTTTAACGCACCTACGTCGGCCTTACGCTGGGGACGGGAACGTCGAAGAAGCCGTCGGCCTATCTCCGGCCGCAGCGATGTTCCGCCTCGGCCGGTGATAGGCTGAGCCCACTGTCATATAAGGGGCATAGGTATACAGTATAGAGCAGTGGTCTCCAACCTGCGGACCTCCAGATGTTGCATAAATACAACCCCCAGCATGCCCGGACAGCCGCAGGCTGTCCGGGCATGTTGGGAGTTGTATTTTTGCAACATCTGGAGGTCCGCAGGTTGGAGACCACTGGTATAGAGTGTCCGCGCCGGCGGCCGCAACAAACAGGACGAGGAAGGCAGCACATTCGGGTGACATGTGAGAAGTACCCTGATGGGGGCAGCGCTGGGCTAGGCTAATAATTAATTGGGGGGGGGGGGGCAGAACAGCGCTCGCAGGTCACAGCGCTGGGCTGATAATTCATTCATTCCCGAGGGGGAGGGGCCAAACCGGTATTGCGGTATGGGTTAAAATTCATATCGTGCAGCACAAAAATTTCTGTATCCGGCATGAACCGGTATAGCGCCCATGCCCTATACTGTATATACAATTAAAATTCCAAAAATAGGGGTGCAGGTCACTTGGAGAATAAGAATGACTAAATTTGAAAATAGCGGACCCCTAAGGCCCCTAAATTCATCCGTAATGAACGTCCGTCATAAAAATCTTGAAAATCGGCCGTTAGAAAATCCCATTATAGTCTACTGGATTTTTTTCTAATAGCCGTTTTAACCCGTTACCGCCCGTTATTAATAACAGCCATTATTTTGTAATGGGCGATAGTAACGGGAGAAATAGTGCATGCATTGCCTGTCGCAAAATAACGGCCGTTATTAATAACGGGTGGTAACGGGTTAAAACGGCTATTAGAAAAAAATCCCATAGACTATAATGGGATTTTCTAACGGCCGATTTCCAGGGTTTTTATAACGGGCGTTTATAACGGAGGCATTTTTTATAGTGCGAATGGGGCCTGAGTAATACAAAATATGAAATAGGTAAAATATCAATATATTTATTAGAAATTATATAAACAGTAATAGCAATTGAAAAATACAGCGGGAAACTAGATAACTGCAGGGCCCTGGCAGTCTAGTCCCATATATATGGTAGTGGAGAGGCAAAGTAGCCCAGTTGCCCATAGCAACCAATCAGATCGCTGCTTTCATTTTTCACAGGCCTTGTTAAGAATGAAAGTAGCCATCTGATTGGTTGCTATGGGCAACTGGGCTACTTTGCCTCTCCACAGGCTTTGATAAATCTCCCCCTTTCTGTGAATATTACTACATCGGCGCCATATCATAGTACCGACACTGTTTATATCAGATTTTTAATAAATACGTTGATATTTTACATATTTCATATTTTATTACTTAGAGGTCCGCTTTTTGCTTATTTGTATGTACAATTAGCCCTGACTGCATACACCGTATCAAACCCTCAGCTGTGAGACATATTAACCCCTTAAGGACCGGGGTTTTTTCCGTTTTTGCATTTTCGTTTTTTGCTCCTTGCCTTTAAAAAATCATAACTCTTTCAATTTTGCACCTAAAAATCCATATGAAGGCTTATTTTTTGCGCCACCAATTCTACTTTGTAATGACGTCAGTCATTTTGCCCAAAAATCTACGGTGAAACGGAAAAAAAATCATTGTGCGACAAAATTTTAAAAAAAACGCTGTTTTGTAACTTTTGGGGGCTTCCGTTTCTACGTAGTACATTTTTCGGTAAAAATGATACCTTCTCTTTATTCTGTAGGTCCATACGATTAAAATGATACCCTACTTATATAGGTTGGATTTTTTCGGACTTCTGGAAAAAATCATAAATACATGCAGGAAAATTAATACGTTTAAAATTGTCATCTTCTGACCCCTATAACTTTTTTATTTTTCCGTGTTTGGGGCGGTATGAGGGCTCATTTTTTGCGCCGTGATCTGAAGTTTTTAACGGTACCATTTTTGCATTGATAGGACTTATTAACTTTTTATTAATTTTTAAATGATATAAAAAGTGACCAAAAATACACTATTTTGGACTTTGGAATTTTTTTGCGCGCACGCCATTGACCGAGCGGTTTAATTAATGATATCTTTTTATAATTCGGACATTTCCGCACGCGGCGATACCATATATGTTTATTTTTATTTACACTGTGTTTTTTTTTTTATTGGAAAAGGGGGGGGGATTCAAACTTTTAATAGGGGAGGAGTTAAATGATCTTTATTCACTTTTTTTTCACTTTTTTTTTGCAGTGTTATAGGTCCCATAGGGACCTATAACACTGCACACACTGATCTCTTATACTGATCATTGTTATCCCATAGGGACCTATAACACTGCACACACTGATCATTGTTATCCCATAGGGACCTATAACACTGCACACACTGATCTCTTATACTGATCATTGTTATCCCATAGGGACCTATAACACTGCACACACTGATCATTGTTATCCCATAGGGACCTATAACACTGCACACACTGATCTCTTATACTGATCATTGTTATCCCATAGGGACCTATAACACTGCACACACTGATCTCTTATACTGATCATTGTTATCCCATAGGGACCTATAACACTGCACACACTGATCTCTTATACTGATCATTGTTATCCCATAGGGACCTATAACACTGCACACACTGATCTTCTTCTATGCTGATCACTGGTTTCTCATAGGAAACCAGTGATCGATGATTCTGCCGCATGACTGCTCAGGCCGCGGCTATCCCGAACAGCCCGACTAAGCTAGCCGGCAACTTTCACTTTCACTTTTAGCCGCGCGGCTCAGCTCTGAGCGCGCGGCTAAAGGGTTAATAGTGCGCGGCGCCGCGATCGGCGCTGCGCGCTATTAGTGGCGGGTCCCGTCTTCACTATGACGCCGGGCCCGCCGCGATATGACGCGGGGTTACTGTGTAACCCCGCGTTATATCAGGAGAGCAGGACCAAGGACGTACCGGTACGTCCTTGGTCCTTAAGGGGTTAAAGGGGTACTCCGAGGCTCAGCGTTTGTAACAAAATTGTTCCGAATGCTTAGAGCCGGCGTCGGGAGCTCGAGACGTCATGAGGGGGGCAGGGCCATGACGTCTCGCCCCGCCCCCTCAATGCAAGTCTATGGGAGGGGGCGTGATGGAAGTCACGCCCCCTCCCATAGACTTGAATTGAGGGGGCGGGTGTGATGTCGTGAGGGGGCGGGGCTATGATGTCACGAGCTCCCAGCACTGGCTCTAAGCGTTGGGAACATTTTGTTCCAAACACTGAGCAGCTGACACGCCCCCTCCCATAGACTTGCATTGAAGGGCGGGACGTGACGTCATGAGGGGGTGGGGCTGTGACGTCAGGAGCTCCCGGCACCGGCTCTAAGCATTAGGAACCCCTTGAAGGCAGTAAATGGTCTAAATTAGGCCACGATCCCAGCAACACATTTTTGGTTTCAGGAGAATGCAGTATTGCGAATGTCCCTGGAGGATGTAGACTGACTTTGTGTTGCACTATCTTGTGTCCTATCTTCCCAGGGGGAGCGGACCGTGGTAAAGGGGCAGAACTCCCCCCCCCCCCCCAACTTACTTCTGTGGATTTTCTTGAGACTCCTCTGGTGTACCCAGGAGGCATCTATCAGTTGCTACTGCCCATTTTTCTTGTGCAGTTGGGCTTCAGAAGTATATTTCTCCAAAATGCCACCCTAGACTACTCCTTTTTGTTGGGACCTTTATCCTTGGAGTCAGGGCTGGATTTTTGCCCCCCTAGACAAAAGCTAATATTGCCGCCCCCTTGACCCCTGTCCGTTGATGTCCCACTGTCACAAACCCTCTCCCCATGTAATCTCCTTACACACTGTAACAAACCTCCTCCTCATATAATCTCCATACTATTGGGGTGACACACTGTAACAAACCTCCTCCTCATGTAATCTCCTTACTATTGGGGTGACACACTGTAACAAACCTCCTCCTCATGTAATTACCCTACTATTGGGGTGACACACTGTAACAAACCTCCTCCTCATGTAATCTCCTTACTACTGGGGTGACACACTGTAACAAACCTCCTCCTCATATAATCTCCATACTATTGGGGTGACACACTGTAACAAACCTCTCTTCATATAATCTCCTTACTACTGGGGTGATACACTGTAACAAACCTCCTCATGTAATCACCTTACTACTGGGGTGACACACTGTAACAAACCTCCTCATGTAATCACCTTACTACTGGGGTGACACACTGTAACAAACCTTCTCTTCATGTAATGTCCTTACTACTGGGGTGACACACTGTAACAAACTTCCTCCTCCTGTAATTACCCTATTATTGGGGTGACACACTGTAACAAACCTCCTCCTCGTGTAATAACCTTACTATTGAGGTAACACACTGGGGAGGAAGGCGGATGTTATGAGACACAAGCGCTGTCAGGATGCTGGACGGACTTTTGAGTGGAATGCATGCAGCGGTGCTGCGCTGCTCCGGCAGACTGAAGAATGCTGATTATTATGGTACTGGGTTGTATTGGTTTTGCGCTGTCAGGATGTTGGTTCGGCGGGTCTGGTGCTGGCTGTGAGTGTCTGGTTCAGATGCTGGCTACGTTTCCTGCAGCGGGCAGAGCAGCACCCACCTCAAGAGGGCGCCCTAGGCCTATTTTGCCTATAGGCAGAGCCTGAGGCACACTGTGGCAAACCCCTCATGCCGTAACAGGAGCTGCAGATTATGTATGAGGACTGTACTTACGAACTGATCTCCACCCCTAACCCTGGGAAGAGCTAAGCAACTATTGGACAGGAGTTGACATGTGACTATGTACCACTTCTCTTGTAGAGGGCGGACAGGCACCAGGGGCCCGGCTCTTCCACCCACGGCTCGTACCCAGTGAACCAGCGATCATCCTCCTGTAGCGGGTGAGTTATTACTTAGTCACGTCTGCAGCTTCAGAGTAGAAATCACACGACATGCCCTGCCTGTTCAGTGTCTTCTCTGTGTTAAATATCATTCCAGGGCAGCGTTTCCCAACCAGAGTGCCTCTGGCTTTCGCAAATCTCCAACTCCCAGCATGCCCGGACAGCCGAAGGCTGTCCGGGCATGCTGGGCGTTGTAGTTTTGCAACAGCTGGAGGCACACTGGTTGGGAAACACTGCTCCAGTGTCTTGTATTGTTCTGCCCCAGGATAGTGTTTTCTCTCTCTCCCTGGCTCTGAGCTCTTGTTGCTATGCAACAGAATGCTTACTCCTGGGCTGCTTGTGATGATGTCATCAAGGCTGGCGGATTAAAACTCTATAAAACCCTCTTTTTGCAACAGCTGGAAGCACCCTGGTTGGGAAACACTACTCCAGGGTCTTGTGTTGTTCTGCCCCAGAATAGAGTTTTTTTTATCTCTTCCTAGCTTTGAGATCTTGTTGCTATGCAACAGAATGCTTACTTTTGGGCTGCTTGTGATGATGTCATCATGGCTGGCAGATTAAAGCTCTATAAAACCCTCTTTTGCAACAGCTGGAGGCACCCTGGTTGGGAAACACTACTCCAGAGTCTTGTGTTGTTCTACCCCAGGATAGAGGTTTTTTTTTCTCTCTCCCTAGCTCTGAGCTCTTGTTGCTATGCAACCGGATGCTTACTCCTGGGCTGCTTGTGATGATGTCATCGTGGCTGGCAGATTAAAACCCTCTTTTGCAACAGCTGGAAGCACCCTGGTTGGGAAACACTTCTCCAGAGTCTTGTGTTGTTCTACCCCAGGATAGAGTTTTTTTTAATCTCTCCCTAGCTCTGAGCTCTTGTTGCTATGCAACAGAATGCTTACTCCGGGGCTGCTTCTGATGATGTCATCATGGCTGGCAGATTAAAACCCTATTAAAACACTCTTTTGCAACAGCTGGAGGCACCCTGGTTGGGAAACACTGCTCCAGGGTCTTGTGTTGTTCTGCCCCAGGATAGTGTTTTCTATCTCTCCCTGGCTGTGAACTCTTGTGGCTAATCAACCGAATGCTTACTCCTGGGCTGCTTCTGATGATGTCATCAAGGCTGGTGGATTAAAACCCTATAACAACCAATGGATTAGTGGATTTATCCGTAATGATCTTGTGGGTACTGCCTGTAAGGGTACTTTTATCGAGGAATTTCCTTGCTGAACTTCGACAGTGAATTTGCACTGTTGAAAATTATCTGGAATCGGCTCTTTTATCCGAGGCAATGCACCACAAACATTTGTCCTGTCCCAATGACAAACGGCACTTCTCTTCAACCTGGTGAGAACCTCTTTTCAGTCAGACCAGATGCAGTGCATGGTTCTACTGTCTCGAGGTAGGCACGTCTCATGTAGGAAAAACGTATCCCCCCCTCCCCCACCTGTATTACAGCATTGTAGTTATATAGAATTATGAGAATCTAGAATGTCCACTTAATATTACTACTATAATACTGCCTCCTATGTACAAGAATATAACCACTATAATACTGCCCCCTATATACAAGAATATAACTACTATAATACTGCCTCTTAAATACAAGAATATAACTACTATAATACTGCCTCCTATATACAAGAATATAACTACTATAATACTGCTCCTCTGTACAAGAATATTACTACTATAATACTGCTCTTATACACAAGAATATAACTACTATAATACTACCTCCTATATACAAGAATATAACTACTATAATACTGCTCCTATATACAAGAATATAACTACTATAATACTGCTCCTATATACAAGAATATAACTACTATAATACTGCCTCCTATATACAAGAATATAGCTACTATAATACTGCTCCTCTATACAAGAATATAACTACTATAATACTGCTCTTATACACAAGAATATAACTACTATAATACTACCTCCTATATACAAGAATATAACTACTATAATACTGCTCCTATATACAAGAATATAACTACTATAATACTGCTCCTATATACAAGAATATAACTACTATAATACTGCCTCCTATATACAAGAATATAACTACTATAATACTAATCCTATATACAAGAATATAACTACTATTATACTGCTCATATATACAGGAATATAACTACTATAATACTGCTCCTATATACAAGAATATAACTACTATACTACTGCTCATATATACAGGAATATAACTACTATAATACTGCTCCTATATACATGAATATAACTACTATAATACTGCTCCTATATACAAGAATATAACTACTATAATACTGCTCCTATATACATGAATATAACTACTATAATACTGCTCCTATATACAAGAATATAACTACTATAATACTGCTCCTATATACAAGAATATAACTACTATAATACTGCTCCTATATACAAGAATATAACTACTATAATACTGCTCCTATATACAAGAATATAACTACAATAATACTGCTCTTATATACATGAATATAACTACTATAATACTGCCTCCTAAATACATGAATATAACTACTATAATACTGCTCCTATATACATGAATATAACTACTATAATACTGCTCCTATATACAAGAATATAACTACTATAATACTGCTCCTATATACAAGACTATACCTACTATAATACTGCTCCTATATACAAGAATATAACTACTATAATACTGCTAATAATAATTTCTGTATCCAGGGTCCCGGGCAGGGTGAAGACCGTATCTCAGAGCTCGGGCTGTTATGACAGCGATGGGGCGGAGCATATCCAGGTGGACGATGGCTTAGAGGCCCCCCGCTACTCTGGAAACAGTCACGTTGCCGACAGCAGCTTCGAGAGGAACAACAACAGCCGCAGTTCTGGTCTCCGCAGGCAGGCCATCCACAACTTGTACCGCCGGCCATACAGGAACAGCACCGAGGGGGAAGATGGAGACATCTCTGATGTGGGGTCCAGGACCACCGAGTCCGAGGCTGAACTCTGGGAGCAGGAGAGCATCGGCTCAGCAGACCTCAACACCAACCGCTCGTCGGGGGCCTGCCGGCCTAAGGGTGGGTATTGTCTGTGGGTGTTTTTATTGGTATATCCCATCATTGGCAGGGACGTGCACAGACATTTTGGGGGACAGGGGCTCAAGTTGAAAAAAGGCCACTTCTCATTATGAAAAAATAATAATAATAATACAGTGGGGATCAAAAGTGGTGCCCAGGTAAAAAAAATTATTAATGTGCATAAAGAAGCCAAGGAAAGATGGAAAAATCTCCAAAAGGCAGAATTTATAGCATGCACTGCCCCCTTTGCAAAGCTGAGACCTGCCAGTGTCATGGATTGTTCTCAATCATCATCTGGGAAGACCAGGTGATGTCAATCTCAAAGGTTTTAAATGCCCAGACTCATCTGACCTTGCCCCAACAATCAGCACCACGGGTTCTTCTAAGCAGTTGTCTAGAAATCTGAAACTGAAAATAGTTGACGCTCACAAAGCTGGAGAAGGCTATAAGAAGATAGCAAAACGTTTTCAGAGGTCAATATCCTCTGTTCGGAATGTAATTAAGAAATGGCAGTCATCAGGAACAGTGGAGGTTAAAGCAAGATCTGGAAGACCAAGAAAAATATCAGACAGAACAGCTCGCAGGATTATGAGAAAAACAATTCAAAACCCACATTTGACTGCACAATCCCTCCAGAAAGATCTGGCAGACACTGGAGTTGTGGTACACTATTCCACTATAAAGAGATACTAGTACAAATATGGTCTTCATGGAAGAGTCATCAGAAGAAAACCTCTTCTACGTCCTCACCACAAAAATCAGCGTTTGAACTTTGCAAATGAACATATAGACAAGCCTGATGCATTTTGGAAACAAGTTCTGTGGACAGATGAGGTTAAAATTGAACTTTTTGGCCGGAATGAGCAAAGGTACATTTGGAGAAGAAGGGGAACAGAATTTAATGAAAAGAACCTCTGTCCAACTGTTAAGCATGGGGGTGGATCAATCATGCTTTGGGGTTGTATGGCAGCCAGTGGCAAAGGGAACATCTCACAAGTAGAAGGAAAAATGGATTCAATAAAATTTCAGCAAATTTTGGATGCTAACTTGATGCCATCTGTGAAAAAGCAGAAGTTAAAGAGAGGATGGCTTCTGCAAATGGATAATGATCCTAAACACACCTCGAAATCCACAGGGGATTACATCAAGAGGCGTAAACTGAAGGTTTTGTCATGGCCTTCACAATCTCCTGACCTCAGCATAATTGAAAATCTATGGATAGACCATAAAAGAGCAGTGCGTGACAGACAGCCCAGAAATCTCAAAGAACTGGAAGACTTTTGTAAGGAAGAATGGGCAAAGATACCTCAAACATTATAAGAATGTCTAATCTGTAATTTGATGCCTTTTGGAGATTTTTCCATCTTTCCTTGGCTTCTTTATGCACATTAATACCATTTTTTACATGGGGTGCCCAAACTTTTGATCCCCACTGTAACTTGTAAAATAAATAACATATGTTAATGCAACACAATTCCTGAAGTAAGATCACTCCATGGAGGTCCCATTTAGTGAGGGGCAGATTAAAGGGGTACTTAAATCTTAAATCAACTGGGGCCAGAAAGTTAAACAGATTTGTAAATTACTTCTATTAAAAAAATCTTAATCCTTCCTGTACTTAATAGCTGCTGAATACTACAGAGGAAATTATTTTCTTTTTGGAACACAGAGCTCCCTGCTGACATCATGAGCACAGTGCTCTCTGATGACATCTCTGTCCATTTTAAGAACTGTCCAGAGTAGGAGAAAATCCCCATAGAAAACACATGCTGCTTTGGACAGTTCCTACAATGGACAGAGATGTCAGCAGAGAGCACTGTGCTCGTGATGTCAGCAGAGAGCTCTGTGTTCCAAAAAGAAAATAATTTCCTCTGTAGTATTCAGCAGCTAATAAGTACTGGAAGGATTGGGATTTTTTAATAGAAGTCAATTACAAATCTGTTTCTGGCACCAGTTAATAAAAAAAATATATATATAGTTTTCCACCGGAGTACCCCTTTAAAAGGGCAGGGGCTCAAACCCCCTTTTGAGTCTATGTGTGCATGTCCCTGATCATTAGCGCCACTCACGTTTATGACTCTCCTCTCCAGGCCGCTGTGACGGGCGGATGCTCCGGCCGGAGAAGGGCAGCCCATCCCGAGCCAATGAAGTCATCAGCCCCGAGATCCTGAAGATGCGGGCGGCGTTATTTTGTATATTCACCTACCTCGATACCAAGACTCTGCTGCGGGTGGCTGAGGTCAGCAGGGACTGGAAGTTTGTGGCTCGGCATCCGGCTGTGTGGACTCGGGTTTTCCTAGAGAATGCCAGGGTGTCCCCCAAGGTGAGGGATGGCGCGCGGTATTATAGGGTGAGGGATGGCGCGTGGTATTGCAAGGTGAGGGATGGCGCACGGTATTATAAGGTGAGGGATGGAGCGCGGTATTATAAGGTGAGGGATGGCGCGCGGTACTATAAGGTGAGGGATGACGCGCAGTACTATAAGGTGATGGATGGGGTGCGGTATTATAAGGTGAGGGATGGGGTGCAGTATTATAAGGTGAGGGATGTGGCGCGGTATTATAGGGTGAGGGATGGAGCGCGGTATTATAAGGTGAAGGATGGCGCGCGGTATTATAAGGTGAGGGATGGCGCGGGGTATTGTAAGGTGAGGGATGGCGCGCGGTATTATAAGGTGAGGGATGGGGCGCAGTATTATAGGGTGAGGGATGACGCGCGGTATTATAAGGGGAGGGATGGCGCGCAGTACTATAAGGTGATGGGTGGGGTGCGGTATTATAAGGTGAGGGATGGGGTGCGGTATTATAAGGTGAGGGATGTGGCGCGGTATTATAGGGTGAGGGATGGAGCGCGGTATTATAAGGTGAAGGATGGCGCGCGGTATTATAAGGTGAGGGATGGCGCGGGGTTTTGTAAGGTGAGGGATGGCGCGCGGTATTATAAGGTGATGGATGGGGCGCAGTATTATAGGGTGAGGGATGACAGCCGGTATTATAAGGTGAGGGATGGCGCGCAGTACTATAAGGTGATGGATGGGGTGCGGTATTATAAGGTGAGGGATGGGGTGCGGTATTATAAGGTGAGGGATGTGGCGCGGAATTATAGGGTGAGGGATGGAGCGCGGTATTATAGGGTGAGGGATGGAGCGCAGTATTATAAGGTGAGGGATGGCGCACGGTATTATAAGGTGAGGGATGGCGCGCGGTCTTACAAGGTGAGGATGGACGCGCAGTATTATAAGGTGAGGGATGGCGCGCAGTATTATAAGGTGAGGGATGGGGTGCGGTATTATAAGGTGAGGGATGGCCCGCGGTATTATAGGGTGAGGGATGTGGCGCGGTATTATAAGGTGAGGGATGGCGCGCGGTACTATAAGGTGAGGGATGGGGTGCGGTATTATAAGGTGAGGGATGGGGTGCGGTATTATAACGTGAGGGATGGCGCGCGGTATTATAAGGTGAGGGATGACGCGCGGTATTATAAGGTGAGGGATGGCGCGCGGTATTATAAGGTGAGGGATGGCACGTGGTATTATAAGGTGAGGGATGGCACGTGGTATTATAAGGTGAGGGATGGCGCGCGGTATTATAAGGTGAGGGTTGGCACGCAGTATTATAAGGTGAGGGATGGCGCGCGGTCTTACAAGGTGAGGGATGACGCGCAGTATTATAAGGTGAGGGATGGCGCGCGGTATTATAAGGTGAGGAATGGGGTGCGGTATTATAAAGTGAGGGATGGCACGCGGTATTATAAGGGGAGGGATGGCGCGCAGTATTATAAGGTGATGGATGGGGTGCGGTATTATAAGGTGAGGGATGGCGCGCGGTATTATAAATTGTGGGATGGGGCGCGGTTTTATAGGGTGAGGGATGGCGTGCGGTATTATAAGGTGAGGGATGGGGTGCGATATTATAAGGTGAGGGATGGCGCGTGGTATTATAAGTTGAGGGATGGCGTGCGGTATTATAAATTGTGGGATGGGGCGCGGTATTATAAGTTGAGGGATGGCACGCGGTATTATAACGTGAGGGATGGCGCGCGGTATTATAAGGTGAGGGATGTGGTGCGGTATTATAGGGTGAGGGATGTGGCGCGGTATTATAAGGTGAGGGATGGCGCGCGGTACTATAAGGTGAGGGATGGGGTGCGGTATTATAAGGTGAGGGATGGGGTGCGGTATTATAACGTGAGGGATGGCACGCGGTATTATAAGGTGAGGGATGGGGTGCGGTATTATAAGGTGAGGGATGGCGCGCGGTATTATAAGGTGACGGATGGCACGCGGTATTATAAGGTGAGGGATGGCGCGCGGTACTATAAGGTGAGGGATGGGGTGCGGTATTATAAGGTGAGGGATGGGGTGCGGTATTATAAAGTGAGGGATGGCGCGCGGTATTATAAGGGGAGGGATGGGGCGCGGTATTATAGGGTGAGGGATGGCGCGGGGTATTATAAGAAGAGGGATGGCGCGCAGTACTATAAGGTGATGGATGGGGTGCGGTATTATAAGGTGAGGGAAGGGGTGCGGTATTATAAGGTGAGGGATGTGGCGAGGTATTATAGGGTGAGGGATGGAGCGCGGTATTATAAGGTGAAGGATGGCGCGCGGTATTATAAGGTGAGGGATGGCGCGGGGTATTGTAAGGTGAGGGATGGCGCGCGGTATTATAAGGTGAGGGATGACGCGCGGTATTATAAGGTGAGGGATGGGGTGCGGTATTATAACGTGAGGGATGGCGCGCGGTATTATAAGGTGAGGAATGGGGTGCGGTATTATAAGGTGAGGGATGGCGCGCAGTATTATAAGGTGAGGGATGGCACGTGGTATTATAAGGTGAGGGATGGCGCACGGTATTATAAGGTGAGGGTTGGCGCGCAGTATTATAAGGTGTGGGATGGCGCGCGGTCTTACAAGGTGAGGGATGACGCGCAGTATTATAAGGTGAGGGATGACGCGCAGTATTATAAGGTGAGGGATGGCGCGCGGTATTATAAGGTGAGGGATGGGGTGCGGTATTATAAGGTGAGGGATGGCCCGCGGTATTATAAGGGGAGGTATGGCGCGCAGTATTATAAGGTGAGGGATGGGTGCGGTATTATAAGGTGAGAGATGGCGCGCGGTATTATAAATTGTGGGATGGGGCGCGTTATTATAGGGTGAGGGATGGCGTGCGGTATTATAAGGTGAGGGATGACGCGCAGTATTATAAGGTGAGGGATGGCGCGCGGTACTATAAGGTGAGGGATGGGGTGCGGTATTATAAGGTGAGGGATGGGGTGCGGTATTATAAGGTGAGGGACGGGGTGCGGTATTATAAGGTGAGGGATGGCGCGCGGTATTATAAGGTGAGGGATGGCGCGTGGTATTATAAGGTGAGGGATGGGGTGCGGTATTATAAGGTGAGGGATGGCGCGTGGTATTATAAGTTGAGGGATGGCGTGCGGTATTATAAATTGTGGGATGGGGCGCGGTATTATAAGGTGAGGGATGGTGCGGGGTATTATAAGGTGAGGAATGGCTCGCGGTATTATAGGGTGAGGGATGGAGCGCGGTATTATAAGGTGAGGGATGACGCGTGGTATTATAAGGTGAGGGATGGTGCGGGGTATTATAAGGTGAGGGATGGCGTGCGGTATTATAAGGTGAGGGATGACGCGCGGTATTATAAGGTGAGGGATGGGGCGGGGTATTATAAGGTGATGAATGGCTCGCGGTATTATAGGGTGAGGGATGGAGCGCGGTATTATAAGTTGAGGGATGACGCGCGGTATTATAAGGTGAGGGATGGTGCGGGGTATTATAAGGTGAGGGATGGCGCGCAGTATTATAAGGTGAGGGATGACGCGCGGTATTATAAGGTGAGGGATGGCGCGCAGTACTATAAGGTGAGGGATGGGGTGCAGTATTATAAGGTGAGGGATGGGGTGCGGTATTATAAGGTGAGGGATGGCATGCGGTATTATAAGGTGAGGGATGACACGTGGTATTATATGGTGAGGGATGGCACGTGGTACTATAAGGTGAGGGATGGGGTGCAGTATTATAAGGTGAGGGATGGCGCGCGGTATTATAAGGTGAGGGATGGTGCGCGGTATTATAAGGTGAGGGATGGCGCGCAGTACTATAAGGTGATGGATGGGGTGCGGTATTATAAGGTGAGGGATGGGGTGCGGTATTATAAGGTGAGGGATGTGGCGCGGTATTATAGGGTGAGGGATGGAGCGCGGTATTATAAGGTGAGGGATGGCGCGCGGTATTGTAAGGTGAGGGATGGCGCGCCGTATTGTAAGGTGAGGGATGGCGCGCGGTATTGTAAGGTGAGGGATGGGGTGCGGTATTATAAGGTGAGGGATGGGGTGCGGTATTATAAGGTGAGGGATGTGGCGCGGTATTATAGGGTGAGGGATGTGGCGCGGTATTATAAGGTGAGGGATGGCGCGCGGTATTATAAGGTGAGGGATGGTGCGGGGTATTATAAGGTGAGGAATGGCTCGCGGTATTATAGGGTGAGGGATGGAGCGCGGTATTATAAGGTGAGGGATGACGCGCGGTATTATAAGGTGAGGGATGGTGCGGGGTATTATAAGGTGAGGGATGGCGCGCGGTATTATAAGGTGAGGGATGACGCGCGGTATTATAAGGTGAGGGATGGGGCGGGGTATTATAAGGTGAGGAATGGCTCGCGGTATTATAGGGTGAGGGATGGAGCGCGGTATTATAAGGTGAGGGATGACGCGCGGTATTATAAGGTGAGGGATGGTGCGGGGTATTATAAGGTGAGGGATGGTGCGCGGTATTGTAAGGTGAGGGATGGCGCGCCGTATTGTAAGGTGAGGGATGGCGCGCCGTATTGTAAGGTGAGGGATGGCGCGCCGTATTGTAAGGTGAGGGATGGCGCGCGGTATTGTAAGGTGAGGGATGGCGCGCCGTATTGTAAGGTGAGGGATGGCACGCGGTATTATAAGGTGAGGGATGACACGCGGTATTATAAGGTGAGGGATGGCGCGCGGTACTATAAGGTGAGGGATGGGGTGCGGTATTATAAGGTGAGGGATGGGGTGTGGTATTATAACGTGAGGGATGGCGTGCGATATTATAAGGTGAGGGATGGGGTGCGGTATTATAAGGTGAGGGATGTGGCGCGGTATTATAGGGTGAGGTATGTGGCGCGGTATTATAAGGTGAGGGATGGCGCGCGGTATTATAAGGTGAGGGATGGTGTGGGGTATTATAAGGTGAGGAATGGCTCGCGGTATTATAGGGTGAGGGATGGAGCGCGGTATTATAAGGTGAGGGATGACGCGCGGTATTATAAGGTGAGGGATGGTGCGGGGTATTATAAGGTGAGGGATGGCGCGCGGTATTATAAGGTGAGGGATGACGCGCGGTATTATAAGGTGAGGGATGGGGCGGGGTATTATAAGGTGAGGAATGGCTTGCGGTATTATAGGGTGAGGGATGGAGCGCGGTATTATAAGGTGAGGGATGACGCGCGGTATTATAAGGTGAGGGATGGTGCGGGGTATTATAAGGTGAGGGATGGCGCGCGGTATTATAAGGTGAGGGTTGACGCGCGGTATTATAAGGTGAGGGATGGCGCGCAGTACTATAAGGTGAGGGATGGGGTCCAGTATTATAAGGTGAGGGATGGGGTGCGGTATTATAAGGTGAGGGATGGCATGCGGTATTATAAGGTGAGGGATGACACGTGGTATTATAAGGTGAGGGATGGCACGCGGTACTATAAGGTGAGGGATGGGATGCGGTATTATAAGGTGAGGGATGGCGCACGGTATTATAAGGTGAGGGATGGTGCGCGGTATTATAAGGTGAGGGATGGCGCGCAGTACTATAAGGTGATGGATGGGGTGCGGTATTATAAGGTGAGGGATGGGGTGCGGTATTATAAGGTGAGGGATGTGGCGCGGTATTATAGGGTGAGGGATGAAGCGCGGTACTATAAGGTGAGGGATGGGGTGCGGTATTATAAGGTGAGGGATGGGGTGCGGTATTATAACGTGAGGGATGGCGCGCGGTATTATAAGGTGAGGGATGGGGTGCGGTATTATAAGGTGAGGGATGGCGCGCGGTATTATAAGGTGAGGGATGGCACGTGGTATTATAAGGTGAGGGTTGGCACGCAGTATTATAAGGTGAGGGATGGCGCGCGGTCTTACAAGGTGAGGGATGACGCGCAGTATTATAAGGTGAGGGATGGCGCACGGTACTATAAGGTGAGGGATGGGGTGCGGTCTTAGAAGGTGAGGGATGGGGTGCGGTATTATAAGGGGAGGGATGGCGCGCAGTATTAAAAGGTGATGGATGGGGTGCGGTATTATAAAGTGAGGGATGGCGCACGGTATTATAAATTGTGGGATGGGGTGCGGTTTTATAGGGTGAGGGATGGCGTGTGGTATTATAAATTGTGGGATGGGGCATGGTATTATAAGTTGAGGGATGGCGCGCGGTATTATAAGATGAGGGATGGTGCGGGGTATTATAAGGTGAGGAATGGCTCGCGGTATTATAGGGTGAGGGATGGAGCGCGGTATTATAAGGTGAGGGATGACGCGCGGTATTATAAGGTGAGGGATGGTGTGGGGTATTATAAGGTGAGGGATGGCGCGCTGTATTATAAGGTGAGGGATAACGCGCGGTATTATAAGGTGAGGGATGGTGTGGGGTATTATAAGGTGAGGGATGGCGCGCTGTATTATAAGGTGAGGGATAACGCGCGGTATTATAAGGTGAGGGATGGTGTGGGGTATTATAAGGTGAGGGATGGCGCACAGTACTATAAGGTGAGGGATGAGGTGCATTATTATAAGGTGAGGGAAGGCGCGCGGTATTATAAGGTGAGGGATGGCGTGCAGTACTATAAGGTGATGGATGGGGTGCGGTATTATAAGGTGAGGGATGGGGTGCGGTATTATAAGGTGAGGGATGTGGCGCGGTATTATAGGGTGAGGGATGGCGCGCGGTATTATAAGGTGAGGGATGGCGCGCGGTATTATAAGGTGAGGGATGGAGCGCGGTATTATAAGGTGAGGGATGGGGTGCGGTATTATAAGGTGAGGGATGTGGCGCGGTATTATAGGGTGAGGGATGTAGCGCGGTATTATAAGGTGAGGGATGGCGCGCGGTATTGTAAGGTGAGGGATGGCGCGGGATATTGTAAGGTGAGGGATGGCACGCGGTATTATAAGGTGAGGGATGGCGCGCGGTATTATAAGGTGAGGGATGACGCGCGGTATTATAAGGTGAGGGATGGCGCACGGTACTATAAGGTGAGGGATGGGGTGCGGTATTATAAGGTGAGGGATGGGGTGTGCTATTATAACGTGAGGGATGGCGCGCAGTATTATAAGGTGAGGGATGGGGTGCGGTATTATAAGGTGAGGGATGTGGCACGGTATTATAGGGTGAGGGATGTGGCGCGGTATTATAAGGTGAGGGATGGCGCGCGGTACTTTAAGGTGAGGGATGGGGTGCGGTATTATAACGTGAGGGATGGCGCGCGGTATTATAAGGTGAGTGATGGGGTGTGGTATTATAAGGTGAGGGATGGCGCGCGGTATTATAAGGTGAGGGATGGCACGTGGTATTATAAGGTGAGGGATGGCGCGCGGTATTATAAGGTGAGGGTTGACGCACAGTATTATAAGGTGAGGAATGGGTGTGGTCTTACAAGGTGAGGGATGGCGCGCAGTATTATAAGGTGAGGGACGGCGCGCGTTACTATAAGGTGAGGGATGGGGTGCGGTATTATAAGGTGAGGGATGGGGTGCGATATTATAAAGTGAGGGATGGCGCGCGGTATTATAAGGGGAGGGATGGCGCGCAGTATTATAAGGTGATGGATGGGGTGCGGTATTATAAGGTGAGGGATGGGGTGCGGTATTATAAGGTGAGGGATGGTGCGTGGTATTATAAGTTGAGGGATGGCACGCGGTATTATAAGGTGAGGGATGGCGCGCGGTACTATAAGGTGAGGGATGGGGTGCGGTATTATAAGGTGAGGGATGGGGTGTGGTATTATAACGTGAGGGATGGCGCGCCGTATTATAAGGTGAGGGATGTGGCGCGGTATTATAGGGTGAGGGATGTGGCGCGGTATTATAAGGTGAGGGATGGCGCGCGGTACTATAAGGTGAGGGATGGGGTGCGGTATTATAAGGTGAGGGATGGGGTGCGGTATTATAACGTGAGGGATGGCGCGCGGTATTATAAGGTGAGTGATGGGGTGCGGTATTATAAGGTGAGGGATGGCGCGCGGTATTATAAGGTGAGGGATGGCACGTGGTATTATAAGGTGAGGGATGGCGCGCAGTATTATAAGGTGAGGGATGGCGTGCGGTCTTACAAGGTGAGGGATGGCGCGCAGTATTATAAGGTGAGGGATGGCGCGCGGTACTATAAGGTGAGGGATGGGGTGCGGTATTATAAGGTGAGGGATGGGGTGCGGTATTATAAGGTGAGGGATGGCGCGCGGTATTATAAGGTGAGAGATGGGGTGCAGTATTATGAGGTGAGGGATGGCGCGTGGTATTATAAGGTGAAAAAAACATATCTAGTAGAGACCAATATATGGAGGGTGGAATTTGACCACTAACTCATAGACTACCAAACAGGGTAGCCCAAAAAAAAACCCTTTATTTCCCATATATCAAGAAAATGTGAATTTAAAAGTGCAATCTTTATTGAATTCGGGTCGCACTTAATCGTGTTTTAAAAATATAGAGCACCATATCGTCCTACTTATTAGATTCTATATGCATATAAATTGGACCAACTGGTCTATGGATTGAATAAACACTGGAGCGGAGAAGAGGTGCCTGCAGATCACCTGCATTCAGCGCTATTGTAGGACAATGGAGCTCAAAGTTAAAAACTTAACATGGCCCCCCTCGACATGTTTCACTGCCTCAGCAGCGTTATCAAGAGGTAACCTATCTACCTCTTGATAACGCTGCTGAGGCAGTGAAACATGTCGAGGGGGGCCATGTTAAGTTTTTAACTTTGAGCTCCATTGTCCTACAATAGCGCTGAATGCAGGTGATCTGCAGGCACCTCTTCTCCGCTCCAGTGTTTATTCAATCCATAGACCAGTTGGTCCAATTTATATGCATATAGAATCTAATAAGTAGGACGATATGGTGCTCTATATTTTTAAAACACGATTAAGTGCGACCCGAATTCAATAAAGATTGCACTTTTAAATTCACATTTTCTTGATATATGGGAAATAAAGGGTTTTTTTTTGGGCTACCCTGTTTGGTAGTCTATGAGTTAGTGGTATTATAAGGTGAGGGATGGTGCGCGGTATTATAAGGTGAGGGTTGGCGTGCAGTATTATAAGGTGAGGGATGACGAGCGGTCTTACAAGGTGAGGGATGACGCACAGTATTATAAGCTGAGGGATGGCGCGTGGTATTATAAGGTGAGGGATGGTGCGCGGTATTATAAGGTGAGGGTTGGCGTGCAGTATTATAAGGTGAGGGATGACGAGCGGTCTTACAAGGTGAGGGATGGGGTGCAGTATTATAAGCTGAGGGATGGCGCGCGGTATTATAAATTGTGGGATGGGGCGCGGTATTATAGGGTGAGGGATGGCGTGCGGTATTATAAGGTGAGGGATGACGCGCAGTATTATAAGGGGAGGGATGGCGCGCGGTACTATAAGGTGAGGGATGGGGTGCAGTATTATAAGGTGAGGGATGGGGTGCGGTATTATAAGGTGAGAGATGGCGCGCGGTATTATAAGGTGAGGGATGGCGCACAGTATTGTAAGATGAGGGATGGGGTGCGGTATTATAAGGTGAGGGATAGGGTGCAGTATTATAAGGTGAGGGATGGCGCGCGGTATTATAAGTTGAGGGATGGCGTCCGGTATTATAAATTGTGGGATGTGGCGCGGTATTATAAGTTGAGGGATGGCGCGCGGTATTATAAGGTGAGGGATGGTGCGCGGTATTATAAGGTGAGAGATGGCGCCCGGTATTAGAAATTGTGGGATGGGGCGCAGTATTATAAGGTGAGGGATGGGGTGCGGTTTTATAAGGTGAGGGATGGCGCGCGGTATTATTAGGTGAGGGATGGCGCGCAGTATTATAAGGTGAGGGATGGCGCGCGGTATTATAAGGTGAGGGATGGGGCGCGGTATTATAAGGTGAGGGATGGGGTGCGGGATTATAAGGTGAGGGATGGCGCGCGGTATTATAAGTTGAGGGATGGCGTGTGGTATTATAAATTGTGGGATGGGGCGCGATATTATAAGTTGAGGGATGGCGCGCGGTATTATAAGGTGAGGGATGGCGCGCGGTATTATAAGGTGAGAGATGGCGCGCGGTATTATAAATTGTGGGATGGGGCGCGGTATTATAAGGTGAGGGATGGTGCGCGGTATTATAAGGTGAGGAATGGCGCGCGGTATTATAAGTCGGCTGCTGGTAATAAACCATTGGTTTGTAGGGATAGGGGGCACCCAATGGAGAACCATAGTTGGGGGACAACATATAGGTCGTGAGCTGTCTGTTTCCTCCCCTGCTGGAGATACCATGGCTGGATACAGACGGCCATATTGATTTGGTGTCTCCAGTGTTACCCATTCATCTCTATGTCCGCCATTAACAGATCAATACACAATCGCTTTACACACTCACTGGGAGGAGTCGGGGGAAAGTGGTAGTAAATGAATACTTAGTAAATAGTACTGTTTCCGAACCAGGGTGCCTCCAGCTGTTGCAAAACTACAACTCCCAGCATGCCCGGACAGCCGTTGGCTGTCCAGGCATGCTGGGAGTTGTAGTTTTGCAACAGCTGGAGGCACCCTGGTTGGAAAACACCGACTCCTGGCGAAGCTGTAACCCCCCCCCCCATGCCCTCAGTTTCTAAGACAGGATTGGTGGGATTGTCACGACACCTCAGCTCTTCACCATTAGAGGATAGTCTGATCAATGTGGCCAGTTGCAGTCACATGTATAACTGTCTGTACATTAGGTGGTCGCTGACATTATCCTGTTCTCCTGCAGTTTCTGGTCACCCTCTCACAATGGTGCACACAGACCCACTCTCTGACCCTGCAGAACCTCAAACCTCGGCAGAGAGGGAAGAAGGAAACCAAGGAGGAATACATGAAAAGCACAAGGTGAGCCATCTGTCCTGCTATAATACTGCCCCCTATGTACAAGAATATAACTACTATAATACTGCTTCCTATATACAAGAATATAACTACTATAATACTGTCCTATATACAAGAATATAACTACTATAATACTGCTCCTATATACAAGAATATAACTACTATAATACTGGCTCCTATGTACAAGAATATAACTTCTATAATACTGCCCCTATATACAAGAATATAACTACTATAATACTGCCCCTATATACAAGAATATAACTACTATTATACTGCTCCTATGTACAAGAATATAACTTCTATAATACTGCCCCTATATACAAGAATATAACTACTATAATACTGCTCCTATATACAAGAATATAACTACTATAATACTGCTCCTATATACAAGAATATAACTACTATAATACTGCTCCTATATACAAGAATATAACTACTATAATACTGCCTCCTATATATAAGAATATAACTACTATAATACTGTTCCTATATACAAGAATATAACTACTATAATACTGCTCCTATATACAAGAATATAACTACTACAATACTGCTCCCTATATACAAGAATATAACTACTATAATACTGCTCCTATATACAAGAATATAACTACTATAATACTGCCCCTATATACAAGAATATAACTACTATAATACTGATCCTATATACAAGAATATAACTACTATAATACTGCTCCTATATACAAGAATATAACTACTATAATACCCCTCCATATACAAGAATATAACTACTATAATACTGCTCCTATATAAAAGAATATAACTACTATAATACTGCTCCTATATACAAGAATATAACTACTATAATACTGCTCCTATATACAAGAATATAACTACTATAATACTGCTCCTATATACAAGAATATAACTACTATAATACTGCTCCTATATACAAGAATATAACTACTATAATACTGCCTCCTATATACAAGAATATAACTACTATAATACTGCTCCTATATACAAGAATATAACTACTATAATACTGCTCCTATATACAAGAATATAACTACTATAATACTGCTCCTATATACAAGAATATAACTACTATAATACTGCTCCTATATACAAGAATATAACTACTATAATACTGCTTCTATATACAAGAATATAATTACTATAATACTGCCTTCTATATACAAGAATATAACTACTATAATACTGCTCCTATATACAAGAATATAACTACTATAATACTGCCTCCTATATACAAGAATATAACTACTATAATACAGTCTCCTATGTACAAGAATATAACTACTATAATACTGTTGCCTATATACAAGAATATAACTACTATAATACTGCTCATATGTACAAGAATATAACTACTATAATACTGCCCCTATATACAAGAATATAACTACTATAATACTGCTCCTATATACAAGAATATAACTACTATAATACTGCTCCCTATATACAAGAATATAACTATTATAATACTGCTTCTACATACAAGAATATAACTACTATAATACTGCTCCTATATACAAGAATATAACTACTATAATACTGCTCCCTATATACAAGAATATAACTACTATAATACTGCTTCTACATACAAGAATATAACTACTATAATACTGCTTCTACATACAAGAATATAACTACTATAATACTGCTTCTACATACAAGAATATAATACTGCTCCTATGACTCTCTACATGTTACTTTTAGGGGCTGTCTTGAAGCCGGTCTGGAATCTCTGCTCAAGGCTACAGGGGGGAACCTGTTGATACTACGGATATCCCATTGTCCGAACATCCTGACGGACCGATCCCTGTGGTTGGCGAGCTGCTACTGTCGGGCACTGCAGGCGGTCACATACAGGTGATGACATTCAGCATTACACTACGGTATATTGTGTGTAAAGCTGATGTACACTGATATAGTGAGCAGTGGTTCACACCGTGCAGTATATTTTTTATATGACTCTTTTGTATTGTGTTCATCTCCCAGAAGTGCTACGGATCCTGTGGGGCATGAAGTTATTTGGGCTTTGGGCGCTGGATGTAGAGACATTATTTCCCTCCAGGTGGCGCCATTACATCCATGGTGAGCCGGATACTGTTCATCTTTATCACTATCATCATGTTCCTCAATTCTTTGTGGTATTTGTAAGATGGAAGCGCTGCTGATCATCTGCCGTCCTCTTTTCTCCACAGCCAGCAGCCCACGCGTTTCAGTAACCGCTGCCTGCAGATGATTGGACGATGCTGGCCGCACCTCAGGGCGCTGGGCGTCGGGGGAGCTGGCTGTGGGGTGCAGGGGCTCTCCTCACTAGGTATGAACATGAGGGGCGTCCAACTACTACTAAATACATGGTGACAGAAGAAGGTGCAGTATACTGTAGTGCAGCATTAATCCTGTTACTATAAGGTACATGGTGATAGAAGAAGGTGCAGTGTACTGTAGTGCAGCATTAATCCTGTTACTATAAGGTACATGGTGATAGAAGAAGGTGCAGTATACTGTAGTGCAGCATTAATCATGACACTATAAGGTACATGGTGATAGGAGAAGGTGCAGTATACTGTAGTGCAGCATTAGTCCTTACACTATGAGGTACACAGTGATAGAAGGTGCAGTATACTGTAGAGCAGCATTAGTCCTTACACTATAAGGTACATGGTGATAGAAGAAGGTGCAGTATACTGTAGAGCAGCATTAATCATGACACTATAAGGTACATAGTGATAGAAGAAGGTGCAGTATACTGTAGAGCAGCATTAATCATGACACTATAAGGTACATGGTGATAGAAGAAGGTGCAGTATACTGTAGTGCAGCATTAATCCTGACACTATAAGGTACATAGTGATAGAAGAAGGTGCAGTATACTGTAGTGCAGCATTAGTCCTGACACTATAAGGTACATGGTGATAGAAGAAGGTGCAGTATACTGTAGAGCAGCATTAGTCCTGTTACTATAAGGTACATGGTGATAGAAGAAGGTGCAGTATACTGTAGAGCAGCATTAGTCCTGACACTATAAGGTACATGGTGATAGAAGGTGCAGTATACTGTAGTGCAGCATTAGTCCTGACACTATAAGGTACATAGTGATAGAAGAAGGTGCAGTATACTGTAGAGCAGCATTAGTCCTGACACTATAAGGTACATGGTGATAGAAGAAGGTGCAGTATACTGTAGAGCAGCATTAGTCCTGTTACTATAAGGTACATGGTGATAGAAGAAGGTGCAGTATACTGTAGAGCAGCATTAGTCCTGTTACTATAAGGTACATGGTGATAGAAGAAGGTGCAGTATACTGTAGAGCAGCATTAGTCCTGACACTATAAGGTACATGGTGATAGAAGAAGGTGCAGGATACTGTAGTGCAGCATTAGTCCTGACACTATAAGGTACATGGTGATAGAAGAAGGTGCAGTATACTGTAGAGCAGCTTTAGTCCTGACACTATAAGGTACATAGTGATAGAAGAAGGTGCAGTATACTGTAGAGCAGCATCAGTCCTGTTACTATAAGGTACATGGTGATAGAAGAAGGTGCAGTATACTGTAGAGCAGCATTAGTCCTGACACTATAAGGTACATGGTGATAGAAGAAGGTGCAGTATACTGTAGAGCAGCATCAGTCCTGTTACTATAAGGTACATGGTGATAGAAGAAGGTGCAGTATACTGTAGAGCAGCATTAGTCCTGTTACTATAAGGTACATGGTGATAGAAGAAGGTGCAGTATACTGTAGAGCAGCATTAGTCCTGACACTATAAGGTACATGGTGATAGAAGAAGGTGCAGTATACTGTAGTGCAGCATTAGTCCTTACACTATGAGGTACACAGTGATAGAAGGTGCAGTATACTGTAGAGCAGCATTAGTCCTAACACTATAAGGTACATGGTGATAGAAGAAGGTGCAGTATACTGTAGTGCAGCATTAGTCCTTACACTATGAGGTACATGGTGATAGAAGAAGGTGCAGTATACTGTAGTGCAGCATTAGTCCTTACACTATGAGGTACACAGTGATAGAAGGTGCAGTATACTGTAGAGCAGCATTAGTCCTTACACTATGAGGTACATGGTGATAGAAGAAGGTGCAGTATACTGTAGTGCAGCATTAGTCCTGTTACTATAAGGTACATAGTGATAGAAGAAGGTGCAGTATACTGTAGAGCAGCATTAGTCCTGGCACTATAAGGTACATGGTGATAGAAGAAGGTGCAGTATACTGTAGAGCAGCATTAGTCCTTACACTATGAGGTACACAGTGATAGAAGGTGCAGTATACTGTAGAGCAGTATTAGTCCTGACACTATGAGGTACATGGTGATAGAAGAAGGTGCAGTATACTGTAGAGCAGCATTAGTCCTGACACTATAAGGTACATGGTGATAGAAGAAGGTGCAGTATACTGTAGAGCAGCATTAGTCCTTACACTATGAGGTACATGGTGATAGAAGAAGGTGCAGTATACTGTAGTGCAGCATTAGTCCTTACACTATGAGGTACATGGTGATAGAAGAAGGTGCAGTATACTGTAGTGCAGCATTAGTCCTGTTACTATAAGGTACATAGTGATAGAAGAAGGTGCAGTATACTGTAGAGCAGCATTAGTCCTGGCACTATAAGGTACATGGTGATAGAAGAAGGTGCAGTATACTGTAGAGCAGCATTAGTCCTTACACTATGAGGTACACAGTGATAGAAGGTGCAGTATACTGTAGAGCAGTATTAGTCCTGACACTATGAGGTACATGGTGATAGAAGAAGGTGCAGTATACTGTAGAGCAGCATTAGTCCTGACACTATAAGGTACATGGTGATAGAAGAAGGTGCAGTATACTGTAGAGCAGCATTAGTCCTTACACTATGAGGTACACAGTGATAGAAGGTGCAGTATACTGTAGAGCAGTATTAGTCCTGACACTATGAGGTACATGGTGATAGAAGAAGGTGCAGTATACTGTAGAGCAGCTTTAGTCCTGACACTATAAGGTACATAGTGATAGAAGAAGGTGCAGTATACTGTAGAGCAGCTTTAGTCCTGACACTATAAGGTACATAGTGATAGGAGAAGGTGCAGTATACTGTAGAGCAGCATTACTATAAAGTACACATTGATAGGAGAAGGTGCAGTATACTGTAGTGCAGCATTAGTCCTGTTACTATAAGGTACATGGTGATAGAAGAAGGTGCAGTGTACTGTAGTGCAGCATTAGTCCTAACACTATAAAGTACACAGTGATAGAAGAAGGTGCAGTATACTGTAGAGCAGCATTAGTCCTGACACTATAAGGTACATGGTGATAGAAGAAGGTGCAGTATACTGTAGAGCAGCATTAATCCTGACACTATAAGGTACATGGTGATAGGAGAAGGTGCAGTATACTGTAGTGCAGCATTAGTCCTGTTACTATAAGGTACATAGTGATAGAAGAAGGTGCAGTATACTGTAGAGCAGCATTAGTCCGGACACTGATATGAACATAGTGATAGAAGAAGGTGCAGTATACTGTAGTGCAGCATTAGTCCTGTTACTATAAGGTACATAGTGATAGAAGAAGGTGCAGTATACTGTAGAGCAGCATTAATCATGACACTATAAGGTACATGGTGATAGAAGAAGGTGCAGTATACTGTATTGCAGCATTAGTCCTGACACTATAAGGTACATGGTGATAGGAGAAGGTGCAGTATACTGTAGTGCAGCATTAGTCCTGACACTATAAGGTACATAGTGATAGAAGAAGGTGCAGTATACTGTAGTGCAGCATTAGTCCTGACACTATAAAGTACATAGTGATAGGAGAAGGAGCAGTATACTGTAGTGCAGCATTAGTCCTTACACTATGAGGTACATGGTGATAGAAGAAGGTGCAGTATACTGTAGTGCAGCATTAGTCCTGACACTATAAGGTACATGGTGATAGAAGAAGGTGCAGTATACTGTAGAGCAGCATTAGTCCTGTTACTATAAGGTACATGGTGATAGGAGAAGGAGCAGTATACTGTAGTGCAGCATTAGTCCTGACACTATAAGGTACATGGTGATAGGAGAAGGTGCAGTATACTGTAGAGCAGCATTAGTCCTGTTACTATAAGGTACATGGTGATAGGAGAAGGAGCAGTATACTGTAGAGCAGCATTAGTCCTGACACTATAAGGTACATGGTGATAGAAGAAGGTGCAGTATACTGTAGAGCAGCATTAGTCCTGACACTATAAGGTACATGGTGATAGAAGAAGGTGCAGTATACTGTAGAGCAGCATTAGTCCTGACACTATAAGGTACATGGTGATAGAAGAAGGTGCAGTATACTGTAGTGCAGCATTAGTCCGGACACTGATATGAACATAGTGATAGAAGAAGGTGCAGTATACTGTAGTGCAGCATTAGTCCTGTTACTATAAGGTACATAGTGATAGGAGAAGGAGCAGTATACTGTAGAGCAGCATTAGTCCTGTTACTATAAGGTACATGGTGATAGGAGAAGGAGCAGTATACTGTAGAGCAGCATTAGTCCTGACACTATAAGGTACATAGTGATAGAAGAAGGTGCAGTATACTGTAGAGCAGCATTAGTCCTGTTACTATAAGGTACATAGTGATAGGAGAAGGAGCAGTATACTGTAGAGCAGCATTAGTCCTGTTACTATAAGGTACATGGTGATAGGAGAAGGAGCAGTATACTGTAGAGCAGCATTAGTCCTGATGCTTATACAGTGGGGATCAAAAGTTTGGGCACCCCCAGGTAAAAATTTGTATTACTGTGCATAAAGAAGCCAAGGAAAGATGGAAAATTCTCCAAAAGGCATCAAATTACAGATTAGACATTCTTATAATATGGCAACAAAAGTTACATTTTATTTCCATCCTTTACACTTACAAAATAACAGAAAACTAAAAATGGCGTCTGCAAAAGTTTGGCCACCCTGCAGAGTTAATATCTTGTACTGCCCCCTTTGGCAAGTATCACAGTGTTACGCCGAGCGCTCCGGGTCCCCGCTCCTCCCCGGAGCGCTCACAGCGTTCTCCTATTCGCAGCGCCCCGGTCAGACCTGCCGACCGGGTGCGCTGCAATAATGTTCCCAGCCGGGATGCGACTCGCTATGCGGGACGCGCCCGCTCGCGATGCTCATCCCGACTCGCTTACCAGACCCGTTCCCCGTCTGTGCTGTCCCGGCGCGCGCGGCCCCGCTCCTTAGGGCGCGCGCGCGCCGGGTCTTTGCGATTTAAAGGGCCAGTGCGCCACTGATTGGCGCATGAGGTTTTAATCAGTACCTTCACCTGTGCACTTCCCTACTTATACCTCACTTCCCCTGCACTCCCTCGCCGGATCTTGTTGCCATTGTGCCAGTGAAAGCGTTTCCTTGTGTGTTCCTAGCCTGTGTTCCAGACCTCCTGCCGTTGCCCCTGACTACGATCCTTGCTGCCTGCCCTGACCTTCTGCTACGTCCGACCTTGCTCTTGTCTACTCCCTTGTACCGCGCTTATCTCAGCAGTCAGAGAGGTTGCGCCGTTGCCGGTGGATACGACCTGGTTGCTACCGCCGCTGCAAGACCATCCCGCTTTGCGGCAGGCTCTGGTGAATACCAGTAGCAACTTAGAACCGGTCCACCGACACGGTCCACGCCAATCCCTCTCTGGCACAGAGGATCCACCTCCAGCCAGCCGAATCGTGACAGTAGATCCGGCCATGGATCCCGCTGAGGTCCCGCTGCCAGTTGTCGCTGACCTCACCACGGTGGTCGCCCAGCAGTCGCAACAGATAGCGCAACAAGGCCACCAGCTATCTCAACTGACCGTGATGCTACAGCAGCTATTACCTCAGCTCCAGCAATCTTCTCCTCCGTCAGCTCCTGCACCTCCTCCGCAGTGAGTGGCCGCATCCAGCCTCCGTTTTTCTTTGCCGGACAAATTTCTTTCGCAATGTTCCCTGCACTTGGAGATGATGTCGGACCAGTTTCCAACTGAAAGGTCTAAGGTGGCTTTCGTAGTCAGCCTTCTGTCTGGGAAAGCCCTGTCATGGGCCACACCGCTCTGGGACCGCAACGATCCTGTCACTGCCTCTGTACACTCTTTCTTCACGGAGATTCGAAGTGTCTTCGAGGAACCTGCCCGAGCCTCTTCTGCCGAGACTGCCCTGCTGAACCTGGTCCAGGGTAATTCTTCTGTTGGCGAGTACGCCATCCAATTCCCTACTCTCGCCTCCGAATTTTCCAGGAATAACGAGGCCCTCTGCGCGACCTTTAAAAAAGGCCTATCCAGTAACATCAAAGATGTGCTGGCCGCACGAGAAATCCCTGCTAACCTGCATGAACTTATTCATCTTGCCACCCGCATTGACATTCGTTTTTCCGAAAGGCGTCAGGAGCTCCGCCAGGATATGGACTTTGTTCGCACGAGGCGGTTTCTCTCCCCGGCTCCTCTCTCCTCTGGTCCACTGCAATCCGTTCCTGTGCCTTCCGCCGTGGAGGCTATGCAAGTTGACCGGTCTCGCTTGACATCTCAAGAGAGGACACGACGCCGCATGGAGAACCTTTGCCTGTACTGTGCCAGTACCGAACATTTCTTGAAGGATTGTCCTATCCGACCTCCACGTCAGGAAAGACGCACGCTGACTCCGCACAAAGGTGAGACAGTTCTTGATGTGAACTCTGCTTCTCCACGTCTTACTGTGCCTGTGCGGATTTCTTCTTCTACCTTCTCCTTCTCAGCTATGGCCTTCTTGGATTCCGGATCTGCAGGAAATTTTATTTTGGCCTCTTTCATCAACAGGTTCAACATCCTGGTGACCAGTCTCGCCAGTCCCCTCTACATCGCCTCTGTTAATAATGAAAGATTGGACTGTACTGTGCGTTACCGCACGGAACCCCTCTTAATGTGCATCGGACCCCATCACGAAAAAATTTAATTTCTGGTCCTCTCTAACTGCACTTCGGAAATTCTTCTTGGATTACCGTGGCTTCAACGCCATTCCCCAACCCTCGATTGGACCACCGGGGAAATCAAGAACTGGGGTACTTCTTGCCACAAGGACTGTCTTACGCCTGCTCCCTGTACTGTCAGTCAAGACCCTGTGGTTCCTCCGATATCTGGTTTCCCCAAGGCCTATCTGGATTATGCTGATGTTTTTTGCAAAAAACAAGCAGAGACTTTGCCTCCTCACAGGCCTTATGACTGTCCTATTGACCTCCTCCCTGGTACTACTCCACCCCGGGGCAGAATCTATCTTCTGTCTGCTCCGGAAACACAAGCCATGTCGGAGTACATCCAAGAGAATTTAAAAAAGGGGCTTATCCGCAAGTCTTCCTCCCCTGCCGGAGCTGGATTTTTTTTCGTTTCCAAAAAAGACGGCTCCTTACGCCCTTGCATTAATTACCGCGGACTTAATAAAATCACTGTAAAAAAAACGCTACCCCTTACCTCTTATCTCGGAACTCTTTGATCGCCTACGAGGCGCCCACATCTTTACCAAGCTGGACTTAAGAGGTGCATATAATCTCATCCGCATCAGGGAGGGGGACGAGTGGAAGACCACATTTAACACCAGAGATGGACACTTTGAATATCTGGTTATGCCCTTTGGGCTTTGCAACGCCCCTGCCGTCTTCCAAGACTTTGTAAATGAAATTTTTCGTGATCTCCTATATACCTGTGTTGTGGTTTACCTGGACGATATTCTGATTTTTTCTGCCAACTTAGAAGAACACCGCCAGCATGTCCGCATGGTTCTTCAGAGACTTCGGGACAATCAATTATATGCCAAAATGGAAAAATGTCTCTTTGAATGTCAATCTCTTCCCTTCCTAGGATACTTAGTCTCTGGCCAGGGACTACAGATGGACCCAGATAAACTATCAGCCGTATTGGATTGGCCACGCCCCTCCGGACTCCGTGCTATCCAACGTTTTTTGGGGTTTGCCAATTATTACAGACAATTTATTTCGCATTTTTCCACTATTGTGGCTCCTATCGTGGCCCTAACCAAGAAAAACGCCAACCCTAAGTCCTGGCCTCCTCAAGCGGAAGACGCATTCAATCATCTCAAGACTGCCTTTTCTTCTGCTCCCGTACTCTCCCTACCTGACCCATGCAAACCTTTCTCATTGGAGGTAGACGCCTCCTCGGTGGGAGCTGGAGCAGTACTCCTACAAAAAAATTCTTCCGGGCATGCTGTTACTTGTGGTTTCTTTTCTAGGACCTTCTCTCCGGCGGAAAAAAACTACTCCATTGGTGATCGAGAACTACTGGCCATAAAATTGTCGCTTGAGGAATGGAGGCACCTGCTGGAGGGATCCAAATATCCAGTTATTATATACACTGATCACAAGAATCTCTCTTCTCTTCAGTCTGCCCAACGGCTGAACCCTCGCCAGGCTAGGTGGTCGTTGTTCTTTACCCGTTTTAACTTTGAAATTCATTTTCGCCCTGCTGACAAGAACATTAGGGCCGATGCCCTCTCTCGTTCATCGGATGTCTGTGAAGTGGAAGCTTCCCCGCAACACATTATTCCGCCGGACTGTCTCCACTTCTCCAGCTTCCATCAGACAAACTCCTCCAGGGAAGACCTTCGTCTCTCCACACCAACGCCTCAGGATTCTCAAGTGGGGACACTCCTCTCACCTCGCAGGCCATGTTGACATCAAAAAATCCCTTCAACTCATCTTTCGATTTTATTGGTGGCCTACCCTGGAAGCTGATGTTGTTGATTTCGTGCGGGCTTGTACAGTCTGTGCCCGGGACAAGACCCCTCGCCAGAAGCCTGCTGGTCTCCTCCATCCTCTGCCTGTTCCTGAACGACCATGGTCTCAGATTGGTATGGACTTTATTACTGACTTACCTTTATCCCATGGCAACACAGTTATTTGGGTGGTCGTTGATCGATTCTCCAAGATGGCACATTTTATCCCTCTTCCAGGTCTTCCTTCTGCGCCTCAGTTGGCGAAACAATTTTTTATACACATTTTTCGCCTTCACGGGCTGCCCACGCATATCGTCTCGGATAGAGGCATTCAATTTGTGTCTAAATTCTGGAGGGCCCTCTGTAATCAGCTCAAAATCAAATTAAACTTCTCGTCTTCTTATCATACCCAATCCAATGGGCAAGTAGAAAGAATTAATCAGGTTCTGGGTGACTATTTGCAACATTTTGTTTCCTCCCGCCAGGATGACTGGGCAGATCTTCTACCATGGGCCGAATTCTCGTACAATTTCAGAGTCTCTGAATCTTCCGCTAAATCCCCATTCTTCGTGGTGTACGGCCGTCACCCTCTTCCCCCCCCCTTCCCACTCCCATGCCCTCTGGTTTGCCCGCTGTTGATGAGGTGACTCGGGACTTCTCCACCATATGGAAAGAGACTCAAAATTCTCTCTTACAGGCTTCATCCCGGATGAAAAAACATGCCGATAGGAAAAGAAGAATTCCCCCCATTTTTTCTCCCGGAGACAAAGTATGGCTCTCCGCCAAGTATGTCCGCTTTTGTGTCCCCAGTTATAAACTGGGACCACGTTATCTTGGTCCTTTCAAAATCAAGTGCCAAATCAACCCTGTCTCTTACAAACTCCTTCTTCCTCCTTCTCTCCGTATTCCCAATGCTTTCCATGTCTCTCTCCTTAAACCACTCATCCTTAACTGCTTCTCTCCCAAAGTTGTTTCTCCCACTCCAGTTTCCGGGTCCTCTGACGTTTTTTCGGTGAAAGAAATTCTGGCATCCAAGACGGTCAGAGGTAAAAAAAAAATTTTGGGTTGATTGGGAGAATTGCGGCCCAGAGGAGAGATCATGGGAACCTGATGACAACATCCTGGACAAAGATCTTATCCTCAAATTCTCAGGTTCCAAAAAGAGGGGGAGACCCAAGGGGGGGGGGGGGGGGGGGTACTGTTACGCCGAGCTCTCCGGGTCCCCGCTCCTCCCCGGAGCGCTCACAGCGTTCTCCTATTCGCAGGGCCCCGGTCAGACCTGCCGACCAGGTCACTGCGATAATGTTCCCAGCCGGGATGCGATTCTCGATGCGGGACGCGCCCGATCGCAATGCGTATCCTGACTCGCTTACCAGACCCGTTCCCCGTCTGTGCTGTCCCGGCGCGCGCGGCCCCGCTCCTTAGGGCGCGTGCGCGCCGGGTCTTTACGATTTAAAGGGCCAGTGCGCCACTGATTGGCGCATGAGGTTTTAATCAGTACCTTCACCTGTGCACTTCCCTACTTATACCTCACTTCCCCTTCACTCCCTTGCCAGATCTTGTTGCCATTGTGCCAGTGAAAGCGTTTCCTTGTGTGTTCCTAGCCTGTGTTCCAGACCTCCTGCCGTTGCCCCTGACTACGATCCTTGCTGCCTGCCCTGACCTTCTGCTACATCCGACCTTGCTCTTGTCTACTCCCTTGTACCGCGCTTATCTCAGCAGTCAGAGAGGTTGAGCCGTTGCCGGTGGATACGACCTGGTTGCTACCGCCGCTGCAAGACCATCCCGCTTTGCGGCGGGCTCTGGTGAATACCAGTAGCAACTTAGAACCGGTCCACCGACACGGTCCACGCCAATCCCTCTCTGGCACAGAGGATCCACCTCCAGCCAGCCGAATCGTGACACACAGCTTGTAAACGCTTTTTGTAGCCAGCCAAGAGTCTTCCAATTCTTGTTTGAGGTATCTTTGCCCATTCTTGCTTACAAAAGTCTTCCAGTTCTTTGAGATTTCTGGGCTGTCTGTCACGCACTGCTCTTTTAAGGTCTATCCATAGATTTTCAATTATGTTGAGGTCAGGAGATTGTGAAGGCCATGGCAAAACCTTCAGTTTACGCCTCTTGATGTAATCCCCTGTGGATTTCGAGGTGTGTTTAGGATCATTATGCATTTGTAGAAGCCATCCTCTCTTTAACTTCAGCTTTTTCACAGATGGCATCAAGTTAGCATCCAAAATTTGCTGAATTTTATTGAATCCATTTTTCCTTCTACTCGTGAGATGTTCCCTTTGCCACTGGCTGCCATACAACCCCAAAGCATGATTGATCCAAATGCATGCTTAACAGTTGGACAGAGGTTCTTTTCATTAAATTCTGTTCCCCTTCTTCTCCAAACGTACCTTTGCTCATTCCGGCTAAAAAGTTCAATTTTAACCTCTTCGGTCCACAGAACTTGTTTCCAAAATGCATCAGGCTTGTCTATATGTTCATTTGCAAAGTTCAAACACTGATTTTTGTGGTGAGGACGTAGAAGAGGTTTTCTTCTGATGACTCTTCCATGAAGACCATATTTGTACAAGTATCTCTTTATAGTGGAATAGTGTACCACAACTCCAGTGTCTGCCAGGGATTGTGCAGTCAAACGTGGGTTTTGAATTGTTTTTCTCACAATCCTGCAAGCTGTTCTGTCTGATATTTTTCTTGGTCTTCCAGATCTTGCTTTAACTTCCTCTGTTCCTGATGACTGCCATTTCTTAATTACATTCCAAACAGAGGATTTTGACATCTGAAAAGGTTTTGCTATCTTCTTATAGCCTTCTCCAGCTTTGTGAGCGTCAACTATTTTCAGTTTCAGATTTCTAGACAACTGCTTAGAAGAACCCATGGTGCTGATTGTTGGGGCAAGGTCAGATGAGTCTAGGCATTTAAAACCTTTGAGATTGACATCACCTGGTCTTCCCAGATGATGATTGAGAACAATCCATGACACTGGCAGGTCTCAGCTTTGCAAAGGGGGCAGTGCATGCTATAAATTCTGCAGGGTGCCCAAACTTTTGCAGATGCCATTTTTTTTGTTTTCTTTTATTTTGAAAGTGTAAATGATGGAAATAAAATCTAACTTTTGGTGACATATTATAAGAATGTCTAATCTGTAATTTGATGCCTTTTGGAGATTTTTCCATCTTTCCTTGGGTTCTTTATGCACATTAATACATTTTTTACCTGGGGTGTCCAAACTTTTGATCCCCACTGTATGTACATAGTGATAGAAGAAGGTGCAGTATACTGTAATGTAGCGTCTGGTATCTGGGCTTTCCTCATCTGTTCACCAGTCTTCCTCTTCGTTAACCCTTACAGCACGGAACTGTATGCGTCTGCAGGTGTTGGAGTTGGACCATGTGACGGAGATCAACCAGGAGGTGGCGGCAGAGGTCTGCAGGGAGGGTCTGAAGGGACTGGAGATGCTGGTGCTAACATCCACCCCGGTCACCCCTAAAGCTCTCCTGCACTTTAATAGTGAGTATCCTGTCCTTCGGTGAGGACCGGGCTGTGACATCACGCACTGTCCTGATGATCTTCTCCTATAGGTGTGTGTCGGAATCTGAAGTCCATCGTGGTCCAGGTGGGAATCGCTGATTACTTTAAGGACCCAAGTAGCCAGGAAGCCCAGAAACTGTTTGAAGAGATGGTCAACAAGCTGCAGGTATCTGTGGGGCCTCTGCCATCCTATAGATATAAGATCTAAGACATGGCTGCCATAGATGTGCTCCCTGAGATCAGATGAAATCTTAAAGGGGTACTCCACTGCTCAGTGTTTGGAACAAACTGTTCCGAATGCTGGAGCTGGGTGCTTGTGATGTCATAGCCCCACCCCCTCAATGCAAGTCTATGGGAGGGGGCGTGGCGGTCGTCACGCCCCCTCCCATAGACTTGCAATGAGGGGGCGGGACAATGACGTCACAAGCTCCCGACTCCAGCGTTCGGAACAGTTTGTTCTTCTTTAACTACTGAAGTACTGCATGTGATAAGCTCACTCAGACTTCATATGAACAGGTCTCTACATGTGATCAGATTACAGCGTGGGATCAGGGCGCTTCTAGTGATTGTTGCACTAGATAGGATCAGGTCTCTACATATGATCAGGAAAACGAATAGAGTGAAAAAACGGTATTCGGAGGCGCTGCTCAAATTGCGGACATAGATACAGACTCAGGCGGCGCAGGATAACAAATAATTTCTTGAGTATTGGGGACAACGCGTTTCGGCATTCACTAATGCCTTCCTCAGGTCCACTAACAGTTCCCAAGTTCCATTGGTGTTCAGTGTGCTGGGGTACTGATATGGAGATCCTGCTCAGTAGCTGTGCTGCCGTGGTCTGCCGTGAGTTCAGACCACGGCAGCACAGCTACTGAGCATGATCTCCATACCAGTACCCCAGCACACTGAACACCAATGGAACTTGGGAACTGTTAGTGGACCTGAGGAAGGCATTAGTGAATGCCGAAACGCGTTGTCCCCAATACTCAAGAAATGATTTGTTATCCTGTGCCGCCTGATTCTGTATCTATGTCCGCAATTTGAGCAGGGCCTCCGAATACCGGTTTTTCATCCTATTCATTTTCCAGTATACCCAATATCGGCTTCTTGCCTTGAAGTCCGATACCAGTTTGAGTACCGCAGCCAGCATCCTTCCACCTTATTATTATCACCATCACAGTTTCACATCTTAGTTTAATCCATACAAGGTCGGTATATCACTGCGGTGTGGTGGAGGCTGCACACCAGTGGATATACCTCATCAGGGAGCGCCACGTTTGTTTTCCTTTCCTCTCCTGAACCTCTACATATGATCGGGGCACTATATATATATATTCGGTCTCTACATGTAATTAAGGCACTATATATGATTAGTCTCTACATATGATCAGGACACTATATATATATGATCAGGACACTATATATATGATCGGTCTCTACATATGATCAGGACACTATATATATGATCGGGGCACTATATGTGATCAGGTCTTTATATATATATATGATCAGTCTCTATGTGATCGGGGCACTCTATATATGATCGGGACACTATATATATATATATATATGTGTGATCGGGGCACTATATATATGTGATCAGGGCACTATATGTGATCGGGGCACTATATATGATCGGGGCACTATATGTGATCAGGTCTTTATATATATATATGATCAGTCTCTATGTGATCGGGGCACTCTATATGTGATCGGGACACTATATATATATATATATATATATATATGTATGTGTGTGTGTGATCGGGGCACTATATATGTGATCAGGGCACTATATGTGATCAGGACACTATATATATGATTGGGGCACTATATGTGATCAGGACACTATATATATGATCGGGGCACTATATGTGATCAGGTCTTTATATATATATATATGATCAGTCTCTATGTGATCGGGGCACTATATATGTGATCAGGGCACTATATGTGATCAGGACACTATATATATGATCAGGGCACTATATGTGATCAGGACACTATATATATGATCGGGGCACTATATGTGATCAGGTCTTTATATATATATATATATATGATCAGTCTCTATGTGATCGGGGCACTCTATATGTGATCGGGACACTATATATATATATATATATATATATATATATATATATGTGTGTGTGTGTGATCGGGGCACTATATATGTGATCAGGGCACTATATGTGATCAGGACACTATATATATATGATCGGGGCACTATGTGATCAGGACACTATATATATATATATATATATATATATATATTGATCGGGGCACTATATGTGATCAGGACACTATATATATGATTGGGGCACTATATGTGATCAGGGCACTATATATATATGATCGGGGCACTATATGTGATCAGGACACTATATATATGATCGGGGCACTATATGTGATCAGGTCTTTATATTTGATTAGTCTCTATATGTGATCGGGGCACTATGTATGTGATCGGGGCACTATATGTGATCGGTGCACTAATATATATCATCGGGCACTGTATGTGATCGGGACACTATATGTGTTTGGGACACTCTATATGTGATCGGGGCACTATATATGTGATCGGGGCACTCTATATGTGATCGGGGCACTATATGCGATTAGGGCACTATATGCGATTGGGGCACTATATATGCGATCGGGGCACTCTATATGCAATCGGGGCACTCTATATGCGATCGGGGCACTCTATATGTGATCGGGGCACTCTATATGCGATCGGGGCACTCTATATGCGATCGGGGTACTCTATATGTGATCGGGACACTACTATATGTGATCGGGACACTACTATATGTGATCGGGGCACTCTATATGTGATCGGGACACTACTATATGTGATCGGGACACTACTATATGTGATCGGGACACTACTATATGTGATCGGGACACTACTATATGTGATCGGGACACTACTATATGTGATCGGGACACTACTATATGTGATCGGGGTACTCTATATGTGATCGGGACACTACTATATGTGATCGGGACACTACTATATGTGATCGGGACACTACTATATGTGATCGGGACACTACTATATGTGATCGGGGTACTCTATATGTGATCGGGACACTACTATATGTGATCGGGGCACTCTATATGCGATCGGGGCACTATATATGTGATCGGGGTACTCTATATGTGATCGGGGCACTTGGGTGGGTCTGTGTATTATTACCCTCCGCACCATATTCATTACCCTTATAGGGCTGTAATAGAATTCTTGACTTTTCTTGTGTTCCAGGCTCTTAAGAAGCGGCCGGGATTCTCCAAGATTTTACACATTAAGGTGGAGGAAGGCTGCTAACCCCTACAGAACAGACTGTGACCCCGAGGTCTCCTCTCATGTACCCGTGCCGTCTCAACCATGGGAAGTGCCGCAACGACCTATTGCCAAATATCTGTATCCCAGAGAGTCCCTGGACGGCCTTATGATGGTAGCGCAGAGTAGGGACGGTCAGAACGGGTCCGGACTCTTATCTCCAGGGTTCTTCGTATCTCTCCTCCTCGTTCCATGTGAGTTCATTGCGATAGCCAGGAAACCCCCTGGGGAGTCTGCTGAGCCCCCGGACGGCAGAGAACTGGGGACACTCCCAATGTCTGTGTTGATCTTTGTGTTTCGAGTCCAGTGAGATATATATATAGATCTGTATATTATATATATCCATATTTTATTGATAAATATATCTATACTGTTATTTATGAGGCAGCAGTGGACGCCCGTGGGTAGTCACATTGTGCCCAGAGTATTATCGCGAGGGACTCTTACAAGACTGGATCCTCCTCCCTGGCACAGGGAAGGCAATAATGCACATTTACAACATATCAAGCTCAGGAGGCCCATGAAGAACCACCAGCCTCCGTCTGGGCCTCCTCATTTAGGGGCCACAGTCTTACAGACTCATCCGTGTAAGAGCACGTGTCCCGTACACCACGTGGACTTTTTGAGTAAGGCCTCGTTGGATCCAGGTGCTAAAAGAGGCTCCAACTCCGTCCATACATCACGTACAAGAGGCTCCAACTCCGTCCATACATCACGTACAAGAGGCTACGACTCCGTCCATACATCACGTACAAGAGGCTCCGACTCCGTCCATACATCACGTACAAGAGGCTCCAACACTGTCCATACATCATGTACAAGTGACTCCAACTCTGTCCATACATTACATACAAGTGACTCCGACTCAGTCCATACATCACGTACAACAGACTAACTCGGTCCATACATAACGTACAAGAGGCTCCGACTCTGTCCATACATTACATACAAATGACTCCGACTCAATCCATACGTTACATTCAACAGACTCCGACTCCGACTCTGTCCATACATTACATCCAACAGAAACCGACTCTGTCCATACATTACATCCAACAGACTCCGACTCTGTCCATACATCACGTACAAGAGACTCCGACTCTGTCCATACATTACATCCAACAGACTCCGACTCTGTCCATACATTACATCCAACAGACTCCGACTCTGTCCATACATTACATCCAACAGACTCCGACTCTGTCCATACATTACATCCAACAGACTCCGACTCTGTCCATACATTACATCCAACAGACTCCGACTCTGTCCATACATTACATCCAACAGAAACCGACTCTGTCCATACATTACATCCAACAGACTCCGACTCTGTCCGTACATTACATCCAACAGACTCCGACTCTGTCCGTACATTACATCCAACAGACTCCGACTCTGTCCGTACATTACATCCAACAGACTCCGACTCTGTCCGTACATTACATCCAACAGACTCCGACTCTGTCCATACATTACATCCAACAGACTCCGACTCTGTCCGTACATTACATCCAACAGACTCCGACTCTGTCCGTACATTACATCCAACAGACTCCGACTCTGTCCGTACATTACATCCAACAGACTCCGACTCTGTCCGTACATTACATCCAACAGACTCCGACTCTGTCCATACATTACATCCAACAGACTCCGACTCTGTCCATACATTACATCCAACAGAAACCGACTCTGTCCATACATTACATCCAACAGACTCCGACTCTGTCCATACATTACATCCAACAGACTCCGACTCTGTCCGTACATTACATACAGGAGGCTCTGAACCTACGAGAGGTTCAGATTCTTCTGACATGTTACATTCACTCCAGGTATAGAATGGGGTTCAGATACAGTCCTGTAGGGGGCATTACCACAGACGATAAGCATTGTATGTTTTGTTGGTTATGACGTCTTGGCAAAGGTGGCGGATCTTGATCATGGGACATCAGACCAGGGTGGAGGCCCAGATTAGGGTCTCTCTACAGGCCTTACACTTCCCCAAAGGTCCTGTTTAACCTTCTGTAGAGAATCTTAGGGGATAAATAGACAAAGTTGCTGGGGTCAATTTGCTATCTTAACACGAGCAAAAGCCCCCCTAACCAGTCCATGGCTGGGGAGGGACACCCCCTATGTCCAAAGATTGGCTGGTACGGTATTTCCTACACATCGAATTGGGGACCAGGAACATTTCGTTGTTGAGTCGACCTGCGCAGGGGTCACCAGGGTCTTAGATCATTATATGTCCTATAAAGAGATGTCTACAGAAGTAGTGGTGACTAATGTTGGACCAGGGCGTAAACCTGCTTTGTCGTCAATTCATACAGATTGCACACGGTCTGACGGCCATATACAGATGTATTATTGTACTGCAGGGTGACCATGGCCCCAGTACCTACACTTTCCACTAAGTTGAAGCAGGTCTGTCAGTAGTGCAGCCTCACTGTAGTGTTATGGCGGAGCATGCGCTTTCATCACTTCTGCATGGCCGCTGTGTCATGTGATTGCCGTTCATTGCTAGATGTATGTTTTTCGCTTTGTTGCTCGGCCTGTGCTACGTGAGCCGCGTTTTCTTTTGCTTGTCACGATCTATTCACAGCTCCTCGATACCATCGCAGTCCTCGTGCTTGCGTGAAGGGAACATGTCCACTAATTGGAGGATGGGATCATGGGGAAATTTGACAACCCATTTGATTGGCTGAAAGCGCTCGCTAAGAAGAGGGGCTTCTAAGACCAGCAGTTTTTAAACCAAACCTAGGTGGGCCCTTAAAGGGGTACTCTGCCCCTTTGGATAGGCGATATCCCTGCTGCACCCGGGATTCGTTTAAAGTTTCGGAAGCAGTGCGGGAGACTCGTGACATCACGGTCATGCCCCCTCCATGCAAGTCTATGGGAGGGGGTGTCATGCCCCCTCCCATAGACTTGCATGGAGGGGGTGTGACCGTGATGTCACGAGCCTCCGCCCCATATGGCCAGTCATACCGTACCGTACACCGGATGTCTTGGGTACCACAGTCGAGATCGTGGGGGTCCCCAGCGATCACACATCTTATTCCCCTATCCTTTGGATAGCTGATAAGATGTCTAGGGGAATACCCCCTTTAAGGGGGGGTACTAATTGTGGAGCTAATAACAAGCCTGTCTTATGTAATCCCCTGCCACCACATCGGTACGCATGCGCCGCTACGTAAACCCTTGTACATTTCAAGCTGTTCGTGCCCTACCATTTAGGTGCATATTTTTTAATTAACCTGGCATGTCCATGATGGCACAACCAACTTAACACCATGCTCTGCCCACTTGGCGTGTAGTGTAAAAAAAAAAATGTTATGCCACGCGCAAGAATTTGGCGACACCAGGCGCAAACTGAAAATGCAGTCCAATCTGTCGGCACCATGTTAATAGTAGGAACAGAATATCAGACCGCAGCATAAAAACAGAGAGGAAGGGGTTACAGAGCAACCTGCAGTGATTGGATGAAGAGACCCAACACAGCAGACTCAGGGAGGAAGCTGAATGATGCAGAGTGAGGGCACACCCCCCCTCCAAAGCACAGGAAGACATACAGAGTGACCAACAGAAGGTATTTGTGAAAGAAATATAGGTGCTAGACACATACAAATTACATATTCATGATTAGGAACCGAGTAACTTTTATTTATTTTATTTTTTTTGTGGGATATGACAGGTACTCTTTAAAGGGGTTCTCCCCTGAAAAACATGTTTTAAATCACCTGGTGCCAGAAAGTTAAACAGATTTGTTAATTACTTCTATTAAAAAAAAAACATAAATCCTTCCAGCATTTATCAGCTGCTGTATACTACAGAGGAAGTTATTTTCTTTTTAAATCTCCTTTCTGTCTGACCACAGTGTTCTCTCTGCTGACACCTCTGTCCATGTCAGGAACTTTCCAGAACAGGAGAGGTTTGCTATGGAGATGTGCGCCTACTCTGGACAGTTCCTGACATGGACAGAGGTGTCAGCAGAGAGCACTGTGATCAGACAAGAAGTTCTGTGGAACATACAGCAGCTGATAAGTACTGGAAGGATTAAGATTTTTAAATTGAAGTCATTTACAAATCTGTTTAACTTTCTGGAGCCAGTTGATGTAAAAACAAAAAAGTTTTCTGCTGGAGTACCCCTTTAAATCTAATTTTAAGCTTTAGGTGTCCAGTGGGCGGTCCTAAGTGGTGATTTGACAAAAAGTCACAGATTCGAACCGCCTATTAGACTCCTAGGATAAATTAATATTTTTTTTTAGTTCTCCTGGAATTTTTCCGTATTATCTATCAAAGTTTAATCTCCACAGCAGATGTCCGGGCGGTGGTCCTATTACCTGGTGTCCTCAGATTGGATACAATTTCAAGGGGACAGGTTCCCTTTAAATTGAAGCATCTGGCACAGGCTAAAAACTAAGCACAAATATACCCATCAAAAGGGGCCACGACAACTGCACAACGGTGTCGGTGTTGACACATGGGCCCTGACCATGGCCGATGAATGAGTTTACAAAGGGGCAGATGGGTACCATGTGGGGGGGCACCTATCAGTGGTGCCGACTGGTGACACGACAGGTTTAGCATTTAAATCACTTGTGCCATTTCCATACACCTCATGTGCCAGGAAAGGGGGGGGACTGTCTAGGACAGTGGCATCCAACCTGCGGACCCCCAGATGTTGCAAAACTACAACTCCCAGCATGCCCGGACAGCCGTTCTGCTGCGGACTATGTAACCCTAACCCAACCCGTAGGTCTTTGGCCGTCACAAAATTACAAGTTTCATCATGCACCCAAAAGTAACCAGGTGCCAAAGCCATGATGGGAGTTGTAGTTCTGCAACAGCTGGAGAGAGAGTCTGAGAACACAGGTCTAGCCTTCGGCTGTCCGGGCATGCTGGGAGTTGTAGTTTTGCAACAGCTGGAGGCACCCTGGTTGGGAAGCACTAGTAGCCTAGTTAGTACTGTGGACAAGACAAAAAAAAAAAAAAAAAAAAGATTCAAAAAGAAAAGAATTTCCTCTGTAGCATACAGCTGCTAATAAGTACTAGAAGGGTAAAGATTATTATTTTTTTTTTTTAGAAATAAGCGAACTTACAGTAAATTCGATTCGTCACGAAGTTCTCAGCTCGGCAGTTGATGACTTATCCTGCATAAATTAGTTCAGCTTTCCGGTGCTCCCGTGGGCTGGAAAAGGTGGATACAGTCCTAGGAAAGAGTCTCCTAGGACTGTATCCACCTTTTCCAGCCCACGGGAGCACCGGAAAGCTGAACTAATTTATGCAGGATAAGTCATCAACTGCCGAGCCGAGAAGTTCGTGACGAATCGAATTTACTGTAAGTTCGCTCATCTCTAGTTGTCACAGTTGCCATAAAACATGAAGCCCCTAGATGGCGCTGTGGTTTGTTGTTCTGTTCATGCACCGATCCCCCCGTCTTTATGTCCTGACACTTTCATGGTTTCCTGCACAGTGTTCATTGCCTTCTAATAGACTGAGCGGAAGACTCCAGAACAAGTCTACAGTACCGGCCTGTGCCCCCATATTAATGATGGTCCGGACCCCCCCCCCCCCCCCATCCTAAGTCTGGAGCAGCCCCTGTGACCGATGTAATGGCCCCAAGTGCCGGCGCCATCTCATTCATTTGCACTATTATTATTTGACTTTTTTTAATGAGGCGTCTTAACCTTTAACCCCCTGTGATCCCGGATGACAAGTGAAGACTCGAAGAGTAAACGTGAGACTTCTTGTACCTCCGACATCTAAACCCATTGATTGTTGGTCCCTCTGATATTATTGAGAAAAAAAAAAAACTTGAAATTTAATAAAAGTTGATACCTTTATGTTCATTTCTTTCTTAGGAGTCTGTGAATGAACAGGAAAGAGCTGAGATTCCGTCACTTTGTGTCATGGCAGAACTCTAGGGTGGAGGTCTAATCTAGTTGCGAGCTTAGGTGTCAAGTGGGCGGTCCTAATCTGTGATTGACAGTAAAGCAGCAGTTCCATACGCGGGATACTTAGTTTTTCTAGGGGGACGTAAAAAAAAATTAAAAAATGAAATCTAAAATATTGATGGCGTCTGATAGCAACGGCGCGGAGCAGGAGAACGGCAGAGAAGAGCGGACACTGGACTCACTCACTGAAGTCTCATCACTGCATCTGGAGATCTAATAGGGGGTGGAGTCTCATCTGTTGTGGACAGTAACTACTGTCAGCTTTGGTCGTCCACTGCACTGGGTACCTACCAATATGTGTCACAGCTGTAGGTGCCAGGACCAGAGGAACAGCGGAGTGACAAAGCTGGGCAGTATGGGGGTCTACCACTATGTGGGGGGCACAGGGGGTGGGGGACTACCACTATGTGGGGGCACAGGGGGTGGGGAACTACCACTATGTGGGAGCACAGAGGGGGGGATCCACATAGTCTACCACTATGAGGGTGGCCTACTACTGTATGAGGGTTCAAAAAGTGGCCTATTACTATATGGGGGCACAGGGGGGGGTCTACCACTATGTGGGGGCCTACTACTGTATGAGGGTTCAAAGAGGGACCTACTACTATATGGGGGCACAAAAGGGAGTATACTACTATATGGGGGGGAAGGAGGGGGGGGAGGTCTACAACTATATGAGGGCCCAGAGGGGGGATCCTACTTCTGTATGGGGGCCCAAAGAGGGACCTACTACTACTATACAGGGGCACAAAGGGGGGCCGACAGCTATACGAGGGCAGAGGGGGCAATACACATGTACACATGGGGAGATTATAAAGAAGTGACCATTGTGCTGGAGAAAGGAGCCTAAAACGTTTGTCTGGAAGGTTCTGTGCTGACAAGTCTAGACTGGGAGAAATCGATGGCGGTCTGGGCCAGATAGGGGAAAAAGGAAAAGTGAACAACACTTTGCAGACTATTTCCAAAAATGTTCTTCTGATTAAGTGGTACTCAAGGAAAAAAGGGTTGGGCAGTGGTCCCCAAACGCCCAGCATGCCCAGACAGCCTAGTCCGTATTCCACCCCCATTATACCTGTGTACAGTGGTCTCTTCCACCTGCTGCCGTCACCGTGGACCAGACCATTATAGCCGAGGGGATCTGTATACAGACATCCCAGACTCCAGTGCTCGGTTACTCAGTGAAGTGCATTTATTATTGAGTCGCTTTTGTTCAGAGAAAATAAATACAGTAACAAAAAAACATAGGGACAGAAATCCCCCGAGCAACGTGAGCGGATGATGAGAGTGAGAATCCCATCCAGTCAGGGGAGGAGCACAACCCTGACCCCCTCCAAAATAACTGACAACAGGCTCAGCCCTAGGAACCATTCTCACCCTGACCGGACCACTACCGTCATGGCGTAATCCCCCCCACCCCCATCCTCTGCAGGTCACACCCCCCAGTGACTGGAGGAGGTTAATGCTGGTGCGGTCTCCCTCTGCCCCGACCACCTGGGGGTCCCTCTGCCGTGGAGCGGGGGTTCTTGATGGTCTCATCTACGGAGAAGATGAGGCAGGCGGCTTCTGAGGCTGCAGTCAGAGCGTTGATCCTCACGATGGACGGCTCCCACACGAAGGCTTCAAAGTTATCGGCGATGTCTTCGTTGTTCACGTCCACGCCGTACCACACGCCGCCCTGAAAACATTACCAGCGCAGAGTCAGGACACCGGAAACTTGGCCAGCGTAAGGGTTAAAAGAAGCTCTCCGGGGAATTTTGCATATGTATTTTAGTGTATTAATAGAGAACAATGTAGAGGTTCTTGTGTATGCCTTCTGCTTACCTGTTTTAGCTGATGTGGCAGGTGTACCGTTTCAACCATACTGGATACAATTCTATCACTTAAAGGGGGTTATCCCCCTCCATTCATGTCTATGGCAGGGGGCGTGACGGTAGTCACGCCCCCTGCCATAGACATGAATGGAGGGGACTTGGCGATACGTCTCGTCTCCAGTCCCCGGAAGGAAGAGCTTTTGGAGATGAAGCCCCGCATAGAATGTGGGTGCTACACGAAGATCGTGGCGGGACCCCCGCGATCAGACATCTTATCTAGAGATGAGCGAACTTACAGTAAATTCGATTCGTCACAAACTTCTCGGCTCGGCAGTTGACTTTTCCTGCATAAATTAGTTCAGCTTTCAGGTGCTCCGGTGGGCTGGAAAAGGTGGATACAGTCCTAGGAGACTTTTTCCTAGGACTGTATCCACCTTTTCCAGCCCACCGGAGCACCGGAAAGCTGAACTAATTTATGCAGGAAAAGTCATCAACTGCCGAGCCGAGAAGTTTGTGACGAATCAAATTTACTGTAAGTTCTCTCATCTCTAATCTTATCCTTTGGATAGGGGACAAGATGTCTTTGGCCGGAATGCCCCTTTAAATTTATTTCTTAATGCTGCCTACATTTTAAATCCCTGACTTTGCAGAGTGTGGAGTTTGATCACTGCATCTGTACATCTAATTAGGTGAACTGATTGGACTCATAAGTGGGGGGGGGGGGGAGGGGGGGGGGTTTAGTTCAGATTATGTGCAGTTGAGATACATTCTTATTCAAAGTGACTTTAGAAAAATAATTCCATGAAAAATAAAGCGATTTAACCTATAATTTGGGTGTTTTATGAAGATTTTTTTTATAATCACTATAAAATTTACATGAATTGCAGCAAAATAGCACAGTTTGTGTCAAGATTTGGGTAAAAAACATTTAAAAAAAAAATATAAGCCACAAAAAATGCAATGTGTGACTACATACTCGGGAGGTGTACAACTACAATACATACCGATCCCATAGAGATAGCAGCAGTATACAGATCTGGAGGGGAGGAGTATAACTACTATATGGGGGGAGATTTATCAAAACCTGTCTAGAGGAAATGTTGCTGAGTTGCCCATAGCAACCAGTCAGATCGCTTCTTTCATTTTGCAGAGGCCTTGTATAAAATGAAAGAAGCGATCTGATTGGTTGCTATGGGCAAATTCTCCTCTGGACAGGATTTGATAAATCTGCCCCCTATATCCTGATCCCATAGAGATAGCAGCAGTATACAGAGAGCTGGAGAGGAGGTGTATACCTACTATATATCCTGAACCCATAGAAATAGCAGCCGTATACAGAGAGCTGGAGAGGAGGTGTATAAACTACTATATATCCTGATCTCATAGACACAGCAGTATACAGATAGAGCTGGAGGGGAGGGGTATAACTACTATAT